>NC_134529.1:15595716-15910299 GCF_027942865.1 Odontesthes bonariensis
TCGTGTGCCACTCTTAGTTAAATATAGTTTTCCAGAAAATGAAAGAATTTTTACACATTGCAGTTAACTCGATCAAAATGCCTCCTTCAGGTATTCCCACAATGTGAGATCACCCGAGGAACACATGAGGATGTTCTATCTCTTAAATGGTACAACCACATTGCAATTAGGAAGCACAATAGGAACATCCTCCTCTACATTGAGGTGAAGAGTTACACCACCCAAGGGAAAATCTGCTGCAGTCAAAAACAAGCCAGATAGCGCTGCAGCATACACAGAGCAGACCAATGCAACCTATGCGCTTCCACACCAATGCAGGCCTGGCGGTAAAAATAGGGCATGTTCTGCAATTTTGGAGCGCTCGTTTGAAATAGTATCTGTAGAACTGTATTGCTTGATGCCGTTTCTTTAAAACATTTTCAAACATTTTGAATGCTCCTATTAAAGTGTGGAGTTGACTGATTTCTTCTGGAAAAAAGCACATTTCTCGTTCCTTTTTTTCTACATTCTGCTGCATACAGCAAAAGCTTTACTGCATGTACCGATTTGGTAATCAGGCTGCGCTTTCTGGTAAATGGAAATCTAGCCTTCTCCTTCTCTAGGTTGGCAGCCATGTGCTGGCCTCCCTCTGCGCGCTCGCTGGCCGCCTGTATCTGCTTAGAACAGGTGCCGGATCCTGTTCAGCTGCAGCATTCACAGCTCAGGTACGGCTGGGAGGCCCTTGGCTGCTCACATGGTCCCCCAAGTTTTCCAGGGGTCCCCATCTGCATCCCCGCACATCCACTGCCACATGGCACCTGTCCCTCGACGAGTCTGGTCCATTCTTCGTCCGGCGACGTACACGCCTGCCTGCCACCACACTCTCCGCCTGTTTTTGAGCCACAATGAGATGAAGAATAGCTGCACCCATAATCCCCTTGCTGTGAAATGTCTGTGTGTGTGTGTGTGTGTGTGTTTCCCCCCCTTCTCCTCATTTGGCCAGATTTAGGGCCAAATACAAATTGTAAACAGGTTCTTATGCTGCTGTAACTCTCTCCAAGTGGAAATGCACTCCAACAACATTTAGTGTTTACTGATGTAAATGTGTCTTTATCCGTCATATAGAGTAGTTTAATTTGGTGTAACGTTCATTGCATTTACGCTGTTATATTGAGCTTTTTTAATTACCCACCCCCCCAGATCATCAACATGAAATAATTTTGTTCTACTCAGCAGCAAAAAAATATGTGGATAAAATAAATTATTTGCATCTCTTTCTGTCTTAAAATCTCTTACATGGCGATAATCTAGCTCCTGTCATCATATAACAATCATGAAGGGGGAGTACAGAAGTCAATTTACATCACTCAAACACACCAGAACACAACACATACTGTATATTTGAAGGGCATCTCAGTCTCAATCAGTAATATATGCCTTAGTCACGTAGTTCAAATCAGCTACTTCCTCTTGACCTACAGTTGCAACATTAAGAGCGTCATATAGCTCAAATACTCAGCTTCCAGATGTGACGTGACTGGACGCTCCCTCTCCAGCCACACAATGGAGTGAGCAGACAGACAGCCTCCGCTGTGCCTCCTGAGAACACGATCAGTGATCAGAGCTCCCATCACTCCCAGTAGATGGATAATACTTTACACAGCTGTGACGGCTCAGGGTCCCGTCCACACACACACGAGCCTTTACGTTGTTACCTTGACAGTTGGCGTTGCGTTAGACCAGCAATGTTGTTTGTTTGCCCAGGGAAGTGACATGACGGCAGAGGAGGAAATAGGAAACATAACAGACTACCTGACAGACTCATTCCACAGGCTTGACCTGAGACTGGAACTGAGCCAGCCAGCAATCAGAGAGAAATAACAAGAGGACGCTCTTTTGTTTGTTCAGCCTTTATCCTTATCATCCCAAATATTGTAAACCTTGTAATATCCATTTAAGTGTGTGAAGAATTCAATTTGTCAAATATATAGTAATATGAACACAAGTGTCTTGGGGAAAAAGCACTGCGGAGATGATTCACAGTTGCGCCACTGCGTTTAAAATGTTGCATTTCATAGTAGTTCACAGAAGTGTCACGGCACTGTTTGTTGTCACATTATTCTCCCTTTCCGTCCTTGTTGATTTATTGCCGCTGAAACGGCAACAGTCACTGGCCCTGGTTTCAGTGGTAGGCTCTGACTAAAGGTTAAGGTGACGATGAGTCAACTTCAAGAGAGGAAAAAATTGAGGCTGACAAGTTGAGTGTTTTGCCCTTACTTCCCGAAAACTTGAATGTCACAGGATCCGCAAATCCCAGTTAACAATCTTGTGTAGCTTTCCTGGGAATTTCAAGGGGAATTTTTTTTTTTTTCTTCTAAGGAAGCATGGCTCAGGTTCTTGAGTGGGTTGTCCATTAGTCATAGGGTCAGTGGTTAGATTCCCTGCTTTTTCCGCATTCTGAAGTGTCTTCAAGCAAAGCACTGAACCCCAAGTTGTTCCTGATGTCATCTCGCTTGGCAACTACGCCACTGTTGGTGTGTGTGAAAGTGAAACAATGACATGCTTTGTGGAACGGATAAGGCTGAAAGATGATGTATCAGGTGATTATTCGGGGAAACAATCAAAATTGTTAGCACAGAAATAGGAACTATGAATAGAAAATATGATTACTGTTGGTGATCCACGCTCATTTGCGGTGGAACTAATTTAATTTTTTTTCTTAATATGTTCATAATTTAACTGCAGGCATCTTGATAGTCTACATGAAGCAATGTCTAAAACTGCTTGTGGTTCTTCTTAGTAATGTGTTGAGTGACATGTTAATGTGTAACAAATTGATTTATAATGTTTATTAGGATGATTATCCAGTTGCTATAGCATAGCAATTCAAAGTTACCATAAAAAAAAAACAGTATATGTCATATTATAAATGTATGTGTTCCCTTATAGATTTAAGAACATTCTCCTAAAAAAAATAAAAATTATGAAATAAATAGATCAAAAGATGAAAAATATATTGTAGTAAAAATGAAATATCTTAAAGAATGATTCACTAAAAACTAAAAGGACTGAGTAACTGTGCACTTGCATTTTTGATTCTCCTTCCCTCATTTCAGTTTGGATTTTTCTCTTGGCCATAATAATTTCCTAAGTTGCCGGAATGAAACATACGATTCGGTTTAAAAATAGAAATAGCAGACCCAGAGATCATGTGTAACTGAAACTTGTTGTGTGTACCAACCTGAGTCTAATGTGATGCTTTCTTGACGCTTGAGTCTTTGTCCTACTCTGTGCTACAATAACCTACCCTGAGGCGGCGGTTGGGATTGTTGAGACATTGCAGGTCGTCTTTACCAAGGGAGTCTGCAGCAGCACTCTGGGCTAACCCCTGACAACTCTGGGGCCGATGCCCCATCAATGACTTACTTTCTCACCCCGAATGCCTGGGGCTCCACCCGTCCGGCTCCCACATTCAAAATGCAGTTGCGCTCAAACTGACCCTCTGCAGAATTTCAAAGCCTGCAGGCGAAGAGGGTAATGATCTAACCTTAAAGAAATGAGCACGACAGTGGCCAGCTGCAAAGACTGCTACATGATGAATGTTGTCATTCTGGTCAGTTTAATCACATCCACAGAAAGGTGTGTCAGAAGCACACAATCAAGATTGGATATGGGTACAGAAAGAGGTCACGTTTTCTATATGTGTTTGCCACAAGCGTGTTTGTGGTAAAACGTACAAGAGGCCAGGTTGACAAAGCCGCTCCTAAAAAATGGTGGCTAAGTAAAGACGGGTAGGTAAGATGTTAATCAGCGCGGCAGTGCTTCCTCCCGCTTGCTGAACAGCAGGTTCCCTTCCCTCACTCTGGCTCTTTAATGCAGGGCCCAGCCAGGCCCAAACATCCTGACGGAGAGAGGCTTTTCCCTTATCAGGCAGGAAACACCGCTCCTCCGCTACATCCTCTTTACAAGAAGCACGACTCAACCATTCCCAAAAAATGCAGGAAGACCAGCCAGACTCCAGGATTTGTCAAAAGCCCCCTGAATTCCTTTTATCGAACAAGAAAAATTCAAGAGGACAGAGCGATAGAGAAGGGGAGGAGTGGAGAGAGGAGAAAGGGAAGAAAAATAGAGAGAAAAATGAGGAGGGTGTAAAACAGTGAAGGAGGCCCTGGAATTTTTATATTTTTATTTATTTTGCACAGATTACGAAAGGTCTGCATCAGCAAGATATACCATGGGATGAGGGGGCGGCTGCGGAAGGGGTGGTGGGGGTCCAGCATGCCTTAGAATGGCGCCCAGAATAAGACTCCAACAAAACAAAGAACGGCTGAGATGAAGGCGGGTGGCGACGAATTCGCGCCTGTTTTACACTAATCCTCTGAACTGGGATGAAATGAAAGAAAGTAGAGATGAATGGAGAAACACGATGGAGGGTGGAGAAAGCCAGTACGGTAGTGGGTGTTGGAATGGGCCTCTCGAGCCTGGAATAGAAGAATTACCTGGTGTGGCACTCCATTTAGAGATGAATCTCTAAAATAAGATGCATTCAATTTTTTTTTCTCTCCAATTTGTGCATGGAAATCATCACAAACTAGCAGGAGTCCTATACTTTTTTTTATAGTCATTTTTATTTCTCGCTGTTCTAAGTGGCCGCAACCCTGAAATGTATCGGTTATTACCGACATCTCCTTTGAATAACAATGAAATGACAAATGCTCATTCTTTTGTGGTACTTTGTCTGTGGGCGTATCATCCAAGTGGCAACTGCATTAATATAAAAATTGACCTTTATTTTAAATTAATGTCATTCATAAACCTAAATCAGCATACAGTTATAGTTACCGTTATTATTTTTCATTGTAAAGGTTGATTATATATATTATGAAGTACTTGAGAAGTATAAATGCCTTTTCTTTCTTCATCAAAAACCTTTTTCTTAAATTGCATAAGAAATGTCCAACCAAAACCTCATTCAATTACATCTACTGAGGTAAGACTCCCAAACTAATGAGAGCAAGAACATGAAATACAAACATTCGAATGGAAAGCGTTGATATTAGCATTACATTTATGCAAATCATCAAAGGACTTAAATTAGCTTCTAAAGAGAGTCTGTACATGCCTCGGTGGCAACAGTAACTGGTAGCATTTACAAGTGGACAAACAAGTCTTTTAAGATTGTTCAACTGGTTTGGAAATTTCATGACAACTGGAGGTGGCATACTATAGTGTTTTGTGTCTGCTTCCCTGAGGTGTCCATCTCCTTTTCTTCATGTTCCTCAAATTGCTCTTTGTTCTTTGTTCTTTGTTCTTTCCTCGGCTCCAGACAATCATATTGCTCAGTAATCAGTTCAGCTTTTTCGTGGATGGTCGGAAGAAGTTGCTCGTTGATGCTCATAAGGGTTTTGAAATCACAAACGGGCACACAACAAAATATGGCCCTTATCAGCACTCAAGCGCAACATCATCCCAGATCTCTTAACTCGTCTCTATAATCTTGCAGTGTCGGTCACATGCTCGATAGGTGCTTACGAGATGCCATAGTTGTTGTAGTAGGCCGCCGTTGCGTCGGCGAGCACAGAAATGAGGCTGGTTTCTGTGGTGCTGCTGGGACAAGCAGTGGCAGAAGCAGTGGCAGCTGATGCCACCTGGATGTGTCCCGTTACTGTCATGCCGCTGCCCTGCTCGGGGTGGAACCCGGTCCCAGTCGAGTTCAGGTACTGGTCAAACTCATTGCGGTCCACCTCACCCAGGAGCTCAGCCTGGCTCAGCTGGTCTAAAGTCTCCAGGTGTCCCTGAGTCTCTGGTGGTGGGGACAGCTGACCCATGTGGCCCTGGTGGAGCCCGTGGTGAATCTGCGGGAAGGATGAGGAACTATAGTAAGACAGATGAGGGCCGGAGATCAGTCCACCGCCGCCTCCAGTTTGAGGCAAGTGAGGGATGTGGCCTAAGTGTGTGCCCCCACAGTGGATTTGACCCTGGGTGTAGTCAGTGTGGTAAGGAGGCGGGCTGCCCATGTGGGACTGATTCTGGTGGTGCTCATCGGGACACGAGGCTGTGGAAGAGCAGGAGACAGAGGAGCTACCGGACGTTGAGTAATAAGAGGAGGGTACATGATCGTGGTCCATGGCATCTAAGGGAGACATCTCAGGAGGGGTGGGCAGGCCGTAGGGGTAGGTGTCGAAGCTACTGTTGGAGCCAGCTGGGTCTCTGAAGGTTCTGACACTGGGCAGGGCAGGGCTGGAGCAGGAAAACCCACCGCCGACTCCATTAGGGCTGCCCTCGTCTTTGTCAAGGGGGTGACAAAGGACGCGCTGCTCAGTCAGGGCGCTGTGATCAGGAGCCAGCCCACTCAGGAAGACAGGGTCCACTCTCTTGCAGATGCGTTTCAGCTGTTTCTTCCGGCGAGGCCGATACTTATAGTTGGGGTAGTCCTGCATGTGCTGCACCCGAAGCCTCTCTGCCTCCTCCACGTAGGGCCTCTTCTGAGGAGGAGTTAGGGCCTTCCATGACTTTCCTGCATGCACACAAGACACAAAAAAAATCTTAATTTTAACAGGAAATCTTTTCTGAAAAGTTTTAATTTGTTCTTGTTTTTCCTTCATTTATTTTCTTAATTTCAGGTGTGACACATTCCTTCTGTCTTTAATGTCATACAAATATTTCCCATAAAATATTTGTAAAAGTTTTCATTATGATTTTAAAAGGCTTCCTTTTCAGGAATAATTAAAATAATAAATCCACACAAAAACTGAATAGCAAAATTGAAAAGGTAAACTCTTTAGAAAGAATGACTTGATGATATGACAGAATATTTTTATTGAAATATTTAGCACTGTTCATTAACTTCTCAGTAGGCTAAATAGAAGACATAGAAGGAAAAAAAGGATGTTTGAATTAAACTATTCTTAGTTTAGTGTTCTTTTCAGCTCGAAACTCGGCCCATTTAAAAGGCATTATTGCCATGTTGCAAAGATAAGCAGACATTTAAAATACAGTTCATAAAACACATTTTAGATGCATACTACTGCTGTTCTGAAATGAATTCCGATTTGTTCGAGTTTAACACCAGTCGTGAATCCAATGAGCCGCGAAAAATTATTCTCCTCTTCCATGTCTGTTTCTAAACGAATTTTGAAATCCGGTGACCATTATTGACATTTATAAATCACCCTAACCACTGTGAAGTTGTGATTAATTTATTTGGTTTAATTTAATGACCAACTGGCATTAAAAAGCCGTTCAGCTGTGTTTAAAACCCCATTTTAGATTTCAATCTTTTGTCATTTTGGCCTCGCAACAGAAAACTTTTATGAAACAACAAAGGCCTGAAGTGAATCATTAGAGTTAGTTTATTATGATGATGATGATTATTATTAGGATTGTTAATAATCCTAATAATGGTAATAATAGGTGAATAGTAAAATTGTAACTTTCAATAACTTTTTTTTTCTCACCCAACATTTTGCTGAGCTCGGCGTTGTGCAGGTCGGGATTTTGAACCGCCAGCCGTTTGCGCTCATCTTTGGCCCATACCATGAACGCGTTCATGGGCCGTCTGATCCGCGGCTCCGGCGCCTTGTCCCCCGGAGTCCTGTGCGGGCCATGTCCGTCGGGCACGTCTCCGTCACCTGCAGGGCACTCGAAGGACTCCGGCCACGACGAGTACGCGCTGATCAAAGCAGCCATCTGCAGCGCGCTCTCTGTTCTCCAAACTTAGGAAGCGCTCCTGACTCTCTTTTTGATAACTTGTAGTCTTTCTATATGCGCGTGATCTAAAATGACGAGAAAAAAAAACAACCTACAAATAAAAACACACTTTAGAAGAAAATCCCGCGGTGCCTCCCTCACTGCCTACAGTTGGAGATGGGTGTCAAAACAGATTTAGGAGAAACGACAGATGCGCACATGCAGCGGCTCCTCCTTGTGGGTTATGATTCAGTCTTTCCCGGTGGTTGGGGGGAGCGCTTTATATTTGAGGAGCAGGTTCCAGGAGAAACCCCGAAGGACTCTCGACTCCTCCTTGATAGCAAGTTGAGCCCAAGGAAGAGAGAGAGCTCAACATTTCAACACAACCAACTCCTTAAACTGGCCTCACAACAAAACAACACTTTCCTCTGACCTAATATCCATTTAACTAATGGGGCGGCTCATGACGCAGCAGCACGTTATACTTTTTGGCTGCTGATCACATTTACTTTTATAGAAACCATGAAATCCACGAGGTAATTTCTCAGAAATCCTATATATATGCATTCATGTTTTTTAATTGTGATAAAGAGATTTTGCTACTTAACATATATATATATATATATATATATATATATATATATATATATATATGGGTTAAAAGCAGAGGACATATTTTGTGTGTATGCATTGACAATAAATCTGATCTCTCTATATAGTCAACTAGGAAAACATGGTGACAAACTTACCTAACCTGTTTTGCAGTTGACTCAACACTACACAGACAACTGCCCTGGTTAAGTGGCATTTTGAGATCTCCACTGCACTTTGAGTGAGGGTTGTCATGGTGTTTGCATGCCAAGCAAAACAGCACATAGAAGAGTCTCTCCCACCCATAACATTTCCTTTTCATATGTATTTTTTTTAAAAAAAGGATTTGAGTGGAGATCAGTTTCTGGAGCTGCTGAACTCGTGCGTTGTTGACCAGGGGAATCAAACTGTTGAACGCGCACAAACAAATCAGTTTCCTTCTGTGGCCAGAAGCGGGTGCACATCAAATCCAGGAGTTCCTGTTGACAGGATACTCTCAAGCTGCAGCCATGGAGTAGCTCACACTCCCACACTCCTCACACTACTCACACTACTCAAATACTAACTACTGATCACCGGCCTGATCTTATCTGTATTAAGACATCAGTTACCTGATAGCAGACTGGAGGATTAGTGTTGATTCTCAGGTATCATGGAATTTAAGTTGCAACACACATCTTGTGGTGGGTTTTGATGGAATCCCCCCCTTCCCCCAGTCAAAGTGAAGTGTCAGCTCTTGCTTACCCCACACAGGAACAGGATACGACACCTGAAGCCGCATATTGTGAATGGTACAGCCACATCGGTGATATATAGGGCCGCACTTCCTCTCGCTGTTCTGACAGGGGCCATAGTGATGTGTGGTCAGTGAAAGTCGGAGTGGCCAAGTGAGAGCTGACGGGGCACGAGTGACTGAGAGCTCAGATACAGTACAGTCAGACAGATAATGTGGGACACCAAGGTTTCACAACATATTGGCAGTTTGGAATTCAGTACAATAGAGCTTATAGTTGGTATAGTTGGGGGTTCTGGAATGACTCTGTGCGCTATATGTGTTATCCACGTGTGGGTGGGAGCTACATCAGCCTGCTGTTGTTCACCCATGCTGTGATAAAGACATGTGGCAACTGGGGTCCAAGGAGGGGCTTTCTCTCTACATATCGGGAGAGGAAGTTTAATCTTTGCAACAACTTTCATTATGCAAGTGTACAACATTAGCCGTTTCCACGGCTCATCATACATAGAAAACATTTGTTACTCGCGTTGTTGTTGAAACACGTATCGCCTGCTGTCAGAATTATTGGCATCCCTGAATCGTAAGCATCAAGTTTGAGAATCAGACAGGAACCAACTTTATCAAAAGACAATATTTCACTAACTAAAAACAAAAATGGCTCACAAAAAAGGTTTTGATGAAGTGAAAGAAGGTATTAAGTATTTCCTTTTGCTCAATTTCAACTCTACAAATTATAAAACAAGTGAGATGCAACTTTAATTTTCAGTGTTCGCATGACTCGATTCAAACAATAAATGATGAACAATATAAAAAAAAAGGGGACATATCATTTCCCCTTTTTTTAACAGGGACAAAAGGTGCATATCCACCAACACCACCCAGGACTTAAAGGGGATCAAAAACAGTATTTCAGCTCTCGAGTTGCATTTCCAGAGGTCAAAGGTTCAGGGTACGTTAGGCTAATTAAGTCAGCGGAACTGAGGGCTGCTCCACCCACCGACACCACGAGCCAACAGTAAAACTAGAAAGTACGCTCCAGCTGTATTAACTCAAAATCTGTCCCTGTTCCGCCCTTTTATGGAGCTTTGGTTGTTTTTATTTGTGCTTTAGACCATAACTGCTTCGAAACAATCAGAGGTTAACAACGTATTGCCCTAAATCACATCTTTATTATCACAAAATCCACTGCCTTTCCTGTGCACCGTAGTCCATCCATGTTACACATTTCTGTTGTAAGAGTTCTGGAGTTTTTTTGCTTTTTACAGGTACGAAAAGTTAGATGATTAACACCGTATTCTTCTGATTTCACTGTTTTCTTGTCACAACATGAAGCAACATCTCACTCTGGAGCTTGTTGAACCACAGTAGGATGCGGTGTGCAGCGTCTTCTCAGTCGTTTTATGGCAGAAAAAATGAGAAAGGACTCATCCATTCACCTAAAATGTGTTAAATGTTTGACATTTCTACAAACAATCGTAGACGGGCATTTTTATTGCTGTTTTCAATGCTTTCTTGTCGCAATCTGAGAGAGAGCCTCTTCATTCACCCCAGAGCTTCAAAAATAAATGTCTGAGTCTGAACGTTGCGTTTACGAACAGTAACAACTATTCCTGCCGCACAATTTAAAGTTAAGAGATTTTATGTTGTGGATTTTAAACGTGAGAGGATGGAGACAGAAACATGTTAAAAAAATAAAAAAATTTAAAAAAAAGGCTGGGTTTAATTCACCAATCCCAAAGGTTCAGTGCTGTAATCCCCACCTCCAAAAAGCTTTAGGGAAATATTAAATGTACCTATCGGGGCTCTTTTTAGGGCTGAAATTTCTCCCTGCGGTAGAAACTGGGGAGACTGAAAGAACTCCATAAAAGTCCTCGGGCTCTCGAAAAGGTTCCTGTAGTGGGAACGCAGTTAAATATGAGAAATCTGTCCGAGTGTCAGAAACGTTATCAAAAGGAAAACTCTGGGGTGGTCAGTGGCATAGTGGGTTAAGAGGACGCACCATGTACAGAGGCTACAATCCTCGCTGCAGCTGGCCCCGGTTCGAGTCCCGCATCAGATGGCCTTTTGCTGCATGTCTTTCCCCCTCTCTCTTTAACTGTCCTGTCCATTAAAGGCTTAAAAGCCCATAAAAATAATAATTTAAAAAAAAAAAAAAAAAAGGATAACTCCAAGGGCGGAAACACGGTCACCAAAATTTTTCAAAACAGTTTTAACAGTTTGCATATATTAGTGAGAAGTGAGAAGTGTCAAAGTTAGAACTGTAGAGGCGTCTCATAAGAAAGCCTAAAGCCTCTCTCACACAAGACGTCTTTGCTATGCTGCCGCCGTTCTTCTTTGTGATTCACGCATGCCAAACAGACGGTTCAGCCCCTCATCACTGTGTCCTTAAATAGTGTTTTTGTCACAGGATGACAAATGTTCCACGAAAACATACACACCCAAACTACTAACAAGGAAGGCCACAAGAATTTCGTAAGGCTGGGCACCTGTAGTTTCCCCTTTTTCCTTTTTTGGCTCATCGTAGAAGAACACACAAAGACGGGTTTGATAAGATTTTGCCAGTGAAGTCAAAGAAGTTATTTTGTGACATCAAGCGTCACCTGAAAACACAAAAGGGCAACGGTTTGGAAAGTTTTGACACTAGATACATGGGCCTGTGTTCTGGCATATTTTTTTTCTATCTATAGTTTTTTTTTCCCCCTTCTTCTCACCATTCTCATATTAAATCTATATTTCACTCCATCTAAGAAGGACGAATAAACAAAATACTATGTTTTCATATTGATTTATTTAAGAGGTTTGATCCAGAAAAACCATCAATGCTTGTCTGATTTTTAAGAGTTCATAAAAGTGTCAAAGTTTCTCATCACATCTCTGCCAAAACAACAAATATCATGTCGTATAACATTACAGAGGCCGTCATAAAACTGACAAAAAACAGTAAGATATGCATTACTGATGAAATTTTAAACAGCATTGCATTCACACAAAGTTTTTTTTTTTTTTTTTTTTTTAAATTCACTGTCAGCTCAGACAGCGTAATGAAGCATGAGTTTGGCCCATATCAAAATCTGAGGAACGCTGAGTGGATCCATGATGTCTGTATGGAACTGTGGAGACTTTATGTAAAGAAACAAATTCATTAAATGGATTACAGGAAAAATTAATTTCATTTCAGAAAAACTATGTCAGTGGCCAGTATCGTAATTCTGTAGCTTTTATGGGTAACTTCGAGGTTATCAACGGATAATCTTCACGTACGTGGCATTTAATTTAATTATATACGTGTTCACCCCAGAAATGTGAGAACAACAGGAGTGTGAAGTCATTTGGAGGCCTGGAGGATTTAACCTTGCAAAGAAATCCACCTTATTCCCGACTCTCTCTCTTTCTTTTCTTCTTTTTGGACTTCTTTCCCACCAGCTCCCCCTCATCCTCTTTGACTACATCATCCTCCTCTTTGTGGCTCTTCTTGTTGTGTATGACCTCTGAATCTACAGTTTCAGTCTCAGTTAGAAGGTGTCTCTTCAATAGCTCCCTTTCTTTGCGTTTTTTGAGCTTTTTCTTCTTTGAGGGAGGCGGTTCTTCAGAGATTATCTCCACAACATCTGTAGAGCTAGAGTCCTCAGTTGCATCATTGTCATTTTCTGCCATTTTCCGCTTCTTCTTTTTCTTCCGTGAGCACTCTTGCTCCTGGTCTTCTTCGTCTATTATCACAATGGGAGCAGTGGACTTCTCTTCGACCACTTCTATGTCATCTGCAGGCTTTTTGTTCTTCTTCTTCTTCTTTTTGCTTTTGGTTTCTTCTATATCGTCGCTGTTGTGGACTGGACCGAGTTCCTCAGTTGGACACGTGGTCTCGGCGCTTTCTGTACTGGGGCCTCCACGAGCCTTCTTCAGCTGAGCCATTCGTTGCGCAAAATACTCCTGCATGGTCAGAGTGCTCTTCACTGTTTTGGTGATGGACTCTGTATCCAGTTGGAAAGTAGCAGGGGTCGCACACTCTTCGATCTCTCCCTGAGAATCGCTGCCGTTGCTCTCCTGGACCGGAAACAAACAAAGGAGAAGACGGTTAGGCTTTGATGCAGCGTCTGAAGATTCAACACAAACACACGCACAGGATTGCACACAATTGTATGTCAAGGAGCTTAAGTGATTGTCATTATCACGCAAAGATTACCCAAGAAGACATTAACAAGTGAAAAGCCAAAAATTGGATTTTGATGTAACAATAGGTGTTAAAGCCTTAAAATAAGCACCGTCAACATATCTGTCACGTTTCTGACATTCATCACCCATTTCCACACATCTGCCAGCGTTTCTTTGCATAGTCAGCTCCCAACTCTCATCCCTCTTTAAAAGCTCCTCTCTGGCAGAGCAATCTATAGCTGAAACTTGACTTTCGCACCAAGATGAAACTATACAGCAGGGAGATAAAAATAAAATCAATTCAACCAATCAATCTGAGCTTTGGCGACTGATTTGGAAAGCCAATTTCCCTCCCACTTTCAGTGGATTACAGAACCAAAACAGTTAGTGGCACTAATCTGTGACAACGGCAGTTGTTCTTTAACGAGGCAGTCATTTAGATGGGAGCCAGCAACACATTACAGATTACAGTGCCGGTACTTCTCACACACCAGGAGAAACTCTGTTACACCAACAAACTCACGACTGAGCTTCGACTAAGTGACACATTCAGGTGCAGTTGGGCTGCGATGCGGAGCGAGTCAGCACATTTCAGAGGACATAAGATAACAACACGTCTGAGGCGCTGTGCTCTTCAGCTCCTCCAACATTTTAATGTCCATCAAATGAAATACTTCAACTGCAATATCTGAACCCAATGGAGGGAGTGGTTGATATGGTGCAGGAGCCAGTTATTTAGTTGTATACATTTATATTATAAGTAATATCTATCCGTTTAGATATCAGTATAACTGCTCCTAAAACTCATGTGGACTGGAAATATTTACACCAATACCTACATTCTTCTAACTCTAGACTTCGAACAACTATCAGTAAAGCCATAAATGTTTCAAAAACGGATGATGGTTGATCAGCTGGTTCTGTTTGCACGACCCTGTTTATTTCAGGAGACAGACGTAGCAACGTATGTCAACTTGAGCTTGACAGTTCCCACAACCGTTTCATTTTCACACGTATCTTCAATTATTGAGCTGGCATTAGCTGCACTTTACGGTTTATCAGTCATTGCTTCCAGTGGAAACTTTGAATAGTTGTGCAGCAGGTAAAAACTGGTGACATTCAAATTTATTTTTGATTTGAATCCATTTTTGTTCCTTGTGTGCCAAATAACAGAAACCTATATTAGCTAAGTCCTAATGGTTTTGAAACACAACAGACATTTTTTTTTTTTACCGTTCAAAAAAATAAAAAATAAAAAAAAAAGGATAAAATCAACAGTTAAGGCACATGTTAGTAAAGTAGTGAACCTGTTATATGCATCTGACAAAGCTGCAACATCACTTTCAAACGGAATGAAAGTGCAAGCTGTTACGCTTACGGTAAAAGCTTCCAAGTAGGGCAGTGATCAGCAGTTTTCCTTCATTTGTATTTAACAGCAGAACACCAATAAGTCTGGTCACAAAATCTTTTCTCCAACCTTTAGGATACACATTAAACGGGGCCCAACTTCACAACTGTTAGGCACAACATGGTCCAGATTTTAACTCCACAGCATGAACAATTTGTCACCTCGCCCTTGTGACCCATTTGTCTTCATTTTCCTAATGGCCTACTCAATGCATAATGATTTGTCCAGAAGAATACAGAAGCTCCTCTGGAGAGTCGCACTAAAACAATACCGCCGCTCTGTGTATTATCTCAGATAGTGAAGTCGGCGGCATTTTTCAAACACTACAGATTAGGGATAAACTGAAAACATAGTTGAGCGGAGTCACCTGGTGGTTTGACCTTAAAGCTTTTACACGCCGATTACATCCGAGCATCTGCACCAACAGACTGATGGCCATGTAAAACAATGCAGATTTAGAGGTAAATGCAGAGATGTGCACTGAGCTTCCTCTAAGGGTTGTTGTTGTACGGGGCTTCTGTAGTGTACATGCCATTAACTCAGTCAGTTCTTGTTATTATAAAAAAAAATTAATTAAATAAATAAATGATAGTTTATGCCATATGAAAGGTTTTCACAGTCAACATCATTTTAACAAAGGAAACAGCCTCCGTCTTTGTCAACTAAAATGGTCAGAAATGAGCCCTCTGAAAATTTATATGTGTGTAAAGAAAGCTATAAATTATTCCCAAACTGTTAAAAGACAACTGGAGCTGATCTAACAGGTATGAGCCCTGCATGGCATGTTAACATCTAAAAGAAAAAGTGGACTCCGGCTGGAGATGATCCAAATGATTGAGGCCAAACAAAGTTTTCCACCATCTAAGACCTCGACTAGAAATAACCACAACTTCTAACAAGGGGGATATGGTCCTTCAGGTGAGGTGCCATTAAACAAAACTTTCCAACTTCCCAGAGAAGAAAAAAAATCTATACTCCGTGTTACTGCACAATGGCATCCTCTCTGCTTGGGAGAGTAAAGATGGGGCTTAGAGCTGACAGCGCCAAACAACATGTAACTGGGATTTGGGAAGATGGCTGGGGGCCACTTTAGAACTTCCTGTGAAATTACTCTCAGGAGAGGGAGAGGGTGAATGAGCGAAAGAAGAAAGAGGGGAGAGTGAGTGAGAGAGACACATCTTCCTCATCATCAGGGAAAGGTGGTTTGGGCTTGGCATGTGGTTCTTCCTCACAGCCTGGGGATCTCCATTAGACTGTGATCCGACAGCAGGAGAAGTGCTGTGCTGAGCACCAGCCGGACACACACACACACACACACACACACACACACACACACACACACAGTGCAGATGTAAACACACAGATCCAGTCAGCATTACTGGCAGCCCTGGGATCTTTCTTGGCTTTGAGTACGGAGGGCAACATGTTACTAAGAAACTACTCTGCAGTAATTTTCGAGATGTTTCTCCATTTCCAGGTGTGTTTTCTTTTCTCTGGCTGGTTTTCAGTGAGGCAAAAAATAAAACACAACCGAGAGGAAACTGCTGAGACAATTTAAAAGGACTTTTGACTAATCAAATATTAAATCCTTTACCAGGGTTCCTACAGGTTTCTTCAAGTCAAATTTAAGTCTTTTTAAGACCATTTATAAAAAAAATAATACCTATTTCACGGCCAATTTCACAGACCTACCGGCAAAGAAAAACTTTTTTTTTTTTTTTTTTTTAATTTGTTAAAATTAAAATTGGTCTGTGTCAGTGCTGTAGCAATGTGATCGGACCCGGGGCGGAGCGGTAGCGGCAGCGTTGCGTTCTCAATGATTGGTTCCGCCACTCTTCATTTAGGCTACGTTATTTAGGCTTTTCAAAATAATAGTAGCCTTGTTGACAAATGAAACGTTTGAGGAGAATGTGATACGGAGAAGTTACTGCACAAATTTTAAGACACAGATATCAAAATTCAAGACTTTTTCAAGTCTTTTTAAGGTATTATTTCCAAATTCATAAATTCAATGCTTTTAAGACTTTTTAAGACCCCGCGGGAACCCTGTTTACATTTTTTTTTTTTTTTTTTTTTAAGTATTTTTTGGGGCTTTTTATGCCTTTAATGTTAGGACAGTTTGAGAGAGACAGGAAGCAGGGGGCAGAGAGAGGGAAAGACACGCAGCACAGGGCCGCTCGGTGCGGGAGTCGAACCGGGGCCAGCTGCAGCGAGGACTGTAGCCTCTGTACATGGGGCGGCTGCTTAAAGGGATACGCCACCCCCAGGCCAAATTAAGTGTATCCCCGAGACATAAATAAGTGTGTGGGAGCATTTTCCTGGCAACCCAGGCATTGTCCGAATCTCACAGCACTGACCACTGCTTGGTTGCGCGTAATACATACATGCTAGCGTCGCCAATCGAAATATTTCGCCCAAGGTGAATTAATTTACTTGATTTACCTTCTAATTACTGTGTGAGTGGTGTACTTTCACATCGAGTGCAAATGACTGTGTAAATCAACACGGAAGGTTTGGTTTGCTCATGTCGGTTTGGGAACTACTTTCCGGTGCGGAAAACACAGCCGAAGCACACTCCCCGCTACGTCATTGGGAATCCCCCCCCCCGGCTGCTTCACGCTGGTTTGTTTGAGGAAAATCAAGTAAATTAATTCACCTTGGGCGAAATATTTCGATTGGCGACGCTAGCATGTATGTATTACGCGCAACCAAGCAGTGGTCAGTGCTGTGAGATTCGGACAATGCCTGGGTCGCCAGGAAAATGCTCCCACACACTTATTTATGTCTCGGGAATGCGGGGATACACTTAATTTGGCCTAGGGGTGGCGTATCCCTTTAACCCACTACGCCACCGACCGCCCCAAATCCTTTACGTTTTCAAAACTAATTTTAAGTATTTTCTTCCTGTCATTGTGAAAACGCAAAGTTTTCTGTCAAAAAAATAAAACTTACAAATCATTATATGCAGTTTCTATTTATTCCTTTTTTATTTTTATTTTTTTTGCATGCAAATGTTTTCATCCATTTCTTGTGAAATATGTCCTTCGACTAACCCACACTGTCGGCATAAGCCCTCCTTCGGCCGGGTATCTCACGTGACGTTCTCCTCCTTTTTCCACCATCTGAGCTTCACGTACAGAAAGACGAAAGATTGTATGGGACTAAGCAATCACACAGGCCCGCTCACTTCTGTAGCTGAACGGTTGAAAGATCTACAAAGAATATTTTGACAATATTCACTGTCTAACAAGCACATTCTTGCATGTTTGCCCCTTGGGTGACGGAAGGGTTTAGATTTTCAAACCATTTCTTTTTGCGCCCCATTGTTTTGGTAATGTCCTCTCTCAGTTATGATCATGGTGGGTCATTAGGGTGGGATACTTTTTTCTCTTTCTAAAAAGACAGCATTTTTCTTCTCAGTGTTCAACCAAAACAAGATCCCACGTGATGCCCACTTTGGCATCGTCGCTGTACTCTGGAATCTGTACTACCACACCGAGATTTGTTTAAAGAAACACTAATGCGCTTTCCCCCCAAAAGCATATCGATAAAGTTTGCAAGCACACCATCCTTCATCACGGTTTAGCTTTGTGTGGCTATGTGCGACAACTTTGTGTCACATAAGAGTATTGCAAGAGCACTTCATATATCTATACAAATGATGAATAAACGCAAAATCTTATGTAGATGCCTCAGTAAAAACAATGCCTGGAAGCCACAGAGGTGGTGTTATTATTTCTTATGAAACTGACTTTTCAGCTACAAATGGCGTTCGGTTTCAGTCGATAGTACTTTTCAGCATTTAGCCGAAGTCTGGCAAAGGACGTCAACTTCCAATAATAATACACAAGAAATATCATTGCAGAATTATTGCTGCAATACACTATTAATATGCATGAAGAGAATGAAGGATTTCTTTTCCTGTAGTGCTAAAGTGCTCTACAAACCAAAATATATGTATTCGCTATGCAAATACTGCACTCTTTTGCTGAGATAAGCTTCCACTTAAACTCATTTGCAGAATCAGTTTACATAATTACTGGGAATAAAGAAGAATGGCAACAAAAAAAAAAGGCAGGGTTGAGGACTGGAGGGTTGGAGAACACACCTATATCAAGCTGTGTCAACCCCTTCTCCTCCCACACCTCCTCCTCCTCTCCTCCCAGACGCAGAACCTCAGGAAAAGGATGCGCTCAATGCGCTGTGTGCAGCTCTGAGATAAGGCTCCTTCAGCAGAGGAGCGGTCTGGCTGGCTATCGGGCCCTTCCTGCTCCACTCTCTCCCCTGGCGGGGGCTGGGGCTAGGCAGGGAACACAGGGAGGGTCCACAGAGGGTCCCAGAGAAAAGGAGAGGGTGGGAAGACATTCAACAGGCCGGCTCCTTCAAGACACTCCAGGTCTATCTCTCCCTGCTAATGTAGCCAATGGCAAGACATGTGCCATGGTGCCAAGATACCGAGGCCAACACATTCAGTGGGAGAGTCCATCAAGCCAGCAGAGATGATGGAAAAGGTTCACTGGAGTGCATGTGAAAGTTTCTTTCTTACAAAACATAGAAGAAAGACACAGAAATTTCTAGAACTTTGTTCATGTATAACTGAACTTCACTTCACGTCTGATTCTTTCTAAAGAAATGATAAAGATTTTCATGATCTTTTTCAGTTAAAATATGCTCAACTTCTTAGACAAAAACACAGTTCATCAAGCACGTTCGATACGAGCACGACACGAGCAAATTAGCAAAAAAAAAAAAAAAAAAAAAGTAGTTCTGTTTGAGGCCAATGTGTTGCTTCCATTTCCATTTTGACATCAAACAGTTGCTCTTTGCAGCTTTTTAAATATACATCACCTGCAGACATCTGGAAGCAACGCCCGATAAGCAAGCATCATATAAGCATTTCCCAGTTTTAATAAAAATGATTAAGCCACGCTCAGCGTGAAGGTAAATCACAGTCCAATTCAAGGTAATTCCTCATTTCACAGAATCCACTTGGTGCTATGAACAGAGAGGCCCTGTGTACGGTCATCGTCAAGCAAAGCGCTGGCATTTCATCAGGCTTGGCTTCCTGAAGTAGTGATTGAACCAGTACAGGTTGTTGCTGCAAATACTGCAAAGTGTTATGTTTGTTGTTTATTTTATATTGATAAAAATCACTATTTTGCAACACACACAGATATATATATATATAAATAAATAAGTATTTAAATCACGATGGTTATATTTGCTTGACTTGTAAAATAATACAAAACAGGAGATTTAAATGCAAAAACTACAAAGTAACACTGTTCCCTCCTTGAAAGTTATTAAAACAGGAAAATATTAATGAACAATTGTTTCTAAGGTACACGTTCTGCAACTTGTTAATTAGGATTTGTGCTGCAGCTGCCCATTCATTTTCTTAAAAACCGCCTCTTTGCATTACTTGCTATTTTTTTTTTTCAATAACTTCTCGCCAATATTGGTCGGGTCTGTAATTGCAATGGTGCGCCCTCATTGTCCTGCCACAATAATAAATTTGGTGATACTCCGGGTCTATGGATCAGGGCCTGATTAGCCAGCTGTCTCTCCCTGATGATCGCACGAGTCTAGCAGCCCATCCTTCATGAGCCTGATGTGGGCGGACAGAAAAACAGGTGGAAAGCTTATTCCCGGCAAATAAGTAAACGCTTCAGTCGCACACTTGGATTTTTTTTCCTTTCTCGAATTAACGTCTCCACCTCTAAACTGATTCAAATGTTTGTCATGCTGTTTCTGTGTAAATTAGGTTTATACAAAGTCGAATTAAAAACTCGAAATGATGCCCCTGGGCACATTAATTGTCATAAGAAGCTTCCACAAAGCATACATTGAGTGCTGTTTAAACTAAATGAAACAAGGGGTCTGAAAAATTACACTTTGTCCCGGGTGCAAGAACGTTTATCATAAGTAACAAATGAAGACAACATTATGCATGCGGCATGACTGCCCTGTGCCTGCTCAACACTGCAAATGCTTGCTGACAATACCCACTTCGCAAACACTTGGGTTCCCCACCCCAACCCCAGGGAGGCGAAGATGCTGTGATCATTTTCCCCCAGCTGTGATTTATTAGATTAAAGAGTCAGTGATTAAACGGCAGACTGCAACTGTAAACAGCCGAGAGGCCTGGAAATCTTTGGGCGGTTAGCTCTACCAGGCAGTAATTATCCTGTTCCCATATATTGTAGCTTAGGCCCGTAACCAAGAGACGGACACCTTTTTTTTTTCCCTCCTTTTTGTCCTGCGCTAATCTGTAAGTGTCAGCGAGCTGGCACTGCCAGGAGGGAGCCGTCCACAGAACTGCCAGGGAGGTAAATGGCAAATGTGTGTGTCTTTACAAATGTTTGGTGGCGAGGGGGACTCTTGTTGGGTTTCGATATTTTCAATAGCAAAAGCAAAAGAGTCCATCAACAAATATGCTGAAGACGGGGGAGTGCCGTTGCTCAAGGCACTTAGTTGTTATCTGACAATGAATCAGAGCTCCGCAGCTCAACAATGAGCCCAGTAACCTACATGAATGCGCTGACCCTTCAAATGGCAGCAACCACGCTGCGACAATGCACGTTTGCACCGGCGTGCCCTTTCAACAGATCAGCACTGCAGGTTGATGGACAACTGAGGCAAAAAGTAAATCTTGGCTTTGGTCCCGCATTTCTTTTTACACGGTTAATTACAGATAGCAGTGGAACTCAAACTCATAATGAAAAAAAAACAAAAAAAAAAAAAACGGCACACTTCAGCTTCCTACATGTAAAACTGTCTGAAGCAAAACTTCTTATTTCACCTTTAAAGAAAGTTTGTAGAAAAAATAATATAAAGAGGATATAAATCAATCTGACTTTTGAGCTATTTATTTGCGCTCTTAAATAATTGTTAACCAAATATAACTTGATCCAAAAACTGTCTCACAGGTCAAAGGCCTCAGTGGTAACCTATGTAATGTACGCTTGCAGACAACTTTTGTACCAAAATGACATTTTGCTTCTGCGCTGTCAGCAAAGTTTCACCAATCGACTCCGCCCATTGGCTCCCTGGCGACGCATCTGCCAAATGCCCCGGCTCCACACCAGCGCCGCCCCTGCTCCATATTCCTTAACAGGGTGGTATCGGGGGAGCCCCTGCTGACGCACGATCCTTCATGTGGACGAAGCGTGGGCAGCATACACTCGCAACAGGTGCCACCCGATGAGGCTTGATCCTGTGTCCTTTGTGTTTGAGCAGGAGTGGGAGTGGGAGAGGCTGCAGGGGTCATGCTGACCCGAGAGCAGGGCGCACCATACCCACCGTCTGACTGGAGGCTCAGACGTCAAAACAAGGCCAGCACCAAATTACGCTCAACCATTTTTCTTTCCTGACACTTCAAGGGAGTGCAAAACTAATGAATGGATTGATGTTGGAATGACTTTAATGTTTGTGGTAGTCGAGTAGAACGCTTAATCGCCAGAAAACTAAAAAACCTTGTAGAGGTGGAAGTTATTTCTTAATATTCCTCTTAACAAGGTCAAAGTGATAAACTGAAAACTCAAGTCACTGACGGCACCGAGTCAAAAGTAACATAAGTAATGATGGAGAAAAGAAGAAGAAAAAAAGGCGTCAAGACTAAATTAAAATAAGGAAATAACATAATTATTTTCTTTCAGCTGACAACACAAAGTGTAGCTAATCTGAAGCTCGGCCACTTAAAAGCCACAAAACCAGAGAAATACATTTTTAGAAGCTTAAAAATAGAGAATTGATACAAACGCAGAACAGATAAAGCTAAAATGATATCCTTTTTCAATTATCCCTCCCCTGCCAAAAAAGGAAAAGAAACCAGAAATGTAAGAGAAAAAAAGAAAACTGCGGCTCGTTTCCACCTTACATCTGAGCTGGCAGCTTTAAAAAATGACTAACTTTTGTTGATGTATGAATCGGCGGGGAGTCTATTTATCAGCAGGCCCTCTGCGGTCGCCCGCTTGGGTCCCTCAAGTCACAAGCCGCGTCGCTCCCCTTTGACTGATTAATTAGCCAATCAGAGGACATTTTTCACTGGGCGGCAGAATGGTTTATTTCAGCTAATGCCGGGCTTTCGAGCTGAGGCCCGCTGGAGCCTCGTCGGCTCTTTCGGCCTGCCTGAGTGGCTGGGCAGAGGGGCAAGGGAGATAAATCAAGCTGGGCTGGCCCTCCATGTGGCTCCCCTAACTAAACCCCCTGAGGAGGGCATGGAGAGCAGGGGTGGTGGAGAAGGGGGAGGAAGGAGAGCAGGACGGCCAGGGGCACTGCTCGCCCGCCGATAAGCACAGGGAGCACAGCGCTGCCAAAGTGCCTTCATTTAGAAGTGGCCGGGGCTTTTTGATATCTCGGCAGCGAGAGCCTGTCATTTGTCATGCGCTGAGTAATTGTGTTGAGGGGCGCATGAGGAGGCAGGAGATGGAGGAGGCTTGCAAGCGTGGGATGGGTGATGGATAACAGCGAGCCAAGTAGATGGACAGGTGCTACACCACAACCCTCACTGGTCAAGTTGAGCAAATAATGGTTTTAAGCAGAGATTGTTTTTTTTTTAGGTGGCTACACAATTAACAAATAAGAAAAAGTGAAAAAAGTAAATTAATTGTGGCCATTGATTTATCTTGTTTGAATAGTTTTTACTCAGCAAGTCTTGCACAAGTAAAGTAAAGTTGTGTGCCTGAAATAAATAGGTATGACGTTAAGTGCTTAAAGCCTAAATCATAATATATTGTAGCTTAGGTCTATGTAGAGTCAAATTTGTCTTTACTGAAATTCAGACAGTCAAGTATCCAGAGTTGATTTTAACATGCTTAAGCTTCACTTTATGTGATTATCTAAGTCAAGACACGTTCTCTATAACATCTGTAAATGTATTAAAGATACAAGTGGCTGTTTTCTTATGTTTAGATTTGTTCTTTGAAAGAAGATTTAGCCAAAACTTCAGTAAAACACACCTTATAAAGCAGATTAGAAAGTAAAGAAATACCTCTATTCATTTTTTTTTTTCTTACTAGAGAGATAAAATATTGGGTAAGAGATAAAGAAATTAATATTTTCTTCTCAATTGTTCCTGCAGCTTATTTTTAACACATCCAGTTCGCCTTTGATGAACAGAGGCCTGCTGGACAGTTGACGGTGTGTGTGTTTGTTTGTGTATGTGTGTGTTTCACAGAGCGTTGTGAGCAGCGATAAGGGCCGAGCAGGAAACATCACTGTGGAGGAAGGAAAACACCCGCAGTGGGGGACTGGTGGATGGGAGACAGCAGTGGGTGGTGGGTGAAGTGTTGGAAGATTCATGGGGAGGGGGTGGGGGTGGCAGGTCTGAAGGAGCCTGTCCAGATTTGGTTGAGACACTTGGCCTCACCTTGTCAGGATGCAGATATGTGATAATTCAATCGGTGGCAGCGTGTTCAACCTACCACAAATAAACACACCGCCTACCCAAAGCTCGCAACGTTTTGAATACAACTCTCTGGGAATTTGAAATCATCACGCGTGTGTATATATACTGTGGTACAAAGTTGTGCAATAGCAGAAATGGCGGATGACGGTAAGCACAGATTATTGTGAGATGAAGGTCACTCAGCGTGTCACTGACACGCTCAGAGATCAGGCAAAATGCCTAAAGCTTGATTAGTCAGTCACTGGCTTTACCAACATCTGAGGTTGCTGGGATTCAACACAAGGTCTCACGAGAAGCCAAGGTAATTGTAGTTGGTGATTTCGATATGGCCAATGGTTCCTCTCCTGGCTAAAAAAAATAACAACCCATAACCAAGCGTTTAGGGAGAAGATGATGGCGTGTATTGCTTACATTTCCAATGTTAATCAGCTAGGGAGCATCTGCCATTGTGATGTTATGGCTCAGCACCTGCAGGGGACAAGAGGGGGGCTTTTTTTCACCCCCTCCCCTTTTTTTTGTACAATTTATGGATTTTTAAAATGCCAATTTCTTCAAGCCAAATGCTTGAGATAAACAAAGAAAGCCAACAAGAGGCTCATTGGTGTCCAAAACCTAGATACCTCATTGTCTTTCTGACTCTCTGTACTGGGTCTGTTAAACTTGTGACAACAAAAACTAGCTGTTTTATTACATAAGTATCTATTCATTCATCATAAGAATGCAATGAAGGTTTGTGGGTGCTTGTTCTATCCATTTTTTCGTTTGTAGAGATTAGGAACATGCAAAAATCAGAAATCTGGTCAGTTACCTGTGTTCATCCGTAATAAAGCTGTAACAACCATGTAAAATCTTAAGGTATGCTCACAAAGCTCACGGATGGAATAAGTTTTGTACAGAATGGTTTATTAGCAGGTGCGGGGGGGGGGTTAACTTAGTAATTTAGTAAGGTTTTTCTTGTACATTATAAGATCCTTACAGGGCTAGAAAGGCAACTTGGAGCTGCCGGAGCCTGTGAGCTACGTTTCAAAAACGTGGGACCCATCGAAATGTCAACTGGCTGGGTGACGTTTGAAGTGACCAACCACTGATGCCAAGGGCAAAAAGAACTTTTTTTGCAGTTGTCATCACGTCAGATTTCTGCTCACCTCGCTACAATTTTGATTTTCCTTTAATAATGCCTGCTGGCACATTTAACCACCTGATGTGATGCTCAGAGTCAGAAGTAGAAGAAAAAAAGAAAAGAAAAAAGGTGTGTGTGGGGGGGTTGAGAAGGAGGGGAGGAGGAAGGCGTAAGAGTGCAAATCCCTTAACTGGATTTAGGTGCTCCTGCCACCATTAGTGGCCCGTTGGCAGTGTTAAAGCTTTGCACTGTGACATGGCTAATCTACAGCCAGAGGCTGCTCAGGAGCTGGGCCCTGCAGAAGCAGAAGGATCACATGAAACCTGTCCAACCGATGAGGACGTCAGCACCACTGGTCACTTGTAATTACCAAGACGGAGACAGATAAGCTCAGGCCACCTGGCCAGTGGTATGCCATCTTCTCCTAGAGTGTGGACTTTGACTGGGTTACCAAAGATCAGAGACCAGGCGGCCAAATTTAGATGTTAACTACTGTTTCAGTACAAGAAGAGTAACCCGCTCATCAGGTTAGGAATATTGTCTGCAAAGTCCTTGTAATAAGGTAAAGTGCATTTTAGAAAAGTAAACTGAAAGGTCAGGCTGATCATGAAGACCATGCAATGAGAAGAAGATAAAGACCTTTTTGATGATCTGCCCTTGTGGTAAACTGTGGTTTACAAAACTAATTTCAGTGTCTTACCTGCTCTTGGTTTTTTGCCGATCTTGCCCTCTTCCCAAAGATACAGTTTAGGTCTGTTTCACTTCGGGAGGATAAGTCCTTTCCTGAAAGGTGAGAGAAAAACAAAAAAGTGGTTGTTTTTGGATTTCCCTTTAAAAACCAAGGATCAATTCAACAGCAGGGAATGAAAAAATGAAAAAATAAATGAATAAATCAACAAAAGGCAAAATAGACTTTAATTTAAAAAAAAAAAAAAAAAAAAAAAAAAAAAAGAATTTTTCTTTATCTATAATGTTAGCAGTTGAAAGAATGCATATATTTGTGAGTGTGTGTTGGGGGATTGGGATCGCTGAGTAAAGAAAGGGGAGGTTTGTGAGGTCCAGTTCATGCTGCAGGGATAAAACAGCAAAGAAAAATAAACTGACAATGAGGTCCGCCACGCCACGCCACACCTCCAGATTCCCATTTTCAAGTCAGGCCTCAAAGACTCCTGAAGCACGCAGTCGTCTGCCTCCAGCCTGGGTCCTGTTCGTACAGCTGCATCCTCTTCCTCCAGCGGGTCTCTGATAACATTTGGTTATTTATTGCTCTTAAGACTCTATCTCCCCTGCTCTTGGCTTTGAAAGTCACTGCACATGCAGGTCTAAGAAGTTAAACCAAGAAAGAATGCTGAAAACTAAATAAATGAGGAGGGGGGGGGGGGCTGTCATCTAGTGAACTTAGGCCAGACGTAAAATTATGCCCAATCTGACCTTTCTACTGTTTGGACAAGGAAGCACCCGTCAAAATTTTCAAGCTTTCAGGTGAAAGTGCAAAAAACAATGTTCTGATAAAAGAAGCATAACTCTACGGTTCTCACAGACACTCAAAAGGTGGATGAATGACTTTCAGGATGAAGCCGCGCTCTGTTTACATCACATGGTTGCAGGTTACAATTGAAAAGGCAAGAATTATCAGCCCAGATGACAGGTCAACCCAGATTTTCAAGTTACAGAAGCTCTGACTAATACAGTAGTGACAAATAAAATATCTATAGGCGTTAGGTGATAATGTCAAAATTAACATGAAGCCGACGCTGATATCACAAAGAATGACAGAGCTCCTCAGCCCATCATCATGCTGGGATTTTTTTTGTTGTCAGATAAGTTCTGTTAAATACGTAATTTAACTATAAAGCAAATAATCTGTTCTGTTAAAACCCCAAGGCTGCAATAAGGCCACCACACAGAGCAGTGGACAGAGAGCTGTAGTTAAATTCTGCATCAACCACCCTGGCTGCCCTGACAGATGATAGATGGAGGTAGCAATTAAAACTGGGTTACTGGTTTATTCTGTGGCGCCTGGACCAAAGCAGCGGAGATTTCAGTGCCTTTCCCCACAAACAAAGGCCATCAATCCTGTGTGCTGGCAAAGAGGGAGCCAGCATGAACAGGATATCAATAAAAAAAAAAGAATTTAAAAAGCAGGAGAGTAAGGAGGAGGCCTGCACTGAGAAGGAGGGGTTCGCATTTGGTTGGTTCTCTGATGCGACTGTGGCCACAACATTTTCACTCCACGTTACAAGCTAAACCTTCCAATATTTCTAATCTTTATTTACATAGAAATGTAATGAATCCACCACTACTGAATCCACCACTAAAAGGTCGACCTTTCTTGCTCACCGCTGATTGTTAGAAGAACTGCAAGCTAATTACACGACCTTTCCAGCCTCTCATATAACAAGCTTAGCAAAAGTAAATCTATTACCAAGCCTTAACTTGGCAACAACCTTACAGTAGGACAAATCTGCATTGGAGCAGTCAAGGGAAGCATGCAAAGAGGTTTGGCAGGTTATATGTTGCCACACAACTGTTGGGTTGCGAATGCAACCTATATCACAAACAGTGCAGCAATCACAGCCAAATAAAATAGTTCAAAATTACTAACAGCAACCGACAACATCCTGTAGATGTTCCTTCTGACTTCTGACTAGAGTCAGATATCATCAAAATATCTTAGAATCGTCATTTTCAAAGTCAAAGTGCACTGGTCGATGCTTATCAAACCCCTTAAAGCATAATGAAAACAATCCTCTCAATTTGTCACAACTCGAAAACAAATTCTTGACAACAAATGCTAACGTCCTTTTTGTTGCCTGGCAACGACTGGAGCTTGCTTAAGCACAGACGGGTTGAAGTGGTGTCGTGTTGCGAAAGACAGTTAAATTAACATGACAACTGCTAAAGTATTAAAGAGGCTTATGCCTTTTCAGGGACAGTTAATGCAGGTGTCCAGTGGTGAATAAAGGCAGAAACTCAGGTGCCGCAAAGCCTCGTCAAAACTGCCCGGCTTTTGTTCGAGGGTCTTTTCTGCAATTCAACATGTTTACAAGTGAGAAACACGGCACCACATTACCGACTTCTACGGACAGATGAGACAAAAAAAAAATAAATCAGCCTTTTTCAAAATAATCTCAAGAGTAGCGAATAAAAAGTACAGTTAGGGATGCAAAATGCGTCCCCTAAAACATGCTTGTGATTCAGTGATAACTTGCATTACTGCTCACGATTCTGGGAAACTGTCATTTTGAAGATTTTTGAGGATGAATGCAGAGGTATGTAGGAACCTTCTGTGTGCTGAGATTGAGCAAAAGTCATGACCCAGAGAACGACATTTCATCATTCATCACACCACGATCCTAAACCGAGGACTGGCTGAGTCAATCACCTGAAAGCAGACAGACTAATGGTCAATTAACTTGTCCTGCTTTTCTTTAAATCTATTCTGTTCAAACCTTAAAAAAAGATCTCAATGAATGGTACCTTCATTCAGCACTTTTCATACATGTGAATGGAAATAATTCTAAAGATTATGTAAAACAGTCAGAGTCAGCTTAAGTTATTGTAATCGCATGATTACGTAATATCTGTGACAGGCCAAGTCTTTAAATTAGTTGGAATATTATTCTCCAATCAACTCAGCTGGCCACAAATCCACATATACAATACCAGTGTCATGAATTGTGGCGTGCACTAGCAGAACAAAATATAGCTGAATGTTCTATTACATGAATTTATAAATACTGTTTAGACCCGGCATGGATGGACTCATTGTTACGTTAACAAACTGATGCAGACTCACACAAAAGGTGGACATTAAATCGAGCAAAACTTGGCATTTGCCATCATAAATGCATAAGCGGAACATCTAGAAAGAAAACTTTAAAAGCAAAGAAGTGTTCTTATCAAAACCCTAAATGTTCACGCTTGATTTCTTACATGCTTGCTGTATAGGTGCATCTCATCCGTCCAGAAAAATGTCTTTTTCTGGCTCCTGCCAAATTAAGACCACAAAAACAGGGTGAGAGGGTCTGGAGGAGAGACCAAGGCTATGTCTAATCTGGCAGGGTCATCTAATAGGTCACGGGAGGTGTTGTTTCTGGGGGGCCAGTAAATGGAGATACCAGATGCCCCAAACAGGAAACAGGAAGTTGCTATTGAATGACGTAAAATATTAAAGGTTCTTCCAGGTGAGGCAAAAGCTGAGATATTCTGTTTTGTCAAGCGTGAGGATCTGATGAGGTAGATCTGAACTCAGTGACACGTAATTACAAACTCTGCATACTAACAACAGAAAAGGTGTGAAGGAACATGAATAAGTATCAGATAAATACTTGAAGTTTAAAACAGGCAGTCCAAGTCCAACATGAAGCAAATTCATAAATTAATATTTAGCAAATCCTGCTAAGAAGTTGCACATGTAGACATGAAACTATGCTGCATGATGCCAGTAGCATAACTCAGCAGTAAAACAATCGTGGTTATTCATGTTGGCCTCCAGTGGTCCTGAACACTAAATTCCTGCTTGTCTGTGTACTGGCCTTGACCAGCAAATCATAACTTCCTGACGTGTAAAGAGTAATGAAAGGAGTTGGAAGAGTTATAAATAACCTCCCCTATCACTCACCGGGTCAACTGACCCAGCACAGGCTTACAGAACTCTGATCAGCCTCTGTGGTCGGAGACAAGAGCACAGGTCTCAATGAGAGGTCGAGGTCTGCCTGAGTAAATGGTATGCAGGTGAACACAGGGAGAAAACTTTAAAAGCAGAAGCACCACTTCAGGTGCTTGGTGGAAGAAAAGAAATGCGGATCACAAATGCCGACCTAGGTTTCCAGTTCCCTTCGAAAGATTAAGACGGAATACATTTTAAAGAAAGTTTTTTTTTTAAAGAATTCTCCAGGTTTAGTTAAACAGCTCTTATCAGTAAGATGACTGCAGAGAGCAAGAAAGCACTTCCCGAGTTGTTTTTAAGCCTCACATCTCCATCTACAGATGCAAGCTGACACTAAATGTCCCCACCTTTAGTGAACTTTGTGTAATGGACCCTCTTTTTGGAGGTCTTGGATTTCTCCTCCAAGCTGAACCCTTTCTTCTCCTCTGATGAAGCTTCTACAGATAACAAAAGAAAACAAAAAAGAGGAAAAAAAAACACGATTACAAATAGTCAATTTTTTTTATTATTCAGTATAATTGCACCAAATCTCTAAAGATCCCATACAATACTGCTGTATATGTGCTTTGATTTATGGCCTCGTGTTAATGATAACGTTCCATTTGTGACAGTGACTTGGCCACCAGCTTTTACTAAATGTTGTACTGTAGCGCCCTCTACTGTCTAACAGGATGACCAACCGACTAAGCTAACACACTTTATTTTTGTATCTGTGAGCAGTTTGATAGACAAAACCTGTAACAGGTGTTTGAGTGGTTACAACTAAGCAAGTAAACATCTTTAAGAGTCATCAAATACATAGTTTAAACAAATAAATATAAATCAGTGCCATAATGCAACACTAAGCCTAATGACATGTAACAACACATTTAGTACACTGATCATTTGGGCGTTACAACATGTGGAACAAATGGATATGACAGTGTTATGTAAATATAAATATAATACTCTTCAGCCAGAGGATAAGTTTAATCTTTAAAGACTCCAACATAGAGCTGAGAACTAAAAGTAAATACATAAATTCTAAATATATATAAGCTCACCATGCTTTGTGCACATACCATTGCTGGCGTTTTGACCATGATGGCTGTTCAACTGAGCGAGAAGATCATTGAAATCATCTTGGTGAGCAATCCATTTATCCTGTAAAAAAATAAATAAATCACTGATCCTGACTTATCAAAATTTTGACAAGAGAAATTAAAAACTGATGTGGAAGACAACATTTTGAATGAAATGTTACTTTAGAGGGGGAAAATAAGAAAATAAGTCGCCTACTTTTAGTTTGTTTGCTTACCTCGTGACTTGTATTTGCTCCAAGACCATAGCTGTTGTTTTTAACTTTTACTTTGATATGGTCCGTGGAGCCTTGTTCACTCCTCCCCAGTCCCTGAAAGTACAAAGAAAAGCATGCCGATGTTACATGTTTCCATTTAGTTAAGGCAGGAAATAATTGGACAGTGACATGACTTCCACCAGTTCACTGGGATGATATTTAATGCAGACTCAGCTTCAATTCAAGGGCTTAAACAAAAGCATTTGGAACATCCCTGAATCAAAACTATGCTTATACACAGTACACTAACCTACTTACAGAGGATACAATCTAATTGTAAAAAACTAAATGAATAAGAATACCATCAAGAAAATTTATGGAGATCACTGCAGAGTTTCCTGTCTTTCCTGTTTATTTTTTTGATGTAAAAATACACCAACTTTGCTCTACTAGGCGGTGTCTGAGCAGACCATATATTTCTGTACAAGGAGAACGTAATCCAGTTGCTTCTTTTTTGAGGATGTAAATACCCTCAAAATTAAAAAAAAAAAAATGGTGTCTGCACTTTAAGCTCGTATTTATCACATCATTTTAAAATCAAAATGATTTGGGTAAGCAAAAAAGTCGTGTCAGAGTCCAAACATATAGGGACACAATGTATAAATAATGTGCCAACATTATTCAATCTCCCCCACCTTGCCCTTGGACCAGCCCATTCGCTCCAACATCTTCTGGCCAAATTTGGAGTCATCATTACTCCAGGTGCTGTTCCTGGGGTCAACGGACCACTTTTGTTTCCTGCGGGCTGAATTCACAGTGGCAGCAACATTATTACATAACAGTCCGCCAACATGACGTTACATAAGCAACCCGCACTCCAAGCTGACCATGTGCAGAATGTACACAAATATACTAATTCACAAGGGAATTTAACAGTCCGTGCACAAATCACTGATGGACAATATGCATTACAAAACAGTCTGAGAAGCTTAAAACAGGACGGGATACAACGCTAAATCAAGCATTTAACACATCTGACCACGCGTACACAGAACTGTCACAACTGAATAAACTGCACACAGGGTAGATCATTAGAACGAATAATCATGTGTTAAGGATGACACAATTAACAACAAATGATCTGCTGACAAGTTACTGCAATGAAAGTGCGAGGCATAAGAAGAAGCACGTGTTTAAATAGACTGATGGGGAAAACAATGCTAATGCTAGCTACCGGCGAACTTTGACAATTAAGAAAACTGAAAACCGAAGTTTTTAGGACGACAAATTCAAACAGCAGGTATCGGTAGATTGCAGCACAAATTACACATAAAACACTTAAAGGTACAGTGAAAAGAAGACGAAATATGAGTCAAATTTGTGAGAGAAATGTACATACGCTCAGCGAGCATTGACATCCTGGGGTCCTTGAGCAGGTCTATGGGTTGACGTAGGACAAGTGGTGTTCCTAGAAACGCCTGAACACAATATGTGGCCACGGTGATTTCTGCACGAAAATATACCTTCATAAGTTCAGAAAAATAACTCTCATGAGCAACATTCCAAGTGCACTAAACATATGCATATTTACATTTTATTTTAACTACTGATATACATTATGGTTGGTTTTAATTGCGTCACATGATTATTTTATCCAACAGAGGGCGCTGTAGGCGAGCAGTCAGAGCATGCAATCATCCTGTACGTGACAGTGGAAGTTTGACTATAACTAGAAAGCAGAAAATCTACCTAATGGAAATGTTTCTGTTTTGTTTCTTGTTGTTTTTTGTTTGATTGTTGTTGTTTTTTTACTTTTATTTATACAGAGGTTGGTTATCATAATTATGAACTAAATGTGCAGTGAAAGCGTTTCATTGATACCTTTATAAAGAAGCCATGTATGTCAAACGAAAGAACATAAATTAACTTGAATTCAATTCAATTAAATAGAATAAAGTAAAATAGAAGAGACATGAAGAAGCAAAATGACAGGATTAGTAACTGAATAGCAAGATAACACACACACACACACACACACATGTATATACAGATATATATACATTTATATATACTTGAATGCAACGGTTCCAGGCACTCCAAACCTGAAACAGCTGAAGTGGAGATTTGGACCAACTGTATTTCCATATGATAATCAAAGTCACTCTTATGTAACAGCATGTACCCAGCATTAGGAACAGTTTCCAAACCTGGATAAAACACACAGCACCAGCATCTACTGTACCAGAGGTTGGCTTAAAGCAACAGAGTGTGGTGTAGTTGAGTAATCCCACTTGCAGATGCGTTTAGCTTTTTATATTAGTCATCTTTCTTTCTTTTTCTATCTGTACATGTGATTTAACATGAAAGAGAAATGCAATTTTTTGTTCCAGAAGATCACAGTGGAGTCCATTTTAAGGGTGGCTGCTTTGCAGCAATAAGAGATGAAGTGATAAGGTGTCTTTAAGTACCTTATTTACTATAAAAGCTTTCTAAGAACTGATCAGTCTTATCAGAAATAAAAACATTAGACTTAACATGAGGCACACGAGAACATCATGTTTATGCCCGAGGCAAAGACTGAACACGATTACGCAAAATACTTCCATATATGTTGCAACAGAGCTCATAGTCATCATGTCAAACAAATGCGACAAACCAAAACGATGTGTTTCAGATTTTGTAAAACTAGTCTGAGTAATACACATGTTATCTTATGATATGCAGTCAACTTTATTTTGATGTGTTAATTTGTACAGCAATGCATTTCTATAATTCAGATATAAGTCTTTAATGAACTTGGAAGAAAGATTCTACTCTTCTTACTCACTTCCAGAGTTTATTTGTTTACATAGTCAAACACTTGTTTTCTGTTTTTCATATTGGTTTGAAGTGCTATACATCCAACTAAAGACATTTTTGGTTTCTCTAATGAGTTTCATTAAGTCCTTGAACTCCTAATCCCATCTGCAGACACTGAATGTACAAATCAATGATAAATGAACTGTGAGTATCATGAAGGTGAAAATGCACTACTCTCAAAACTGCATGCAACACTGTCTAATCGTCCCAAATTATTTGGGGATTTAAGTCAACAGTATTCACCTTGTCTGCTGTTCTGCTGTATATCAATCTAAATTGAAAGTGCTCAAAGCTTGATTGTGTTATAAACTCTAATCTGATCCCCAAATTAGATTAAAAGTTAATCACCTCAAGCATGGGATAAAAGCACGGTTTGCGTAACAGAGGTCAGACATGACCCAGCGACAGTCAATATTGTTATCTTAGCACACAAGACTGTCTTTTGTCAACCATCCCTGAAAGAGCACTAACCGCATGTGGCAGACATTAATGCGTTTGTAAAACTTTTGAAAATTCCATGATACACAAAAGGTTTGTGTTTAAAGTGTTGACGTTAAAATTTTGTTAAAAACACACCAAAATATGAATATGTCATTCAGATCACTGACACAGGGATGTTAAATGATTAACAAAAGTATTTCCGAAAAGTTCATTTCATACCCCGCCTCTGGGTTCTGTGACCCTGAATTGGATGAGGCGGGTATAGGAAATGAATGAATGAATAAAGTCCATTTAAGTTGCTTTACTCCCTTCTAAATGGATTTATTTTTGTAGTAAACCAGCACAAAACACACATGACACACCTTTATAAAACATCTAAAAACTTTGTTGGAAATAGGACACCTATTTAACCAGGCACGTGACCGTAAAGAAGTGATATAATTTAAACACCACTGGAGTTTATTCTTCTGGCTAAAGAGAGGGTCATGATTATTTGAGCTAGGGTATCATTACCATGGCAATAGGACCTCATGTGGAATGTCAGCTGTAGGACAAAATGTTATGACATCCTGTCCCATCCTGAGTCCTTCCCACACAGAAGGAATCTTATTACACGATGATGAACAAAATACAGTGGCTCGCGCAGCTGAGGAAGCCCTCTGATTGGCTCGTGGGAGTCGGGACTGTAAGTGCACGTGCACACCCCTGAGGGAGGTCTTACATAAGAGCTAACGATTCCTTTACGACACATGGAAAGTGAAGGCCTCATCAGATGCCTCTGTGTTTTCTCCAGTCTGTCTAACTTCTCATGAAAGCTTTGAATGCAAGACACACGATGAGTGAGATTTGCATGCAGGGACGCAAAACAAATATTGCATGCGGGAACATTATGCCTTTGACCACACAGACAGCAGTCAGTAGGAGCAGGATGCGTGTTGTAAGTTCTGAATTAGTATGCTGATTTCTTCACAGCCAATTGCTCTCTCAGCTCTATAAAAAAAAAACACAAGAGCTGAAGTGTATTTGGAACTATAGCTTCATTTCTGCAAATTTCTCAAAAGCAAATAATCTGGCAACCTTTTGATCTCCTACATAAAGAACTTTGACACATGAAATGATTTAATTAGTAACAACTGCAATTAATTTCTAACATTTCTAAAGTTAGTTGAGGCTTGAAATAACAGTACACTTGTGGGGTGAGTGCAACTGCGGTTTCAATGGTAGACATTTAGAGACAGGAAGTGGTGGTGAGAGTTCATGTTTGTATGGCATGGGTGAGAAGAAAGACTTCACGTTCTTTTGCTTGACTAACATGTAATGAATCTCTGAGTGATCTCTGATCTCTGGGTGCGTCTAGACAATCTGCGCCCCCAACTATGCGCTCCCTCTCTCTTTTGCAGCCCAACTGCAAACAGAACAAAACAAGGTCACTGAGAAATGCTGCAATCACTGACACAGAGACACTGAAGAAAGGCTATTAGATGTTTAGTCGAGGACATTGCAGTGTTCGAAGTTAACGTTTCAGATTCTGCTTTTGTGGAAAAAGTACACCGGCTCTGGTTTAATGCTTTTGCTGATGTGCTGAGGATACGTTTCTCTGGGCCTTTTGTTAAATGTTATTTGATAAACATGCTGCATTTGCTCAGCAGCTAATACAGTCTACGTCCTGTGAGGTAACAAAAGGTTGCTGAACAAAAAGTTTATTCACAAAATTAAACTAAAAAACTAAATCCTAATTGTAAGGTTTAAGTTTCACGTTGCTGCTCAGAAATCACTGTTGTATGATTTAATGATTTCAATGTTGTTCAGTCTTACTGATAAGAAACTACACTGAGTTTTAAACAGGCAAAAAAAAAAAAAAAACGGCTATGATGTCATTTTAGTCCAATAACTTAGACTTTGATTGATAGTCATTCGACTTTGATTTCTGGTTTGGCAAATTCTGTCCCATATTGCATAATGCATTTTCCATTTTTCCACTTCACTTTTCCATCTGCACTGCACGGCTTCCATGCAAAGCAGCCGAGTCTTGGAAAGAAAAAGAAAAGAAAAAAAAGGGGGAGGAAAAAAAAACAGACTTGGCAGCTGGTGTTTTCTCCACGTACACATCTTGAGTTTCTTCTGTAGTCCGTATCTAAGGGGTTTCATTTTGCCGTCTGTACGTTCGTATCAATTCAGACACATGGACAGTCTCACCTGCCCGCAGCAGCAGGGAAAACTTTTACTGTGTTTATACTTCAAGGTCATAGAATTACCACAGACACAGAAAGAGTTATGTGAAAAAAAGTTTATTGTCAAAGTGTGCTTTTATGATGAAAAGAGCGGACGGGATCTCTTTCGCACTTAAAAAAAGTTTCCATTTCTTTTACAGACATCAAAGTGAAGATGTGACAGTTGGCGTCACGGTTCCCTTTTTGGGGCAAAATGTGAAAACTGCTGAAAAAAATTAAATAACAAAAGTGAGAAGAAAAACACATTAAAACAAGAGCGTTAAATGCTTTTGCGTGATGAAGCTCCCCAACATTTAACAGTAACAGAATAAATAATGGTAATTGGAATAAAAAGAAGAAGAATTTCATAGAGCTACTGAACTGCACTGCATCTGATAATCACCCTCACAGACAATCTGGCTCCTTCTTTTTTTACCCCCCTTCACTTTAAGGCGCATCAAAAAATGCCATCTTGTATATTTGAACACCTCTAGCTTGATTTTAGCCCCAAGATCTATAGGCCTCAGTAACTTCATATTGACAATCCTTGGAAATCTAGCACGAAATCAAACCCTGATCAATTTGGAAAATCAGGTAGAAATATTTAGAAAAGCTTATTTCAACATTCCCCATCTCTTAAATTGATTTTTTTTTAAAGAAAATATTGCCAACATTTAAGTTGGAAGAAATTCTCTCGTTCATCCTAAGAAGTTTTCAAGGACCAGACTGATATCCCCAACACTGTTGACACCCTTCCACTGACAAACTGCTCATCATCCAAATGTCCAAGCAGAAAAAAGGGAAAGCAAGCTATGCAGGGCTACACAGATGAGAACAGGGAGGATGGTCAAGCCCGCACTGACTTTCGCATTCTGGAGACACGGGAGTCTTGCAGCAGGCAAGCAGAGCCCTTCTCATTTGACACACGAGAATTGAGAGAAAAACTATATACAGGCCAAGTTTCTCTATTCTCTTTGGTCTGATTTTACATTATGTACAAAGGAAAGACTGATGCAGTGTTTCAGTTAACACGAGCCATGCGTGTCTCCACACCAAAGTAGTTCAGCATAGTCTGGACCAGCTCCGGCAGATCGTAATCGTGTTTCCAGCCCCAGTCCTTCCGTGCGTTGGAATCATCAAAGTTCATCGGCCAGCTGTCGGCTAAAACGAAGCAGAACATGGAATTTAATCAAGATTTTTGAGGACATCCTGAATTTACCACAAAAGTACACCAAGTTCGTGCCTATGAACAAATCTGACAATTTCAATCAAACTGTGAAAATCACGAAAATCTCAAGTCTGTAGGGAAGCTTACCGATTGCCTGTCGTACATGGTCGACATCATACGTAACCTCCAGCTCAGACATCTGCTTCTGGAGCTCCTGGGCCAACTCCTTGGGGGTAAAGCTCATGGCATTGATGTTGTAAGTCCTCATACTGAGAGTTTCGGCTGGTGCCTCCATCACCTCCAGCGTGGCACGCAGGCAGTCGTCGATGTACATCATGGGGAGCCGTGTGTCGTGTCGCAAGTTGCACTCAAACTTGCCGCTCTTGATTGCATCATGAAAAATCTGGACAGCATAATCTAGTGAGAGACAGAAAGTACATTGCTATTACAGCAATTCGAACATTTCCCACTGAAAGCTCTCGTAATTTGGGTGTGGTGGTTGTTTGGACATGGGAAATGTCAAATGTAAAGACAAGCTAATCGGTGGATTAAAGCAACAAGTCATGGCGTGTCTGAAGTTAGCAAGTTGCATAACAAACAAAAACGTTTTAACATCACCAGTTGACAACTTTAAGAACCACTCCAAATGTCATTCTAAATGCTGTATTATGTTCGATACTTCTGTGGCCTTCCATAAGCATATCGTGTTTGTATAGATCTTCATCTCTCCTACCTGTTGTGCCGCCTCCTGGCATGGAATCAGCAGAGATGATTCCTGGGTAGCGGAGACAGCGGAAGTCCAGGCCATAACGGTGGTAGTAGTACTGTTGAAGGACACAAAAGAATAAACCACTGTGATGATAGAAATCGATGGAAAAATTATTTACAAGGTTTTAAGACCAATCAATATCGTAAAAAACACAGGCATGACTCAATAAGCAGCCACTAGGCTGAGGTGGCTGCTTATTGATGGGCTCGATTTAATTGACCCAATGAAAGTCTGGGCTCTCACCTCTCCCATTAACTCAGCATGGACTTTGGAAACACCGTAGATGGTGCGAGGTCTCTGCACACACAGATCGGGCGTAGGGTTGCGGGGAGAAGTAGGACCAAAGGCGCCAATGGTGCTGGGGACAAACAGACGCAAGCCGTGCTCTGCCGCGATGTCCAGGATGTTGTGAAGCCCTAAGAAAGACAAAGAAAGGATAAATAAATAAATGAATGAATAAGAAAATAGATCAATTGATGGCAACTGTGATGGCATGTGAAGGTTCTGCTGTAATCTGCAGCTACTTCCAGCTGCTGTATATGCATTTTGTATATGTATTTTGTCCCAATGTTGCAAGAGCTTGTTTTTCAAATACTTTGAGAAACCCATTCCAATGCCAGCCAGCTTTATCTTAACTACCATATTATTATCCATCTGGGATGATAGTCCTATGTGCAACAAACCATTGCAAAGAAGGCGTTTGAAATGTGTTCACTCACCGGTGATGTTAACAGAGCGGGCCAAGGCCACGTTAGCTTCTCCTACAGCACTAAGGAGGGCGCTGTAGTGAACCAGCCAAGTGATGCGGTTGTTCACCACAATCTCCCGCAGGTTCTTGTAGTCCAGGATGTCCGAGTAGATGAAGGGGCCTGGTGGTTAGATAGATGATTTTTAGATAGGGGTTAAAAATTATTTATTATCCGCAACATTTGCAGAGACTTTTAGGCGTGCTACCCAGCTTCTATGGAGTTGCTTAAGGTTTTGAGGTGAAAGACTTTCCCCTTGCTCTGCTAAAGAAGGCGAAGCTGAGCTCTTTGCTGAGGAAGAGACTGAATTCATCACTTTTGATTGTCGTGGTTGAGAATATGGGTTTTTGTCACCTCTTAGAGCCTCACTGCACACGGAAATGACACCTAGTTTGATGAAAAGCAGGTGATGCCTGCCTAATCTTTCCTGACAGCGTCTTTGTTGCCAGTAACTACAGTAGTATAAATGTTGTAGCGCAGAGGAACATTTGCTTCCTTGAGTAACAGTTTTGCCCCTCTACAGGCTCAGCACAGAGTCTGCACTGTGCTGTCCTTTCACACATTTATTCAGTGATCATTCAGATCTTTCCAAAAGTTTATGAATGGAGGAAAATAGCCACAATTCTATAGCGGCTAAAATATTACAGACGTATCACTCGTATGTCGTGAGAGGAAAGTGTCACATGATGGTTAACAACAGCTGTAATTTCTGGGAAGACGCAACATCCTCGATGTTGACAATCGATATGAAACCAGGATTTAGGCCGAGGTAAAAGGCTACGATAGACTTACAACATGGCAGCTTCCCTGTTTGCGAAATGGCAGAATTTTTGAAGGGTTCAGTATTAGTCATAGATAATGTCACCGGAGGAACTTGGTGTTCGGGCACATAATGTTTTTTGTCTGTGCGCTTAAACATTAACCAAACCAGTTCAATTCCACCACCTTTTGACTTTACTCACCGCTGTGGTAAACGTCGCTTGGAGGTTTCCTGATGTCTGACAGAATGACGTTGTTCTTTCCATATCTCTTCCTGTAAGGCAGTCAATGTTGTACAACTTCAAATGAATGACGAATTGTGGAACAGTGTTGTTACAACATGAAAAGACACCAGCTTGAGGGCAAAACAAATATGAATCCTCACCTCAACATTTTGGCCAGTCCCACTCCGAGCTGTCCCAGGCCACCTGCAGAAGACAAAACCGTCACCTTAATGCACGGCACACACTGAATACAGCTGGTTTCCATGGATATTGAAGTAACTGGGATAGTGGGCCATAAGAAAATAGATTAAAGCATTTGACACACACTCTTTGTGTCCAACTGGCACCCCTTCCCGCTTTCATTGCCAAACTTGTAACAAATCCTGTTGCTCTTAAAGTCACCCCAGAGCACATTTTGTACAAGCTCACGATTCAACTTCACAATCCTCATCCTAACTTCTTTAAGGTAAAACTCAACAACTTTTTACTGGGGAAAAAAAAACGTGCTGTACTGTGTTTGACGGTTGCAAACTGCCATAACCAGATGTTTCTTACCTGTGATGAGCACCTTGGGGTTATCTGTTTCCGAGAAGGACACAGAGTGGAAGCTGGCATCGGACGTGACCTGCCTCGGGGAGAAGCTGATGGTGCGCACGGCCACAGTGAGGGGCTGGCAGCCACACCCAGAAGTGCTGAGCAGGGCCTGTTTGACCACTTTGCTGAGGGTTCTGATGACAGGCATGTTTGTACCTACAGGAAAAGAATGACAGAAACGAAACTTATTTAAATTATGCTGAAAAACCAGTTGGCTCAGAGTTCTTTAGAGTATATTTTACAGCCATAGCCCGGAGTCCTTTCTGAGCGCATTTACTGGCCATAATGTGAAGTTTTGGGCTCTCTTCCAAATCCTAGGCAACAAGAGACACAAATAACACAATGCACTTTCAAATTAAGTAAGTACTGCAGGAAATCTGCTAAGCCACAGATGAAGGAAGCAGGTGGATTGAGAAAACACTTCCTTTACTGTCAGCCTAACTTTGACCAAACTTCGCTCTTACAAAACTGAGTCGAGTAGCTCTGAGAGACATAATACCAGCTCAGTGCTTGGGCTCATAACTGAGCTCATAACTTAGGCACGCAACACATAATACCAGCGATGGGCTTACCGTGGGTGTTGAGGTCTTCCAAAACTAAGAATGAGCAGTGTAACACGAGAATATTTATACTGTCCTGCCTTCGCCGCGAGCCAATCAGCGAGAGAGGGCGTGCAGGGGCGCACGGAGGAGGAAAGCCGTGCCAAGATCAGGTCGACGAGTGCGGATTTGGACATATTTTTAGAACGCATTAGGAATCACTTGCAGCAAAATCTGGTCTTGAGCTTTAATGAAGAGTCAAATATGCAGCCCACACTATTACACACAACATAATTTGTAACCGAGAACACATGGCGTCAATTATAAAACTTCTAATTTAGTGTTCTAACGCGCCCCGAGTGCGCTGTTCCCCGATGTGCCCGCTACATTTGACGTTGACGTCTCTCGAGGCAGTTGTGTAATAAGGGTTCAGACCTGCCCCCCCACCCCTCCCCGACAATAGCGCAGCTTTGTCACTATAAGACAACGTGGCGAGCTCTTCAGGAAGGGTGAAAACGGTCCTGAATGGTCACCATTATCCAAGCTGTGAGACATTTTAAAGGGAGGGACCTGCAAGCGGCAGAATCACTGAGAAAGAAAATGAGACCGGGCCAAAGCAGCGGGGTGAAGCTGTGTTGGCCTGAGCCGAACGTACCCGTAAACCGGGCAGACACACATCTAAAATACACATAAATAGCCTACAACAAAAGTCTTTGCTCCACCAAAAAGCAGCAAGGGTCTGTTTTTTTGCGGCCCCATCGGCTTTTAAAAAGCGCATTACACGTGGCCGTGGCAAGAACATTACATCACATTTCATTAAAACATTCATTTAAATCATCTATTTCTTTTTCCCGGTCTGAGCTGAATTATTAAAGAAATACATTTTATCTCCCACAGTTTACTCACCAGTTGATTGACAGAAGAATAAGCGGGAAACAATCTTGTCTGACTTTCTCTCAGGGAAGAGATGCTGCTTCCTCTTTTGAGCTGTTCCTCCAGCGCTCTGACGTGATGCCTGCGTGAGTTATCTCCTTTCAGTGTTGCATCAGCTGCGCCCTCTACTATATATCAGCGGCCATCTGGCCTCAGGAGGAGCCGGCTTTGTCTCGGATTGGTGAAGCCGCGGAGGTGCGGTCCTCCCTCGTGGACCACTCCCTCCCATCGTGTGACCCAGCGAATTGTTGGCTTTCTCTGTGCAAAGTGAACAGAGAAGGCCAGTTGTTGTGAGTTGGCGGTATGTGGCTCAGATATAAGTGGTCCTCTTTTTACGCCAGTGTGCGTAAAAACAATGAACGGGCTCAGTTTAGCTGAACTTAAAAGAAACATCCTGTGCTTTTATGGCTCGTTCTTGTCATTATAGTGGAGGTAAATCCATCCACTATGTCCTTGAGAGCAGGATAGTTAATAACAAATGTGACCCCCTGCCAGAAGAGCTCAAGTGAGGGCATACAGAAATATTCGAACAGGTCAATGCATCTTTAATCAAAAAGGCCCAGCGCACCCAATTATTTTATGGCTGCACTGCACTGCACTGCACATTTTTATGGCCTGACAGTAGCTACATCCTTTTTATTGGAATCGTGTCATGCTTACGAAGGAAACATACGGTGTGAGTGTGCACACCCCCTCTGTTTGTCTCTGATCAGAGGTTTGTTTGCAGTAGATTGGGGATGACCAAAGAGATCTCAAAGACAAGTTAATCAGTAAACTGGCTCATTTCCTAATATTGTTTATTTTCTGTTATCAGTCGTATGTATTTATCTGCTTTTTCTTTTTTGTTTGTTTGTTGTTGTTTCTTACAGAAAACAAGCTTAAATATCTCTATGGTATTTCAAAGAGTCAAAGATTATTACTTTTGTTTTATGCGGGTGAACTCTAATAACCTCAGTTCTACAGTCCTCATTTCTGGGAAGCCTAACAGGAAGATGATACTTGATGACTGTGAGATGACAGATATGAGAGGTATTAAAAGTGCTCAAACCTGTGAGTTCTGAAAGCAGAATACATTCTATAAAACAAAAACAAAACAAACAAAAGGTGGGGCAGAGCTACACTCAGTCTATGTTTTCAAGGAACATTTTGTAATGAGTGTCAGGCTTCCAGCCATAAACCAGCACAGAGACACACACTCGGTGCGTTATGAATATGATGAGAGGTGTCGGCTGAACTGTAAACAGTGTGGGTGCTATTACGTGCCTCCGTGAAGCAGCTGATCCCTGGCTATTTATTCCTCATCAGATGATTGCTTCGTCACAGCAGCAGGAATACCTGCGGTGCTGTTTAAACAATTTAAACAATTACGCGTTAGATTAACATGTCACGCGTCAGTGACCATGAGGTAAAACATCAGATGATATTATGGCATTAACGACTGTTGCTGCACATCAATCTGGGAAGCCTGACCTAAAAAAGGCCACTTCCAAACTATTTGGAGACCTTATCATTCTACAGTGAGAGCATTTTTTTTTTTTTTTTTCACAAGTGGAAAATATTCGAGGTTGGGCAAGCTTCCTGGGAGTAGACATCACAGCGAGTTCACCCCAAGGTCAGACAGTGCTATCCTCAAGAGAAAAGACAGAAAGATCAAGAGCTACATCTCAGACTCTGTTTTTTTTTTTAAACGTGCTACCGAATCATGAGGTGCACTTAGTTTTTCCACACACTACCTCTGCTTTTTGTAAAAATCGACCGCGTGATATGACAGAGTAGTATTTATTCATTGTGGGCTCATCGATAGGGCTTCAGCGAGAATGTGTCCATTATTTTGCTCTTTGGCTCCCCCCTACAGCTATGAGAAGAAACACCACTGTCATAAAAACAAGTATCTGTGTGGGCTCTGCAAACGTTTCAGCCTATACCCTACACGTGAATTTGTTGTCTTGTCATTGGGGGCCACACCATGACGACATCTAAGCCCACACAAATGTCAAGCACCGGTGCAGGAGGGTGATTTCAGGCCTGGAAATGTGCATAACAAGTCAAACGCACATAGCTGTAAGGGTCGCAAAGTTCTCCAATAATACTTTCATACAAGGACAAGTTATCTCTCTCTCTTTTTTTTTTCCTCCATCAGAGCAGCTTTTAAAAGAACCGCACCTCTTAAAAAGACATAACCATTTCACGTTTGAGACTTTTAATGCCGTGAAAACCTGAAAACATCGAAACCTTTTGAACGATAGTGGATTTCCACCAGCACAAAAGCACATACACATTCATGATGAACTCTGCTGTGACAGTAAGGCATCGCACAAAGAGGATCGGTACAACAGACCGGAAGTGACAATGTAATTAGAGTTTTTTTTTTGACAAAGAAAAGAATATTCAGATATTGATGCAAGCATACGTTTGTAGAATCATTAAAACGCCACACCTTTAATCTGGCAGAACTCGCCGTTTCGTACGGTGAGCTGTTTTTCAGTAGTGCAGAAGTTAAACGTACATAGACGTAAGCTTTTTTTTTTGGCTTTAATGCATTTTTAAGTAGTTTAGTGGGATTAATATACAACACATCCCTGTTGAGGCGACATTAAAGCAGAGATAATGCATTTTATCACTGACGAGCAAACAAAATTGGCAAAAAGAAACGAGCAAAGTGCATTTGATTCTACCACTAACCCACTGTTTTCTTATAATAACCAGAGTCCTGCATGAAGACTTCTGAAGTGCCAAAGACGGCACAGAAAAACAAGCCCTAAGAGGACAGAGAAGAACAGAAGTCAAGTTTTGCTGAATATAATTAACTGCAACTATAATGACAGCTCAGTTAAAAGTTTTGAAGCAGCTGACCACTGACTTGATACCATGCGAGCTGGGTAGGTCAGAAAATGACAAGATTAGATGAAGGAAGTTCACAAAGAGGAACTACAACAGACCGTCGCTGTCATTGCTGTTTGTTCATATCAACAAAGACTAATATGACAATAATTTTCTTTAAACAAAATCATGTAAGAAGAGTGCGTTTCTGGAACAGATTATGTCTTCATACACTGCATAAACACAAAGAAATTGACATTTTTACACAAAAGTGTATTGGTTTTGTGTCAAACGACAAAACTCAGACATGTTCTTTGCTCAGAGGTGTCCTCGAAACACAGAAATTACATCATAACTTTAACAAACAAAAGATAATTTAGTCTTTAAAGCGTAACCCTACTATGTCGAGTGCCACTGATCATCATGACGACACGACCCTCAGCTCCATTTTGACACTTTGCCTGCATCCCACACATATTTGAATCATTTTAATGCAGAATTAGGCTGCAATGCTAACAATGCTGGACAAGTTATGATCTAATAAACCAACAACACTCACAATATTTTGGTCAAATATATGCATATTGCAAAAACTCCTACGCTGTACAGTACAGCAGGTCGCGGACCCAACCCACGCATTTCATCTCAACATGCTGCAGTCATGTGCTGCCTTATGGCACCCCATAAGTTGCCATAGTTACTCTGCAGTACTTCGGTGGTGTATGCATTCAGCAGGATGTTTGATGAAAACGTGAACTCTGCACCGATATACACAGTTTCTGTTTTCAAGTGTAAAGTGTAACTTCAGGAAATACACTTTGTTTTCTGCCCCCTGTACTGTGAGATGAATCGTCTTTCTCTCACTCCCGCCTAGTCTGCGATGATACAACATGACAAAATACATTTCTTAAGCTATTTTCAATGTGTAAAGGAAAACAAATTCAGAATCAAAGAGATTAATTTAGATTATGTTCTGAAATGTCTTTAAAATGAAATGTCTGATTAGTTTGTATGCAGTTATATTGACATTTTCTCCCTTTTTCCACCTCTTTGTCTCTCTTCCTATGGCGTATGTAACAAGGGATCTTCTGTTTCCAGTTGGGCCAGCTGCCTGCGCAGGGTATTTACTTTGTTCTGAAGTTCCTTGTTGTATTCAATTATATGAACCATTTCATCGTAAGCCTCATCCAAACTCTTGGAGGACCGATTCCAACGAAGGAACACTCCTGCAACAGAACAGCAGAGATACGAGTGATCAGTTAGCACCAGAACTTACTATAAAGAGATGGTTTCACATGTTTAAAATTAAGGTCAATACTTACTATCCTGTACGTGCACATAATATGAAACACAGAACATACACATACAGTTAAAAGAAAGCCTTTTCTTAAGATATTCGTATGAAATCCAGAGAATTGTGGCCAGACGATTTGCAATATGCTGGAAGTTGTTCTTTGAGTTGCACTGAAACTGATAAACACACAGCCATGCTTCACTTTTAATGAATCCTTTCAAACTTTCTAGGAAATGTTTATATATAGAACATAACTCTAACTGTCAAAAGTATGCAAACTTTTAGGTTCAGCAGGTGCCTTCAGAAAATGGGATGACAATCAGATGTGAGCGGGGACCTTGTGTTTTTATTTAAAAGAAAAGGCGATTCTCGATGATCTCGTGGTGATTTGGGTCCAGATCGCCGCCACCGTGAAAGGAACCATGAAAGCTGAATGATACCAAATACATTCTAAAATTAAAACAAACCAAAACAAGTTTAATATGACTAAAGGTAACGTTTTAGAATGCCAAAGATCACATCCATAGCACTTCATCCAATTGAGATTATGTAAAGGGCCCTAAAGCGAGCGCTTAATGTGAGGAAATCCTCCAACATCCCAGAGTTGAAGCTTGTTCTGTACGCAGGAATCAACTCAAATTCCTCCCCGCCAACGTGTGGTACTGATCAACAGTTACCAGCAACGTTTTGTTCCAGTAACTAATGCTCATAATAAAAAGGTTCACAGCAGATACTGGAAGCAAAAGTTTACATAATTTACATACACCCACAGATATCTAATACTGGATGATGAAGTGTAAATATTTCTGCCTAATTTTCGTAATCAGGTTCTCTTTATCTACTTTTCGGACTTGTGTGAAAACCTGATGATGTTCTGCACGAATTTGAAAGATTTCGCTAGCTACATTGTATGAGGGCTCAAGATCGAAACTAACATGAGGTGACCTCAAGCAATGTTGAAAAACAGATCTCTTCAACGACTGGATCTTGGTGGTGGGTGTTGGACTTGCGTAGAGGGAACAGGTGCCACCGCAGAGATTTGCTGCATGACTGGAATGCATAGAGCAGTGCGGGGACGACCTGTCGGTCACAGCAGATCACTTACAACACCGCTCATTCTTTTCATTAAACACTTTAAGGTTAATATTACCTTTATCAAAACAAAACAGTACCTTCCTCGCATAACTTAGCAATTATTGATTTTCTCTTTTTGTTTTCAACATGAAATGAAACAATCTTGCCCCGATTAAAGCGAAGTTTGTGAGACGTTAAAGAGTTTTTGCACACCACGAGTGGCTGCTCGTGTCCACGTCAGCAGCCAGAGATCTGGTCCTACGTGCGGTCTTTTAAGTTCACCCAGAGGTGTGTGTCATTTTTAAGTAAAGTGCTCTGTAAGCAGGATGTCACGTGCTCCAGCGAGTTCGCGCATGTCTGGCTCCTCTTTCATTTAGAATGAGGGTGTTAGTCTAAAGCTTGAAGCAGTAAGGGAGGCCCCTAACACAGAATGCCTGAACCTGATGACCTCCCATCTGTATAGATCCAACCCTCCCCCACCTTTTTCCTTTCAAACGGCTTGGCATGGACCCCCTCTGGGGATTATTTTTTATTTTTTTTTTCACGCCTCTTTGTCATAAAGAATTAAGTTCTTTTTCAATCACTTTGTTTTGTTTCTTTGAAGCCATCTGAAGCCACAACTTTGACCAATTCTGACTTAAGTGCACTGCTCCCAATGACGTCCATTTAAGCGTTCCTAGTTATTGTGCTCTCATGCTGAAAATGGTTGTATATTATGTACTATCACCGGGACTCGTTGTCACATCGGTAAACCTGAGCTCCAGCAAGTTTAGTTTGTAAAGGTAGTAATTCTCAGTAAAGGTTATACTTTAAAGGGGTTATATTATAAAAAATAAATAAATAAATAAAAACCTTTTCTGTGCTTGAGAGCATGTATGTCGAGTCACTACCGACTCAAGATCGCAGGAAAAATACAACACGGACACTTTTTTCAGGGCTGCATAGGTCTGAATTAGAATATCCAATAAGTGGCAGCCTAATTCCATAACATGCTATTTATTTTTCACAAGAACATTTAGTGTGGCCGATGAAGTACTGAAAAGCCCTTGTGATAGTTCAACAGGCCGAAAGAGCTTTGGAAACCGTTTTCACGCAACAGATTTTCCTCACGTGAAGGGTTCTAAAAGTGTTGGTTAATACATTTGTATGAAAGAATTTGTGCTCAATAAAAGATCTTTTTTTTTTTAATATAATGCACATTTCATTGTTACATTTTGCGTCCGCATGTCTCTTAATATACTGCACTATAAAAACAAACTGTTCATCGGCTCACGTAATTGTGTGAACGCATCGTACATTTGCCAAATACCCTATACAGAGACTTCAGTTCGCCTCAAGCTCACAAAGTCAAACTATAGTGCATTATTAATGTTTACAAGACGTTCTTAAAAAAAAAAAAAACTTCTCGGCTGGTTATGACACATTACAGCTGTTTTCTCGTTGTTCATAACTGGCTCATGATACCGTTGTTATGAAGTGTTGCGTAGCTCTGATTCTTCATTCAAAGGAGCTCATGTGGAGGTGTAAAGCATTAGGAATGCTGAACTCATGACACATTATGTCCACAACTTATCATACTTTATGAACCTTTTTTAAGTTACTATGCAGGATTGTAAACATCCATTACAAGTTTTAGGAAGCCTTGCATTATACTAATGTACTCAGGATGCTTTAAAGACGTAACCTTAACACAAAGTGTGTTTTGCTTCGGAGATTAATTTGTCATTTGCATCCCCATTGAATACAGTCTTAATACATTTGATATTTCAGTATTTGCTGTGAAAACATGGCCGACACTTATGGCTATCTTGCGTAAGACTGTTTTGACAGCCACGTTGCAAGCGTGCCGCAGGACTAAGATTAGCTTGTACACGATTCTGAACCGAGAACTCGTCGTAAAATGTTCTCCACCGTCAAACGCCAGCAGGATCATGTGTCAGTGAGGATATACCTTGAGTACAGCCTAAAATAAGACAAGCAGGCAGGCTGAACATAGAGACACGTGTGGCAGGTCATCACTGGATGTTCAACACAGTTAGATATTAGGTATTTATGCATTTCAAACTGATTCTGAAATATAAGCATCCATAAAACCATTCTTCTATTCAAATGGATATGCTTGTGCGGTGCAAGATTAAGTTTTTAATGAATGACTCGCTTTGTTTGGTGCTCATTGTAAAGCAGCAACCTCAGAATGAATGTTTCACACCACAGAAGGTAGTGTTATTTGTGCTTGCATGCTACAGCTGCGCAAAAGGTCAATTTGCCACAAGTTCAGATGGTTGCGAATAGTGCCCCCTTCTGGTGAATGTCATCTTGCTCAAAGATGTAATCACGTGGCTAAAAAAGCTTTTTTCTCAACAACTGAGTTAGCTCTTTGTGTGCAGAGTGCAGCCCCTTTAACTCACAGACTTTTCAAGGTTTCAGGTTTTGGTTATGCTTCAAATCCAAGTACAAGTCAAACCCACACTGGCATATGGAATATGAGATAGTGTCCCAGTGTGCGTACACAGCAGTCAAATTACCAATGCCGTCAGTTAAGTAAACCACTCCCAGGCACAGATTTCCCAGTGAAACAAAAAAACTGACATACTTCACAAAGGGGCAACATTTATCATGCAAAGGATACAGAAACCTAAAAAGTGGGACCTGGGTATTAAATCTAACTAGGGCTGGGCACCGATTAAAAATTTGAATCTAATTAATCACATGATCTCCCTGATTAATCACGATTAATCGCATTTGTACGCACAATCCAAAAATTGATTCAAAAGTAGTGTATAGCTTTTAGCATTTAGTTTTATTTTAAATGTGCTGCCATATGAATGAAAGTGCCACAACATTTGTTGTGCAAACACACTTTTAATCAGCATTTTTATGTAGAAGCCTCGCTTCACTGTCTGTTTCGTTGAATGACTTGCTGGTATCAATTGTGTATTTTGCCTTTAAGTGATATTTTAGACTGGAACTACTATGGTGATAAGACAATTCTAGCAACAGACTTTTACAATAATAAAAAAAATAATAAAACCTGCGTTAATGCGCGATAAAATATTTATTGCCGTTAAATAATTAGCGAGCTAACGCAATAATAACGAGTTAACTCGCCCAGCCCTAAATCTAACCAATATAAAACTTCAAATCACAACTTTACTCACCTGAAATATGATCTCTAATTCTTGGATGCTCACTTACACGTTTTTGCTAGTTTTCACCAATCCAAGTGTGTTAAATGTGAAGAGTTTTCAACACTTTTAATCCAAGGAGCAATCAAGTTTACTTTGGTCTCAGGAAGTGTTTCTACAATAATCAACCTCAGCCGTCTGCTTCTTAACTTTTCAATCATTTTGTCTTCTTCTTACCTTCCCACAGCAGCAGACTCTGAGGGGCCACGGAGGGCCAGATTACAAGACTGTTGGCCTCATAGAGCGGGTTGGTCAGACGCTCCAACTCCTGTGGCCGATTAACCCACGACCAAAGGGACACAGTTTTCTCGGGCAGAGACAATTTGGCTCTGTAAATAGACAGAAAGGTGGAAGGTTAAGTAAAAAGAAATTTAAATGACTACAGTTTGAAATAGTAAGGTTAAAGAACAACACTTCAATTGGAACATTTAAAATAAAGGATTAGTTTTTCAAGAATATAATAAATTTCCACTTCTCCACCAGGCAGAGAGCTGAGGCCGAAGAACCAAAAGCAAAAGGCTGGAATATGCGTGGAGTCCGACATCAGTCTACTTGAACGTACCTGCCGGCTGCACTGTTGCCCAGGAAAGTACCAAACTGAGAGGCATAGGCGTGTTCGAAGAGCAGCACTAAGAGGCTCTCAGTGAATTCAAAGGAACAGGGAAACTGGCGAAGGATCTGCCACACACCGTCCAAGAAGAGCAGGAAGACAGGAGCCTCGAGACGGGGCTTGCTGTTGGAGTAGGCAGACTGGGCGCAGCGCTGCTGGAACGGGTGACCTGCCTGGGAAGGTGGTCAAAGAGGTGAGAGGAGCCAAGAATAGAATAGAATAGAAAAATACTTTATTTATCCCCCAATGGGGGAAATTCAAATTCGTCAAGTAGCTCAACATTTTTTAAAAGTATTTACAATGATTTAATTAACAACAATAAAACAACAATAATAATACTACTACTAACTAAATAATAATAAATGACTAAATGGCAAAATAAACAAATAAATAAAAATCAATCAATCAATTTGAGAAGAACTCAGCAGTCACTGTTATAAAGCCTTATGGCTGTGGGAACAAAGGACCTTCTGAACCTCTCAGTCCTGCAGCGCAGAGAGATGAGCCTCTCACTGCAGCTGCTCCTCTGTCCTGTCAGGATGCTGTGGAGAGGATGTTTATTATTCTCCATCACAGAATCTAACTTCCTCCTCATCCGTTTCTCCACCACAGCACCGAGAGGGTCCAGCCTTCTGCCTACAACAGAACCAGCCTTTTTCACAAGTTTGTCCAGGCGCCTACAGTTTTTGTCTGTAGTGCAACTCCCCCAGCAGACAACAGCATAGAACAGTGAACTCTCAATGATAGTGTGATAAAACATGCACATCACATCACTGCAGACATTGAAGGACCTGAGCCATCTCAGGAAGAAGAGACGGCTCTGGCCCCTCCTGTACACTGCGTCTATGTTGGCAGACCACTCCAGTTTATAATCCAGCACCACCCCCAGGTATTTGCAGGTCTGAACAGTCTCTATCTCCCCTCCATCAATGCAGACTGACTGGTATGGGGTTTTAGATCTCCTGAAGTCCACCACCAGCTCTTTGGTTTTGGTGGTGTTCAGGAGCAAACAGTTCTTTTTGGTCCAGTCAGTAAAGGCCTCCACAAGGTCCCTGTACTCCTTCTCCTGTCCACCGCGCACACATGCCACAACAGCCGTATCATCAGAATACTTCTGAATGTGGCAGGACTCTACAGGGTGAAAAGAAAAGGAGCCAAAACAGTACCCTGCGGAGCCCCAGTACTGCATTCCAGTGTTCCAGAAACACATTTCCCCATCCTGACATACTGTGGTCTGGCAGACAAATGGTCTATAATCCATGATGTCAGGGAGGGGGCCACACCCATACCGAGCAGCTTGTCTTTCAGTATGGGAGGCCACTGGAGAAGTCAAAGAACATGACTCTCACATATGAACCAGGCACATCCAGATAAGCATATGCCCGATGCAACATGTACAGAATCGCGTCTTCCACTCCTTTGTGTTTCTGGTAGGCAAACTGGAGGGGGTCAAGAGCCTCAGCAACCTGCAATCTCATGCGACGAACAAGGAGTCTCTCCAAGGTCTTCATGATATGAGATGTCAAAGCCACCGGTCTGTAGTCATTCAGCTCCACCGGTTGCCCTAATTTGGGCACTGGTATGAGACAAGAAGTTTTCCACAGCACCGGGACTTTTTCCATCTGAATGCTTATATTAAAGAGGTTATATCTGAAGAGGGACTGCTAGTTGACCAGCACAGTCCCTCAGAAGCCTTGGACAGACTCCATCTGAGCCTGAAGCCCTCCCTGACTTAAGTCTCCTGAGCTCAGCTCCAACCTCCTCTATAGTTAGACACAGAGGTTGTAGCGGAGGGATGGCGACAGGAGTGATGTTGCTATCAACCATAGAGATGGGGGTGGGGGTGCAGCTGGACAGAGGAGGCCAGGCGGTGGGAGCAGCCACAGATGTGGAGATGCAGCTGTGCTCAGGATGCCTGGCAGTGGAAGCTGCCGCAGAGGTGGATGTGCAAATAATGAAAGATAAAATTAAAAAAATAAAAGAAGGCCAATAATAAAACTGTGTTCAGAGAGATCTTAAGCTCCTTGTTGGATGCAGCTGTAACTCAATTAGTCTTACCCCTTAAAGCGCTTTCACATTCAGCTAACTTCTGTCAAAAAGTTGCGAAAGAACCTGTTAGGCATTATACCAAAGACAAGGGAGGCTCACCTGGAGCCACTCTCTCTCCACCAGGTTCTGAAAGCCTTTGATGGTCCTGCAGGCCGGATCAAGGATAATCTGAGCCAAGGAGGTCACCAGCAGGGTAGAGTCTGTCCCTTCTGTTCCGTGAACAAGCACTGACGCTCCCTCCCTGAGACAAATACAGATTTCAATTTATCAGCAGGTCAGCTGCGTTTCTAAGCCGGTCTGTACCGGTCCAAATCAGCGAAACATAGATCTCTGACCTGTCGATGCACTGGGCGGCAAGGCAGGCAGTGGTGAGGACCTCCTTGACATGAGTCTGCCAGTTGGAGGCCTCAAGCTTGCTTAACCAGCGGTCCATGCTGTGGGACTGATCATTACATGCCTCCACTAGCTTGATCAGACTCTCCTGGAGGACATTAGACCTGGAAATGACAGAGATTTCCCAATGCTTCATATCAACTGTATATAAAGCAGCCACTATAATGTAGCCACTGTAGCAACTCTTCTTAGTATTTGACTTTCAAACATGAAAAGAAAGCTATCATTTGAAAAACCTGACTGTAAGATCAGTTATTGTTGGACTAACCACTCACCTTTCGATGGCTTTGTGGATCCTCCTCCACTGTGGGTAGTTACCCTCAGACTCAAATCCTCCACCTCGAGCTTTGGCCTGCTGGGCAACATTGATGGTGCGCGTATCGATGATGTATCCCCGCTTTCCTGGCCTTAGCGTGGCATTGATCAGCTTCTCGTCCTCCTTGCAGCGTCGCCCGTTGGTGCCCGTCAGTGGCTGCCCCGCTCGCATCATCACCTGAAAGTGAAAGATTTTGCGGGATGCTTTCAGACTCTATAATGTTCAAATCTACAAACAATAAAATACAAAAGAAACAGTAAGAGGTGTAGGCCGGCTCATTTTCCTAAAGCTCACCATGCCATTCTTCTTGTGATAGTAGCTGAGTACCGGAAAGCGGCCACCATGGCGGAAAGTGGCAACTTTCTTCAGCGAGTCATCATCGATGTCTTTAGGCACTGCCACAAGAGGGGGATATGATGGACACACACTGAAGTCCTTGTTGACTTCACTCAGTCTCCACTCATCTGTCTGAGAGAGGGAATCGTGTCATGTTAAAAGAGGAAATGATGGAGATGGAGCACAAAGGACTGACAACCCTGGGTTAGGCGAGTTGTGTTCCGACATCACATGCAGAAATTAAAGCCAGTAATCATACCCATACCATGGACTCCAAATCTTTAAAGGCATCCTGTGGAAGAAATGAATTCCATCCATCCTCTATGACCTCAAACATGGGCCGGTAGAAGAACGGGTACATCAGGGAGATGGAATCAAGTGTGGACAGAGCCTTGAGAGGAATAAAAATATCTACATGATAATCAAAGTTTAAAAATCGCACAGGGGATTTAACAAGTTGTTGCAAAATGAAATGTTTAACTATATTATCAAAGACAAATGTTAGCAATTAACAAGAGTCGTAATCGCTCCCTTGAAGGGCATAACAACGATATGCAGCCTTTACCTCAATAGAGCTAGCAATGTTGAGGCATTCCTCCATGCCAGGGATGTCAAGCTGAATCACCCTCAGGTCTTTGCATTTGACTATAATGCTTCCCAAAGACCCTACAAATCTAAAAGACAAGGTCCACATTGGTTTAAAAAGGTAAGCACAGCAGAGAGTACGCGCGTCATGGAACAGACAACAACAAACAGCAAAAAAGGTCCACACTAACGTTGATAGTGGCCTCTCTGCACAGAATGTGTGTTCTCCCACGAAGCTCCGGGTAATTCTTGTGAGTTTGACTATAACCACTTTAATCATAACTAAGTAAAGGATTATGGTTGAATTGTCCATTCTGGTAGTTTCATGACTAACTGAAATAACTCCCAAGTATTCAAGTGACAAAACCTGGCTGAATGCTATATATGTGTGTGTGTATATAGATATATATATATATATATATATATATATATATACACACATATATGCTAAAGTAAAGGAGCTTTATTGCCTCCTTGTTTATCTTTTTCAGCAGAAAACTTGACCACCCTAAATGAAAAGAAAGGAAATAATGCCTTCTCACAGTTCCTTATGGAAGCAACATTCAAAGCCACATATCTTCCAGCTGTTCAACCATGTCACCCCTAATATGCAGCCCACATGGTGCAACACATAAAGACGCTACAAAGGGAAGTATCTCAGGTGTTATTCCTGAAGCTCATATTTGGAAAGTTGTTGCATCATCTGCCATTGCAAAGTCTGAGAGATTCTCATTAGAGAGGTCGTGTGAGCCTAAGCTCCAGAGAAGCAGCTTTGGTGGGGAGAGTGGGTGCTCCATTAATCAGAGGATCAAGTTGCAGTCTGATGGTCAGATATGAGTCGTACAACCACACAAGTTGCACTGAAAACACAGATGCATTATGTCTATTTACAACGCTTCCTCACTTTTGATCATGGTAGTTCATGAAAACATTTAGAAAGAACCTATAAAAACAGAACTAGTGTCACCTCTTCTCAATGGAGTCAATATTTGAGTGAAGCAGCCACAGCTCCTCTGTGTTGTCCTGTCTGGAGGACAGAATCAAGTGGTGGCCAGTCAAACACAGAGTCCCCTCCACAGTGGGCATGAAGGGCCGGTGCAAGACAACTCCGTCCACTCTGGGTGTCTTTATCAGCTCTGCGAATTCCATGATCTGGCCAGACAGGAAGAAGAAAAGCCACATATACAGGGATGAGGAGGGTGTAGGTTTTTTTTTTTTTTAAATGAACAACTCAGCTGATTAGCTTATGTAAGTCACCGCATGCTGTGCCACGGTAAAAGAAAAACATTGTGTGGGTTGATGTTAACAACAAACAAATGAATGCTGCAGCAATCTGTCAGCTGGGTTCATTCAGGAAATGGGGTGGCTAACGTTAGCTAGCAGGCTAACTAAAACTAACAATAACTTGCCGTATAAAAATGTCCGTCATCTTTAGATTTACATCATACGATCAACAATATCTATACTAAATATACACAGAACAACATGGAACGTTTTCCATACATTCTAAAGGAAAGTATCGAACAGTTTACCTGATAATCTTTTATTTGGTTGTTGGGCGACAGTGGTACGTTCGCAAAAACACACCGACTGGAAACAACCGGTTTATGATTTTTAAGCCAGGACACTTTGCATAGAAAATAAAGCATTTCTTTCTCTTAAAATGGTAAAATAGCTCACTCTACTGTTTCCAGACTATTCTAACGTTAGTTCTATGGTTTAAAGATAAAGACATTTATGAAAATGTTAGACGGAAACATCAAATGAGCAATATTTCTAACAAATACAGTCAAATCATGGAACTTTCCCAGCTGATTACTCACACGAAGATAATCTTTCTATTTTGTACAATATAATTTGTTAACTTAAGTGAAAGTGTTAATGTTAAGAAATTCAGTTGTGAGAGGAATTTTTTTTCATGCAGATTATGGGCTTTTTGCCTCCATAACATCTTGATATCTTCATCTTTCATGATAATGAAAACATTTAGTCCAAAAGAAAAATCCAACGAACACTACAGTAGGCATTCATGCAAATAGTGCAAAATAATTTAGATAATTTATATGATGTAATCCTACAATATTTCATATTTAAGAATGTCACTTTTTCCAATCATTTACAGGCTAAGTCTTTTCAAATCTGCACATCAAGATCAAAAGCCGATATATTTCATTGTGTGGTTTTCCACAATCGTGGACAAAATCCTTCCCTGGAATGCTGTATAATAGATAAATAGCCACATGATCAAAATCTACTTGGAAGCATAATGTAAGCATTTATTTCATGCATGTTTTCATTTGGGAAGGTCCATCCCTCCATTTTCCGTACCCAAGACTGGAGCCTACCCCAGCTGTCACTGCATAAAAAAGCCGGATACACCCTGAACAGGTCTCCAGTCCATCACAGGACCACACAGAGCAACACAGACATGAGACCATGCACCCTCACACTCACATGCATGTTTTTGGATGGTGGGAGGAAACACGGGGACAACTTGCATATTCAACACAGAAAGGCATGATTTGAACCAGGAACCCTCTTGCTGTGAGGCCATTTGTGAAGGAGTTTCTTTTTAAGCTTTATTAAAATATCACCTAATGTGTGAACTGTGGCCTAATAAGAAACAAAGAAAGGACACTAGGTGGTGACGTTGGCACATTTTTTACAAATTTTTGTCATTAGAGGCCTGTGCCGCATCAATTGGCATGATCGTGAAAAACAGATCATTGTGTTATTCATGCAAATACATGTTATTTTGATGCCAAGCAAACCACATACTGAATAAACAAACAAAATAATAAATTCAACCTGGTGACAGAGGCTTTCCATTAACAGGTAGCAAAATCTTTTTGCCCAGTTTCCAAATAAGGTTGGGATTCTGTGCACTTATATGGTGAATAGCATCAATAAAGGCTATTCAGAAAATCAGAAAATCTCTGCATGAGGCACAAGGCTGAAAAACAATACTGACTGGCTGTTATCTTTGGGACATCGGGTGGTATTGCATCAAAAATGGACAAATTCTTCTTATGGAAATCACTGTCTTGACTCAGGGACACAGGAATAAGTCTGAAAACCACTGTCAGGGATCAGACTTCATCATTTACTGTCCAAATAATGCCCTTTTTTCATGGAAAGCCTTTTTTATTCCAATAAGAACATTTCAAACCACATTCTGCTCACATTGCAACAGCAGGACTTCGCTGTAAAGAGTCCTGATGCTGAACTTGGCTGGCTGAGATTTAAACCTGTCATCCACTATAAACATTTAGAGCATTATGAACTAAAAAGTACAACAAAGGAGACCCTGCCCTGTTGAGCAACTGAAATCCCACATCATGCAAAAACATTCAAAAAAAGCTTTCAAAGATTGTTTTTGTTTGTTTTTTGTTGTTGATGCAAACCATACCTCTTTCAAGGTTTTTGCAACATCAATTTCAAACTGATCCTAGATAAAAAAAAAAAAAAAACAGAATTTCAATTACATATAGGTTCTAAATTATTTCCAAAGCTCTGTTTTTATCTACAACACAGTCTTTCAGTTATCTCTTCAACTGGAAATAGATCCAAATTCATTACAAACAACATCGCAAGACATTTGTAAATTAGGTAGAGACAAACTGAAAGCCAGAATGCAGGATTTTGAAGACTACTTAAGCGATTTCACAACATGAAAAAGTAAATTGGAATCTACAGCGTGTAGACTAACAAGCACAATTAGAGCAAAAATAAATAGAGAAAATGGAAAAAACATTGCAAGGGTGAAATCAAAGAGAGACCAATCTCTTCCTGTGTGAATTTGGATTCAAATAAAAAAAAAGAAAGATTACTGTTAATGATAATTGTTAATTTGAATGAAGTCCAATGGTTCTGGAGTCTAAAGAAATACATCCATTGTCAGGTTTTTACCTTGTCCAAACCACATCGCTAGCGCAGTGTGGCAAAGGTTTAGGGAGACTGATGAAGTCCCTTGGTCGTCGGGTGCAGGAGAGGATATGAGTGAAGAAGTTATAATTTGCCTGAATGGTAGGAACTAATTGGCAGTGGGTGGTGGCAAACCAGACTGATGCTAAAATAGTAGGAAGGGAGGTAGACTCTTTATAGATACTGATTTATTGGGCAGGAAAATACAAAACCTAATACTTTTAGACTAGAGTTATTAACATTTTGAGTCAAGCTTTAAAGATCATGAGCAAGCTGCTGTCCCTAAGCACAGCTGGGAGTTAAATCCAAAGAGAGGGCCTGTAGCAGAAAAAAAGCTGCTACCTGAATACATTGTCTTAGTTCTTAGTATAGTGAGGGCGTCCGCCCACTGAGATCTCAAAGCACATGAAGGAACACCCATTGACCTTGAATGGCCGACTCCCTAAAGAGGTGAAAACTCTTGGAAGGAGAAGAAGAAGAAAAGCAGACAGGTTGGCAGAGGCTTCAGAGGATCAGTTTATTTTAGAAATCTCTCTTACAGAGCAGTGAGTGTGTGTTGTGTGTATGTCTGAGCTTCACAGTAGACAGTGAGTCCTGGGTCTTTTCAGCCCACGTCAGAGAGAGGGATAGATGCCAGGGCTTAACCAAACGTGAAAACAGCGTTGCTTTACAAACTAAATTAAGACCTTTCATCTGAGAAAAATAGGCTTTAGGTGGTAATTAAAGGAAAAGGCTTATACAAATAGCCTTCCAAGCAAATATTCACTTCACAGTCCAACTTGTATACATTACAGTAACCTAACTGCTATCTTTTGTACTTTAGTTTCTGATATAAGACTAAATAAAGAAAAAATCTCCCCTTTAGCATGCAGAAGAAGCTATTGAAAACAAAACTAAATGAATCACGAATAACTAAATGTGATTTACAAAATACATTTCTTAACATAGAGCCCACATTTTAGATTGCAAGTACATGGATAGACGTCAGTGGGAGACTGTCCAAACCTGTCACGAGTGTCACAGAATGTCCCATTATCGACTAAATTTTGACATTTTCTGAGGGTTTTTTCAGGACTGATAATTAGTGCCCACACCTACACCATTACTTACTCAAGCTTTTCATGAAGCTTCTGATTAAGACAATCTCATTCATGATTCACCCTTTTCCTTTAACCTTTTGTTCTGAAGAGTTGTTTGCTTGAATTTCTGTTTTGGTTATGTTATTTTGGGTATGTCCAGTGAATCAGAGCAGTCTTTCAAGGCAGATAATAATGACTAAAACGTGGGTGAAGAATCTAATTCCAAAATCTGTTGAGCAATTCTGTGGGGACGGCTGCACAGTGGTGTGGCGTTTAGCACTGTCACCTCACAGCAAGAGGGTTCCTGGTTCAAATCCCTGCTGAGGACTTTCTGTGTGAAGTTTGCATGTTCTCCCTGTGCATGCGTGGGTTCTCTTTGAGTACTCCGGCTTCTTCCCACCACCCCAAAACGTGCTTGTTAGTTTAGATTAATTGGTGATTCTAAATTGACTCTAGGAGCCAGTGTGAGTGTGCATGGTTATTTGTGTTCATGTCACACTGTGATGGACTGGCAACCCATCCAGGGTGTACTTCACCTCTTGCCCAATGGCAGCTGGGATGGGATCCAGCCCCCCTTGTGATCCTTAATTTGATTAAGTGGGTATACATAGAATGGATGGATGGAACTCTATGTGGAAATAATGCCTTACTGGCAAATTGTGAAATGGGGTAATATCTTCTAAAGTACTCTTCACCAGTTTCATTCTTCAACTCAAGAAGCAAATGCCATATGTGTACCACTGTGTGCCAACATGTTCCCCGTTTGCTCTTATTATATTTTCATATGGTTAGGGAACACATTTTGTGTTTCTTTTGAATAACACTCCTGGATTTATGGGTCTGCTTTGAACAACACACACACAAGCAAAACATGGTTTATTTCGGTAGATTTGCACATGATATCTCAGATGTACAATACTTTGTAAAACAGGACTAAAATAGTTGGATACATTTTTGCTCTTTTCTTGCTAACCTAACCATCAACGCTTACTTCATTTTAGCTACTGCCTCTGGTAAAAGTCATTTTTTTACTTTGCTAACATGTTCACAAGGAATTTTTTTCATAATTATCAAGAGTGAAACAAACAGTCAATAGCATGGCATAGTATTTCCTCCTTAAAGTCCTGTGTACCAGTAATAGTGTGAAAATTACTGATGCAAAAATACATTTCATATGTATCAAGGATTCTGTGGGGTCATAGGAAGTGTGCCAGTAGCATTCCCTTGCCCTACTTAAATGGCTAAAATATATATACCTAATCTATTTGGAAAGGCAGGAAATTGGACAAAAGCAACAGCAGAGCGAATCCACTCAAAAATAAAACATCTTGTGCATTAGGGCAACTGTGGCAGTATTTTCAACTTAGTGTGAGAGTCTCTACTGCTGATTTGCTGTAGGGGGTATGGTGTCTTTTCCAAGAACACTTTGACACATGGAGGGGCTGGGGATTGATCAACCAATATTATTGTTTGTTAGACAATCCCTATAATTGGAACCATGGCCACGACCACTAAAGCCCAACTGCAAATGCCAGGCAAACTCTTACATGTTCAAGCATTGCATTCATGTGAATACTACCTTAGAAAAGAGCTGCAGACAATAGTAAATCTAGTTTAGGATATTTTTAGATGTGATCATTATCATTATTTTTTGCTAAATAAGTATCTTTTTTTCCACAGCTGTTGGTTGCAACAAAAAAACATAGTTAATACTCAGTCACATACAGCAGTTGAAATACTAATTCACATCTATCTAGGTCTTGTAATGTGTCTTCATTTTGCTTCACTGATAAGGCTGCAACACATAATTTGGACCTTCTGTGAGATGTGACATAAACAATAAACTGATTCATGCTATTGCACAATCACTAATACCAACACAAAAGAGGGAGAAAAAAAACAAAACCAAAAAACATTTGTTTCTCATTACCACTTGTATTCAAGTCCTTGATCTAAAATAGATATGCCCACAATCCATCATTTATTTGTTCTACATGAACATTGTGCTCACAGGGTGCAGAATTTACATTTGAGGTGAAGCTCCACTGCTCGCTGGATTTCTTGTCCATGGGTGGGAATCATACACACTATACCTTTAACCAGCTTTCGTGCACATCCCTCCCTTGAAAGCCTTTGCTGCACCTGCCTTATTTCTGCTTTAATATTCAACCATTTCCCCACATAGGCTACATAGCTACAGCCACTCCTGGCCATTATCACTGGAGCATTGGACCTGAGTTTGCATCTCGTGTGCTACTTAAAAGGCCCCATGGTGACCTAACACCACCTAGGAGGGAGAGAAAATGAAGGCTACTCAGATGGAACAGGTTTTGATCAAAGGATGCAGCCTATCTCCTTCACACAGTTGTACTTTTGTGTATATTCAATCACATTCAAAGAGTTTGTTCTCTTCTCTCTTTTTTTGGTGCAAAGGACCAGCTATGCTCTGTCTATTTTTCACCCAGCTTTGCTGTCGCTTTTTTGAGACAAATAATTCCCTCCCCTTTTCTTCATTTAATTGAAAAATAAAAACTGACATGACCATGACCTGAAAACAGACAAATATGTAGTTTTACATGATGTATGTGGACACAGACAGCCAAGACATAACACACGACACAAACACATATGAAGTATTTTCATGTAGGTCTGTTGAAAGAATACATGACCACTTCAAGGGTGTTTTTTCTACTAACCTGCCTGAAACAGTTCCACACAAAGGGTGCATTTTCTAGTTTGCAGTCTTGTTATTTTAGTCCCACTAGTGGGGTTAACTAGTATCGTAAAATTGTAATATTATAGAATGTTTAATGGCATCAAATTTACTGCTAAATGACTCCCTGTGAGTACTGCAAGAACTAAAGTCAATCACAATGTGGATGTCAAAAAACAGCCCACAGAGAAATTTCCCATTCAAAAGTCTGTTCGGTAAGAATAGATCTAGTTTTAAGCCAAGCATCTTTAATGAGGGTTCTCAGTGACACAGAGAGTTATCAAGGTTCAGCACTGGACAGCTCCCCTCAACTCCAAACAGGCAGAGAGGAGCAGCGGGGGTGAAGCAGGAATGAACCAATCAATCTCACGCTGGATATGACCCTGCATGGCAGCTCTGTGGGCACAGTCTAATCACAGCCGCCGAGCTTGCAGCAAACTCACCAGCTCTTTGCTCCCACATGTAACCCGGGGGTGGGGAGCGTCACTTCTTAGCAAATGCTTAACCCCTCAACTGCAGCTCAGAAAAAAAAGGTGGCAAAACGGAGAATAATCATTTGGGAGTTACACCAATAGATTAAATTTAATTCTGTACAATCCTGCAAGATAATGTGAGCAGAGGATGTGTACAATGTGCAGCCTGCTTTGTTTACCATTTGTTTGTTGATGTGTGTACAATACAGTGCTGGTTGTTTACCATTTTCTTACAAAATAAAGTACATTCTTTCGACAAAACAGAGCAGAAATTTCATGTAACACAACATTCCAGTTAACACAAACATGAAAACAAAAAAAGAAAAAACACCAAAACAGATGACACAGAACCAAAAACATATTTCTTAGATATAATATTTCAAAAATGTCTAAAGTTCCCTGTAGAATGTTGTTGTTATAATGTATGCGCTGTGTCATTCATTTAACCAAAACTAAGTAAAAATGCAAAAAGTGGCATGTGAAAACCGAAGTAAACCAACAGCTTTCAACAGCAGATTCAACAGCTTGTACAAACACCTTTAGCAGAAATAACTTGAAGAAATTGTTTTCTGCATGAGTTTATCAGTTATCAGCACAGCTCTCTAAAGGTCCCACCACATTATGTCAGACAGGTTCAGGTCTGGACCATTGCAACGCCTTGAATCATTTTTTGTTTTAGTCATTCTGTTTAAGATTGAAGTTCATGGTCGACTTAATGACTGTAAGCTCATTGTCCAGATCCTGTGACTGCAGAATAAGCCCGAAGCATTACCCTTCCACCACTGTGCTTGACAGTTGTCTTTGTTTGTTTTTCACCGAATGTGCCATGTGTATCTCTACTTTCGTCTCATCTGTCAAAAGGACACCGTTCCAGAGGACTTGCTGTTTATTCAGATGAAACTTTGCAAAGAGGCTTTAACCCCAGCAACTCTTCCAAACAAATCATACTTATGTCTTTCTCCAATCGTACTGTCATGAACTTTAACGCTTAACATGCTAACTGAGGCCTGTAGAGTCTGAGATGTAGCTCTTGGGTTTTTTGCAGTTACTCTGAGCATTGCACAGTCTGACGATGGAGCAAACTGACAGCCACTCCTGGGAAGACTGTCAACAGTCTTGTATTTTTTTCACTTGTGAACGTCATTTCTTAATATAGAAGGATCGACTCCAAATAAATTGGCCTTATAACCCTTCCCAGATTGATGGGCAGCAACAACTGCTTCTCAAAGATCGTTGGTGATGTCTTTCCACCTTGTGTTAACACACACATAATCAATTAGTTTGATTTGCAGGAGTGGCTGTAGCTCAGGATGAAGAGCAGTTGTCTGCCAATCAGAGGGTTGTTGGTTTGATTCCGGGCTTCACTGAATCACACGTCAAAGTGTGCTTGGACAAGACACTGAACCCCACATTGCATCTATTGGTTTGTGAAAGTATCTAATAGTGAAAAATGCATGTTGTGTATTATAGTAGTACAGACCATTTAAGAACATCTAGCTGTTAACCTCTTAAATTCTATAGAAGCAGTAAGGATTTTCACACAATGCTTTTGTATTTGGGAGTAGTTTGTGTTATTTAAATAATAACATGATGTCATGTTGTCATTTTGAGTTTTTTGTTACTTTATTCTACAGCCTGGCAAAGACAATGTGATTACTTTCGTTTTCAGTTATTCTAATAGATCAAACCTTAGAGTTGAAAGAGGGTGCTTTTTTCTTTTTCACGACTATATTCGATGAAACGTGGTAGTTTTTCTGAAGTTGTTGTTTGGTTTTGAATGTGCGTGTGTGTGTCTGTTTGTATGTGTTTTGAGAAAATCTTGTTTCTTATATTGACTGTGTTTTTATTTTTGTTGTCATTGTCCACTGCTGATGGGTTTCGTGCCTTTGGGCCACCGTATTGCATAGTCATACCAAAGAGGATATGCCACAAACCCTATGGAAACATACAGTTTTTATAAGGAAGTATAACGCTTTTCTGAGTTTTTTGGTTTGGTTTCGCGTTTCTTCAACAGAAAATCACCCTGAACTGTGTCTTTGTGACTGGTTCAAATGTCCGGACAAGGGAAAAGACTAATTTTCCCTTGCGCGTGAAGAGGCGTGTTGTATGCGCTCATCGTGTTCATCCTGCAGTCCTCTCCAGCATATAAGAGCTTCGAACGAGACACTAGATGGCAACCAAGCGGGATGGGAGAGACAGTGTGTCTGTGTGTAATTGCGTGCGTGTGTGATTGTGTGTGAGTAAAGGGGAGAGGTGGGGGGATGAATTAGCCTACGTCGGCGTGGGACAGCGGATGGACGGACAGTCTGCTCAAGGCACTCAGCTTGCAGCTGGAGGCGAGCTGCAGAGACGGGATACAACTGAGCTGCGGGGAACGAGATAAATGCAGGGGCAAGCAGTGTTCCTTTACAGCTGGATACATGAGTTACAAATGAAATAGTTTTGAAGTTGTAGTTGACATTATTGTAATCAGGTGGGAATAGATCTGCACTGGAAGGGTAAGAAAAGATGCACTGCGTCTGTGGTGACACCGGTGCGCCATTTGGGGACAGAGTGAGCGGAGGCGACACGCGGACACCCCGCTTTTAGATGGCTCCAACATTTGGGGTGCAAAACAGGTGTCAGGGAAGTGTCGTCACGAACCCCGGAAGCCGGAGGAGGTGGGAACATCAGAGGGAAAGATGGCAGCGAAATCCGATGGTCGCGGGGTCGTTACCGGTTTCGCCCAGCTGCACAACCTGGATGAAGTGGTGGGGACGGGAGAGGACGACACTCGGAACGGCAGCTCGTTCCACATCTGCCACTGCTGCAACACCTCATCGTGCTACTGGGGCTGCCGGAGCGCCTGCCTGCATTACCTCCGGAAGAAGGGGAAGGGGAGGGATGCAGGGCGACCACCGCAGGAGGAGCGCCTCTGGCTGGACTGCCTGTGGATCATCCTGGCGCTGCTGGTGTTCTTCTGGGACGTGGGGACCGATTTGTGGCTGGCCATCGACTATTACCACAAGCAGAACTACTTGTGGTCAGGCCTGACACTGTTCTTCGTGCTGGTGCCCTCGGTTCTGGTCCAGATCCTGAGCTTCAGGTGGTTTGTCCAGGATTACACTGGGGGTGGACTGGGCTCCGTGGAGGGGCTAAGTAGTCGTAGAGCTACAGCCAGTTTTCAAAGAGACAGGTGCTGCCGCCTCTCTGTCTGGGTCTGGCAGACAGTCATACACATCTTTCAGATGGGACAAGTGTGGAGGTAAGAAAAACTTTGAGTTTAGCTTTTAAAAGAATCTGCTAAACTTCTACAAAGATCAGTGTTTCCAGCTCACCTCTATCTATCCAGCCAGCCAGCCAGCCTTCTAAGCTCGTCTTGACTGTCACCTGGTATAACCCAGTAGTGTGTACATGACAGGGGTAAAAATCAGCACCTTGGTGATGCCATTACGCTTGCCTTCTTGTCGCCACTGTTGTTATACATGTCTGCATTCGGATATGTTTTACACACACATTTAGTTACATTTTACGTTTTGCTTTTTTTTGTTTGTTTTTTGGAAACAAATTTCTTTCATCCAAATGTGTCCACACCAGCTTGCCACATCTGCACAGACATTGCGCCGATGTCAGTGTTTCAGCACAGTGCGCCATTGCGCTTGTGTGGGGAGAGCTATTTGTTCAAAGAAGGGCAGGTAGGAGCCGATATGTGTGTGTCTGAGTGTGTGTCAGGGGCGCCGTTCACATCACAGTGTACAGTCGCCTCGATTCACCCGCTCTCCCTCCCCGCATCAGATACAGACGAGCATCTGTTTTCACGGATCACAAAACTACATCTCCCCCCCCCCCCCCCCCCCCTACAGACATGATGTCATCGATTCCTCTGCAACGCTCCAGATATTCGGTCCCCAAATCTGCTTCTTATGTGCCAAACAAATTGATGCGTCAGGGGGACCGCGGTGATACTCAAGGTGTACTGCTCTGCGCGTAATTTGACAGAGGCTACAGTAGTAAAATGTGACACTGGCGCGCAGCTCATCCTTTCTGTTTCGGTTGATCAGTCGGAGCCTCTGAGCAGGAGTTGTGTTTTTTTTTTTTTTTTTTTTTGGTGCAGACAGACGCAGTGGCTGGCATTTAATGGGAAAATAGTAACGCATGACGGCTGCTTTGAAGGGGCTGCCAGCGTGAAAAATGCAAAGCAGCAGCACTGTGAGAGCCAACAGAAGGGGTCAGGTTTTTTAGTCGACGTGGATGATAACGACACTGACCACTGATTCTGTTGCAGCGTTTGTGTTTGACAGACCTGTGCTCCTCATCAGAGAAATGGCTGTGTTATAGTCTGATGCATGTGAACGTGTGTGCCACAGGCTAAGTTACTCACATGTCGAGTCGAGGAGTAAAATCTGAACTCAAACTCACTGACCTTTCTGAGAGAGAGGAAACAATGCCAGGGGCGTAAATGAGATATTTTCTAATCTAGCTCACCATTTTGCCTTCCCAGTTTGGTGTGAAAACAAGGCTAATTCCTGTTACGTGCTTGAAAAGAGCTTTTTCACTCTTGCATTGAAGACAAATTTAGTGCCTGCTGGTGCATCCCCAGTCAAGATGGGTTTTCCCAGAATGAGAGAATCCTCCGTGCGTTCCTCATCAGACTGATTCAAAGGCGACATTGATCTGATGCAAGTTTATTTACTCCACTGTGGTTCACTAGATTATTTTGCTCATTTGTGCCACAAGAAGAAGACATGGAGAGGGCTGTTAGCTGGAGCCCTGGAGAAGACACTGGTTATGCTGGTGTGTGTAGTATTTTACACGTAAATCCAAAGTAATGGAGAGCATCTTAAGATGCCTGACTTAAGATGCAGCAGTGCAAGGAAAAATATAACTGTTGCTGAGTCACCTGACATGTCGAGTCATATTAAACCCCTTTTAGAAAGATATGATGGCTTTATGATCACATCATCTTGTTAAAGAAGTTATCAGCTGATGTTTCAACCTGATCTCATGACAGCATGTGAAAATACTGACGTTGGTCCACAGCTCAAACTGTGACAGTTTTACAACAAAGACTCAAAAATGGCAGAATTACCATGTTTTGATTACTCTGCTCCATACACAGATGGAGCTTCAATTTCGGTTCATCAGCACGCCCACGTCCTATGTCTCCATATGTGTTTCTATATGTGATGACATTCCATGTCTCACTCACGTTGACTCGACTACATTCGCTTATAGGGAATAAGGAGTGGAAATTGGAAGGTGTTTAACCACAGTCTTTTGCCACACCCTGAATGCCTTTTTGCAAGAGATTGTTTGTTGCAGCTTCGTCCTGCATAATGCTTTAAATAGTGGACTTTTCAACTCTCACATGCAAATGGTTACAGTTAGGTATTTAAAGTACCTGGTTTGAGTTAATATACATGGTTAGGTCTGCATGCTACAAAATACACAGGTAACCAATTCAGCTTAAACAATTTTAAATTTATGCAACTTCTGTCATGTCACACAAACGCTGGCCCATAGAAAACAGCAGCTTTAGGTACACATTTCCCTCTCACAATTTGCAACCATGGGTTGTGATATTCTACTTAATTTTGGACAAATACATAAACTTATCTATTACATGTTTTCTGGTGAGAGTGGATTTTTTATTTTTTTTATCTGGACCTGTTCACAGTAGACGTCTGCATTGGGTCAAAACTGCTCATAAATTCCACTTTAAGTGTCTTTAACTTGTATTATCCATTGTCTGCCTTGAGATGGAAGAGGAAAGCTTATTTACACTCAATCAAAAAGAAGAAAAAAAAAATCTCCGAGCTTGATCCCGCTAATGTTTATTTTTTAGATAAATCGTAAGGTTTCCATTTGCAGCTGCTTCGCATATTTCAACACAAAGACTCAAATCAGGGGGGAAACCTAGCTTGACAAAACATATCAGCATTTATAAAACTCTCTAATGGATTTCTTCCTTTTGTCTGTGCTGGTTGCCTGGTTACCGCTCCTGTAACTCCAGCCGCATATATGTTAAACAGCAAAGTTTTGCACTTTAGGGACAACTTCTTTTTTTTTTTCTTCTTTTCTTTTCTTTTCCAGTAATTCTAACTCTGCGGGAACGGACGTAAAAGAAAATTCCCTGAAGTTCTTTTAAAGCAGAAGAAGAAACTGGTGCAATGAAATGTTGCTTATGGAGAACTTAAGGAAACACAAAGTGTTTGTGTGAATGTTGTGACAGCACAAAGCCAGGAGCCAGTGATCCTTGTCAGACCGCTTTGTCCCGCTGGACATGATCCTCCTCGCTGCTGGTTTGGAGCTGAGGGTCAAAAGCTGCTCTTGTCAGCTTCACTCGGGTTCACAACCTATAAGACCCACAGGGCTAACAGTTGATATGGAGATTATTGGACGCTGTGAGAGGCCAACTTGCCAATAGGTAGCATATGTTATTAAACTGTAGGGTATAGGATGTCAATATATTTAGAAAGTACAAGACAGTGCTTTGTTTTAGTTAATTGACGTGTGCATTTCATTAGATTTATTCAAATCTTTTCCAAGCACATATTTGCTTATCAATGGTCATTTCTTTTCATTTATGGATGGATTTCAAAGTATGCATAATGGCGATTCTTTGGGAAAGCAAGCTGCTACAGCATCAGTTTGTGAAATGTTTTGCCTTCATTAAAATGAGAAAACCAAGCTGAAGTGCTGACAAGAGTCAAAACCGCTTCCTCATCATGTCTCGTTACCCAGTTCTATTTTTTACCCCGCATTCAATTAGCTGCTTTTTTTCCCCCCTCCTCTGTGCACCTGAGGACCAAGCTGATGGCAGAATCGCCTTTCTTGTCTTGCAGTTATCTCCTTGTTAATTGTTGACAGAGCCCCATCTGTAATCCCACTATGTCACCAGTTGCCACTGCTCTTTAATGTCCTTCCTCCCCGTGAAACACCGGCCCTGCTGATGGTGTTAGACATTCCGCTCGCATAGGCTCAGGCACACGGTGGATCTCACATACCCAGAGGTCTCTTGGCAGCACGATGGACAGCTTAATCAGTGTAAACCCAAATTAGTGTCTCACTGAGAGCAAACGGCAACTATCTTCTTCCCCTTGCAGAGATTTATGTGGAAGTTTTGGAACCTCTTTATAAATTGGGAATTCCCATCAGAAGCAGGTTGACTGCATTTTTTTTAACTTGACCAGTCCTAAAGATTGAAGGTCAGAATCAGAATTAGAATTTCTTAGCTAGTGCTGCTTTGTTTTATACTCAATGTATATGCAATACTAATTAGAGAAAGTGTCACATTAAAGTTGGAGCATTTTAAAGCTCGGTGGTAATCTGTCTGCTGAAGAAGAAATATACTGATAACTTTTCCAAGAGTCTGTCTGTGGTGGTTAGCTGCTTGGCTCTTGTCTTCTTCATGTGAGCTGCCTTTGTGTTGAAATCTGATATTCAGCACTAAATCAGATTTCAGCACTAAATCAGATTTCAACACAACAACACATTTCATTCAATTTTTCCCTACATTTCAGGACATTTTCTAAGCTTTTAATGATCACGTATTTAATGATATTCACTCAGCCTTATAGGGTGAGTATACAAAAGAGTGTGTGGTGATATCATCTGTCTCCCAGGCAAATATAACACTGTGTTGTGCAGCCACAACAAAGATGATATCTAGAAGATATATGTCACGTTGGGATGGGCCAAAGGATATTGGATATTACTGTATTTGGTGCACATTTTGACCCCCGCTGTGTTGTAAAAACCTTAAAAGAATACATGACTCAGCTCTTTACTGTGCATTTGCCAGTATGCAATCGCTGAAACGAGTGTGTATGATATGATTTACTGTGTTCATCAGAATTAATTGAGTATTTGATGGGTTTCATTATGGGTCACTGAGTGAGATGTGTGTTCATGTCATGATGTTGCATTGTGTCCATGAGAACCAGAGAGGGGCTTATATTATTGCTTCTCTGTTCAGTTCATGTTTATAAATGTATTTTTACTGTCAGTTTTTTTGGAAATTCTATCTTTGTCCTTGTAATTGTCTCTACATAAATGCTGTCTGTTTGGCAATTCGACAGAAGCCAGAAAAGTTGGGTTTCCCCCTCCTACAGTCATACAAATGCCACAAATCTGGTTGGATTACGCTTTAATCCAGCACAAGAGCAGGCTCACAACTGAGCTACATGAAGAAATCGCCACATGGTTGGCATCTGCCTCTGTTTCCTTGGCCGGTAAATATTAACACAGGCTGCAAAGAAGTCGACAAAAGCCTCCCTTGGTGGGCTGGATGGCTTTATTTGCGCAGAAAAGGTTTGTTGACGCAGCAAAGCAAGACACTGTGATGATGCAATGCAAGCAACTGCCTTGTCGAGGTACAAACAGCTGTGGGGGTGAAAGTAGAAAAAGATGAGGCTTGAATGAATTGGTGACAATCCATATAATTATGTTTTGAGAGTTTAAAATGGCGAAAGATGGGAACATCATGTTCCAGCCACAGTGGAGACAGTGGAATATTTTTAGAATGAAGAAAATGACAGCTATGCCTCAGTTTTCCTGGGCTGCCTATTCTGTTGGGTGACAGCAGAGTACATGAATTAAGGAATCTCCTTAAAAAAATCTGATTTTTTTTTTACATCATTGCAAAAGCATGAAGAAAAACCCTGTGTATTAATGTTTGAAAACTTCATTTTGTAAGATATGTCTCATCATGTTAGATGAGTTAGAATATCAGAGCCCCAAATGTGCTTTATTAATTGAAAAGAGCATGCAGGCACGGGTAGAAAACACTTGTTTTTATTATGCTACATGTCCGACTCTGCTGAGTGTTATTTACAGACTCTATTGTTGCTCTGGAACGTATCAGCGTAACGCTACTTGTTTTCTCATTAGCGATGATAACAGGGAGCAAACCTTTAAAGCCAGCTCTCCAAGAAAACCCCCAATTATGTGACAGAGGAGCACATCAAAACGCAAGAGAAGCCAGCTTTCTTTGGAATGTACCACAGCTGGGGGTAAAGAGACAAAAAGCCATAAATGGTAGAGAAATGTGTGCCTCAGTTATTCAATAAGCAGAGAGAGAGAGGGATCTGAAAAAGGGATTCAATTACTGTTTTGGTCGTATGTCATCAGGGTTTGAGTTCAGGCTGGGTTATTGAATTACAGAGCTTTGCTGCACTATTTTGTTTGAATCCAAATGTTTCGCACATAAAAGTCAACAAGTCTCTGTACTGGTGACATTTGCACTTGAAAAAGCATAAATGAATGAGTAACTAACACGTTTAGCTCATTGTGATCCCATTTCTGCAGGCGATAGCACCTTCTGTTAGAGAGCTCTTAAGTTCATTGCAGAGCGAATGAATGGGAATGAAAAGCCTGCGATGATGCTTGATTTAACAGCCTCAGGCCTGACTTCTGTGCAAAACAACCTAAAGGCCCTGATGTCACACTGGTCAACAAAGCAATTTGCATGAAAAAATATCAGACACATAGGTAGATGGGTTACCAGACAGACTCAATGTGAATCACGTCTATAGGTGTATGTGAACACACACAAACTACTCCTCAGGGGAGTAGAATAGTAGAGTAATTCTTTTATATGATATTCTCCTTAAGCATCACATTACACCATTTCTACAGATACAAAAAAATACACACGTTGTGAGACTTACACATTTCCATGTCATGTTTCTTTAGGCAGTCAGATCAGAGAGAAGTGGAGGACATTCAATTTACTCCTTCCCTCATTTCTTACACTTCCTCCCAAAGAGAAATGTGAAACAAGTCTGCCTCTTCTTTTTTTGATCTAAATTAAAACATGGACGCAGATGCTTAAACTGCTTCAGTTTCAGAATTTGTTGAATTTAACATAATGAGATCGTTACTGGAAACATATTCCTTGTGTAGCACACTGGCATTGTCCTAGCAGGAAATGCAGCTTTAGCCTGACACGTTTCTTAAACTCAGTGAGCAGGGTCAGTTTTAATGTTTTGAGTTGATCTCATACTATTTTCAGATGTATTCATCTACAGCTGAAATTAGTTTCCAACTAAGGCACTAAATTGTGTTTGCAACAAACTGCCAAGCTGTTTTATTGAATTACTGAAGGGTGTTTTAAAAATTAAATATATGACCTATTCTTATCTAGCTCAGGAAATGAGTTTCCTCACAGAACACAATTACTGGGCTTTTTTTTAAAGCACTTTACTGTCAATAAACACAATTCTAAACCGTGGATGCAGCCGCTGCAATTACCTTGTCCTGTGCTTATCTTTGCAAAAACCTTGTAGCGGCAAACTTTGACAATAGTTTAAAGTGTTCTATGATATGGCAAAACAAAACAAAACAATAAGCAAGCAAAAGATGACACCAAATAACAAACAAAACCCCCAAAATGCCCAAGAAAATACTGCAGTGGGGTATACAATATGGGAAAAAAAGTATAGAAATCATAAACAATTAACCAAAATGCACAAAGTCTCTGGAAATGTTAAATACATAATTCTACAGACACTCACATTTCAAAGCAGTTTCTGGAAATACTGTGGACATAACCATCCATTTCCAAAAAAACACCATCTTGTTAAAATACGGAAAACCTCTCACCATCCTGCTTCTCCAGCAAAGTCTTACCTGAAACATGAAGAGAGACCAGGATGCATCTGGCTAAATCTTGGAAGATTAGGCAGCAATGCTCAGAATGCTAAATTCTAGTGGCCAAAGTTTGTAACATCACAAAAATGTGCAGTTGACTATTTGAAATGCTTCTCACATGCTGAATTTACCAAAACAATACACTTTACAATATATGAGCAATTACATTTGAATTGACTCAGAGAATAAAGCAAGAAACCATTTGTGCACCTCTTTAAAGCGGTATGTCCCTCACCTAAGTGGGATATGGTTTTAACAATTCACCACTTTGCTGCTCTTGAATAACAACATCTTAAGGACTCAATAAAGAAGTATTTTAACCGTTGTAAAGCACCAAAGAAGTTACTATGGGAGGGGACAGCCATGCAATGATGCTTTCAGAGTGTCAGAGACTGCAATCATTCACTCTCTATGTGTGTTGTTATCCAAGCTAATGGGTTTTGTGCTGTGGCAGTCGGCCAAGCCACAAACGTATGTCAGTGCATGTTTGTGTGCTTGAGCCTGTACCCTGCCATATGGATGGAGCAAACTTCTAGGTTTTATTCCAATAAATAAACCAGGTTTCCCCCCCAACAACTTTAAGACCAGAGTCCTCATTGCTCAGATTTTATACCTGAGATATAGTAATCTACCGACTGTTTGATGGGGTCTGAATCAGGTTTCACTTCCACGTTTGGCCAGTTTGTTTCTGACTGAGATCCTGGTGCTCGACTGAGACACCCACTGGTTTTCTAAGCTTACATGTTGGACTTCTAAGGAAGAACCAATGGACTTGTGATGGCTACAACAGGGCAGTCAAGTATTGACAGATGGACTAAAACATTGTAGGTTTTGTATTCAAATCCCGCCTTGTACATTTCATTTGATGAGACACATACTTCCCAGATGTCTCAGCTGTTTCTGTTTGCTGTTGTGTATGTTAACATGTTTGCATTCTCCCTATCTGCCTTGCTACAGTTGTAGCTTACACGCTGGTGGAACTTGGCTCGTGATGATTAAGCGTTTGTTGACTTTGAAGTCTGATGTTTGCACAGTGTGCCTTGTTCTGTTTGGCAGTTGTTGCGGCTGCATCGACACAGTTCTCAATGCTCCCCCACAGTTGTCTGTTATTTCCATTCCACTTTAAACGAATATCAAAATGTCACTTTTCCTTGTAGTTCTTTCGGAAGCTCTCAAAGCTACACTGTGATGGGTGATGTGAATGCTTTATCATTACTGTACTGCATATCATCATTACCTGGGCCCAGATGATACCCAGTGCAAGTTGAGATACTCACACACTGAGGTTATTCTTCATCCAGAGTCCCCCCAGCCCAATACTTTTATTTCTAATAGATATCCATGCCTCCTTTCTCCTGTTTGCAGGTGAGGCTCATATTCCCAGATGTACTATTTGAGATCATCATGTGAACTCTCTGTATACTCTCTCTATCCATTAGTGCTCCTCCTAAACTCATGCATTACCATCTGTCTTCCCTGCAAGCTTAACATATGTTTTTGTTTTCATCCCTCCATATCGCTTACACCTATTAATGTTCTAAGGCTCCTCATAAAACCTGTTAACCCCCTCCATCCATCTAGGAAAGAAAGAGACCCAACTGTTTGTTCCTCTGTCCTGTCTTATCCTCTTCTTTTTGGCTGGAGCTGGAAGAATAAGCCTCTATGTACTGATGCCCCTGATGTCCCTCACTGCTAGTTAAAGTCATCATGCCACCTCCCCTTCATCTTTCTCTTTATATCTGTGGCTTTCTCCCTGTGTTGCCTTCACATAAAGCTGCACTTGACCTCCATTTCCGTCAAGGAAACTGGAGCATCTGGCTCCTTCCCTATTACAACTCAACGCCTCCTCCCTCCCTCCCTTATCCTGCCATACCACCCATCTCTAACTCCCTACAGAGCCCATTTTCAGATCTTCTACATTCTGCTCTCCATTTCCTCTCCCTCCCGCTCACAAAACGTCTCATTTCTGTAGGAAACTGTTACACTTCACTTCAGTTCATGAGTTAACCTGTGGCTTCTCTCACATTACCTGCCATTCCTTTAGACTCAGAGCTTGTCATTGCCACTCTTTTACGCTCTGTTGAAAAGAGTGCACACAATAGAGAAAATCAATACAAATACTGCAAAAAAGGGAGAGCTTTTAACCTTGACTGTAACATTTGAAGAGTTTTTAAAGATCCATTCATTAAGATATTGATGATACACTTGAAATTACTGTTATGATTGAACCTATTGCAGATTACGCTGGGAATCTACCCTCTGCCAGGCAGTGCTGTGTTGCTTTTGAAGCCGAAATAATGTTGGTTCGCGTAAACGTATGGCAAGCTGCACTTAGCCAGGAGATCATACAAGCTAATTGTGCACAAGCTGCTTGAGTGAGAAGTGGACGAAAACAAGCAATCGGTGAAAAATGTCAAACATTAAGAAAACAGAAATAGATATTTCTCTCAGGAGTTGGATGCCTAAAGCAAGGATTTAAAGAGAAAGAACAGTGGAATTATATTTGATCGTACAAATCAAATACTTAATATGAATTTGCCGCTGGTTGCAACAATGTGTTTTGCAGCCAAATTGCAATCCAGCGTTGTTTTAATGCTGCTTTAAAGAAGACCCCTCAGGAGAGCTGAACTTACAGTGTGAACTAACTAGTACAAAGACAGGAAAAGAAAAATCCTACAGCCTGAGTGTGGCAGTGGGTTGAATTAGATGAAAACAAAAGGTGTTCTACTGAACAGAGCCAGCAGTGTTTGTGGGTGGGAGGTTGTGTGAAGGTGTTGTCTTCTGCCGTTTTCTTGCTCCATGTGCAGTTTGCAGGGTGACGTTTAAAATTTCGCAGTTCTGAGATGCATCTCGATGTGGACATGAACGATTCGGCATCGATACAGTGACAGAAACATTCACAAGACAGTTTGCATGCAGGTGGTTTTTGGGGGATCTTCCAGCTCAGGGACCCAAAAAACTGGAACACAGACATCTTGTTATAGGTCAGAAAGCTGCCAGGATACATTTGCTGCAATCCGTTCACAAATGGATAATAACATTTAGGATTTTACCTTTCTAACGCTTATCAAGTTGCTTTTTTAATTGCTAAACTGAAACACTCAGCTTTTATTGTGCAAAGCACAAGCGAACGGCAACTAGAAGCAGAAGTTAGATAGCAACTCCACCACCAAACCCCTTCAACCTCTGCCGCCCCCGAAAGACTGGCAAAAATGAATATGTATGTATAATCATGACATAAAAAGAAATAAAAATGATTGTCCCTCAACGATGTTACAATACATTTATTCATGCCCACTCCTCATTATGGGATCTACCAAAAAAAAGAAGATTTTTGTCACTTTACTTCACTGTTGGCCTCACTCATCTCATTTGATCATTTTGGTGGAATCTGCTGTGGAAGTGAACATGATTGCATTGTTTTGATTGTGAAATTCAAGGTTCTGCTACATTCATCCATATTTCTTATTTTAATTTTGCATAGTTTATTTACACCGCGCATGCTGAGGCTTACGACCACAGCGTGATGGGTAATCGGTCGAGACAAACTTGGACCGCCGCGCCCTCTCCACCAGCCCGGTTAATAATCAAGCCCGGCATTCACTTCAGATGAGATGAGATAATGTTTTAGCAATTAATGGTAAATCATATTCACAAGAAAGACATGACCTGGTAACACATCACGTGGTTTATTTTTCGGTTTGGCAAGTATAAGCATACTGTACGTTTATGGTTTTATCAACAAATACAACAGATATGACTTTTCTCATCAGACCTCTATGATAGGTGTGGTGAATTTCTTACAGCACAGCGTTTAGAACACAGTCTTCTCAGCTCTTTTTGATGCTGTCTGTGCCTTATTCATATCTTGAAAGCTGCATCAGCAGTGTTCAGTAAGGACCACCACTGTTTGAGTCTAATCATGGCCGACGCTCCAGGCGTCAGTTTGATAAACAGACAATCCTCTGCTTATAAATAATTGAACAGCCCTGTTAGTGCTCTTACTCCCATAGTGTCACACTTACAGGGTTTTGCAGCCATCCTTTCTAATGTTTGCGTTGCCCAGTATGGTGGGCTGGTAATATTGCAGAGAAAAAAATGGTAATGCAGAGATAGGCGGAAGGCAAAATCAGAGGGGCACGTTTCTGTCAGAAATTCCACGTTGTCTGAGTTCAGTAAATGCAGGGAGTCAAGAGGCTAACATGAGAGCGAGTAGAAATTATGACAAAAACATGCAAGTATTGTAACCCTGTTTGTTTGTTTTGTTGTCTTTATGCTAATCTAAACCAGCCCTCTCCTTGCACCAGCACTCACACCACAGTGGCCATCGTGTTCTCATCTGATTGTAAGTCCAGAAAGGTTCATTGGTTGAAATGTCAAACAAATCCTTTATCGAGATTACATCTTCAAACTGTTTCACTGTAAGTGTAACCCAAAACATACCCTGGTGCTTTGAAGTCATTTTTGTGACATTTCCTGTAGGAACAATCTGATCTGACCCACATGGGACCTGCTGCTCATATTTAGAGCAGCACCTATTCAGGCCTTCTGCTCTGTCGTCCGTCGCTGTCCTTTCTGTAACCCTCTCCTGTATGATTGTGTTTGGGTGGCCTTTTTTCCTTTAGTCATGTGATCATGGCGAGTTAGAGGCGCCACAGTTGGTTCTTAAAGGGGACCTGAGAGTGTCCCATGAGAGGTCATCAGCTCAGGAGTCCAACAATGATCGGTTAGATATCATACAGCAGCAACGCCTCAGGCCTCTCATGTTTTCACCACCTTTCCCCCACCTCTTTCCTTTCATCACTATTTTTATTCTCCCGTGTCTTGTTTGGTTATTGCAGCATCCCGGCACAGAGCCTGTTCACCCTGAGTGTAATAGATATAGATATTAACAGCAGCCTGTACTTTAATAAACTGTCAGTGCACACATGGCAAAAAAGACTTCAACATATATAGATTTATATATATATGTGTGTGTGTGTGAAGTTAAAACTTCAGCCGACTGCCTCTTCCTTAGGCAATACACGTGTAAACTTGTGTGAATGTGTGAGTGTGAATACATGCATAGGAGGTGTGAATGTTCCTTTGCCTTATGCCATGTGTGTTGAGAAGCACCCGACTCATCTCATATGGTACAGTGTTAAAAAAATCGGCTCCTTTGCCGAGAAGTTATGCTCAGCAGAAAGCCAGCTTTTATGACTATTGATTAGATGATTACAGATTCAGATCCTCGTCAGTTGAAGACATTTCGAAAACAAATGTGCTCAGCGCTTTTTAGAAACACAGAAATCAAGAAAAATTAGCTCGCAAATTAGCTCTCGTGTTTCTCCAAAGTCGTGCATTTTAGTCGAATGCAATGCTGTGCGAATGCTGCCCGTTGTAGCTTCAAGGCCCTTCATGTCAAGAGTAAATATATAAGGATGATTTCTTCAAGAGTCAGCTGGCTGTTGGAGAGAAGTTCAAATGAAGTAATTCATGTTCAGCGTGTTCTTTTATTAGAAACCTCGCTGAGAGTCAGAGGATGTCATGTAATTAAATCTTGGATGATTTTTTTTATTTCAAAATATTGGGGCTGGAGGAAGAGATTAAATTTCTTATCTGCGTCCAGATAAGCGCGTAATGACATCATGAATTCACATTAATAACATCTAAATTATTATATGTTCCACATGTGACCTTGATATTTATATCATTTCCTGAAAAAATAGAAATATTATTTATCCTGCCTCATTATGCTGTGCCAATTATAATTACACTTATATGTTAAAAAATAACGTGTTATTCAAGTGTATGATAGTAACTGAATAGAATAGTCACTATGGCTGCAGGATATGGATGAATATTTTTCCACTTTGCACTTTCTCTGCAGTGGTTTGAGGATGAAATGGAGCCAGTGAGATATTTTCAGCCACCGTGTCTGAGTGGATTAGTCCAGAGTTCCTTTAAGGGACATAACAGTTTAACAACTGCTACTGCGAATCCCCTTGACTCCATATGGATTACAGGTTTGGAAGAAACAACACCAAGAACACCATAAATGCCTCCTCTGACTACTGTACTGTGAAAAAGTTTTAGACTTTTTTTTTTACGTGGGGATACTTTTCTGTGGTGCAGCACCATTAGAAAGTTGTCATGTCAGCCACCATTTTATTCAGTAATGCGGGACAATGACCACAGTTTTAAAGTAGGAGACCTACAGAACTTTCTTCTTGCAGCACGAAGAAGAACAAGCAGTTCTGTAAAAGATGTTAGACACGCAGAGACAGAAGATATCAAGACCACCTTCTGCAGAGCTGTGGCAATTTCTCGAAGATGTTTGGAACAGCCCATCCACAATTTATCTTGAAAGACCTGCCCGCATCACTTCTCCTTGATAAATTTAAAAGGAGGAGGGGGAAGGGTCTCCAATTATTGATTTGATTTGGGTTGTTTCTGTTTACTGCACTTTTGATGAAGTTAATTAATGAATAAAAAACTAGCAAGCCATTATTTTCCATTTTCATCCCACCCACCCATGTCATGTCCCCAGTATTGCAGGCAGTTGCATCCTGTTGTATTTGTTGCGTTTTGTATCTGTTCACATCTCCGGTTTGACGAGCTGATTAAAATGTGTGTGTGCTGGGCTGTGAGCTGAGTCCATGGAAGGTTCTTTATTGATCTCCCTCTAACTCAGCTTTGCAGGGTTGGCACTGTATGCTTTTCATTTATCTAAACACTTATGTCAATAAACTCTCACGTAGCCGGCCTCCACCGGGGTCCTGTATCCACCTTTAAAGCCAGGTGTTTGACCCAGTCATAACATAATCCAAGCGGGAGTATATCATATTGCAGTATGTGTAGAATTTCACGGGATCAATAAGCAATATTTTTATTTTTCACATTTTTTACCCTCTTTGCGCGGTGACGGCCTAACATGTTTCTCAGCCCTCACAGTTTTCACCCTGAAAACGAACAGGAACCGCACTGCCTGTCTGCCTTTCTTCGCATTTTGGAATAAATGGATTTATGCTCTGTGGAGTTTTATGTAGAACGCACCGAGATTAGCAGGAGGTTTAATCACGGAGCCTTTTGAAATAAGCTTAACATTTATCCGAGTGCAAGGCAGGCAAAAAAAAAAAAGAAAAAGCAGTCTGGGAATTGTGTTCATCTGCACTCAGGAGAATATGAAAGAAAATCAAACAATGCTGTCAAACATTTGAGGGTCTGTTTATTGATTTATTTGGGACTTTTTTTGATACAGGCTTTCAGTGTAGGACTTTGAAGCTTTTCCCATATCTTTCATTCCAAGAGATAGAAGGCTGTTTTTTTTCTTTTTTAAAAATCCCTCCCTGCATGTATTCCTTACTGCCACAAGAGATTGCGGACTGGGTTTTGTCTTTTTTGGCATGGCTGAGCTCTCCCCTTTCTCACCTCCCCATTTGGCACGAATCTCTGCTCTTTGAAGAAATTGTTGCAAAACATGGAGCGGTACGTTGTAGTGTTGGAAGTGCTCATTTTATGTATTCAGTCATTGATCATGTTCAAGGAAAAAACACACTGTTAGAATGTGCTGGGAAGACGTCCAGAAGACGTCCAGGCCACGTCTCAATATTGGCAAAGCTTTTATTTTTGCATTAACGTTTGGCAATGACAGGGCGCCATGAGAGCTCTGAAAAAGCTCTCATTCAGTGTAAAACGGTTTGTTGTGAACTGTTTTTTTGTTTTTTTTTCAAAGAGGGGTTGAGGACAGAAATAGCTAATCTTGGCGCAGATCTTTTTATCTGGATAGATCGGCCAATGCTTCCAGAGGTACCGTTTTTAGACATTGCAGACAATTTACAGGAGTGACATGAATGGTGGATCGGTGGCTCTATAGCCAACATCAATCTTTTGAACACGGTGACTCGACCATAGTTGCTTCTACCTGTTACATTGATAGGCTATACCGTGCCAGATGCCTTTAACGCCGTACAGTCATGTTTAGATCCTCGGTGGCAGTGTGTGACTGTGTGCACACGCGGGCTTGCGTGGTTCTTTCCTGCCTGGATTTGTACTGTTAATGACGATGTGATGTGTCAGGTTTCATTTACACCTGTTCTTGCCAGAGACACTGTGAGATTAATTAAGCCAAAACATTCATTTGCTTGAGGTCTCTCAAAACGTCAAAGCCATCATTAACGTGCCTCGCATCCAAGCTGGAGGTAACACAGAGAAACTACCAGAGAAGCACAAAATGCTTGCGTTGGTTGGGTGATAGAGGAAGAGAAGGATAGAGAGAGGAAGAAGAGATCATAGAAAAATGCTGGAAGTTGCTTTGGAGGTCGGTAAAATGCTGTCTGCTGACTCTTTTGGGTTGATTTTCTGAATTGATCCATTTTCTATATCTGCCTCATCCTGTTTATGGTCGCAAGAGGTGCAGGAGTCCAGCTGTCACAGAGTGAGGATTGCATTCACACTCAAACCTACAGTCATTTTAAAATCCCCAGCTAACCTAACATGCCTCATACCTCATCAGCCAAGATTTGAACCGAGAACTGATTTGCTGGGAGGCAACAGTGCTAACCACCAAACCACTGTGCAGCCTTTCTGAATGCCATTTGTTTTAATCGTATAGATAAGATGATATTGAAGTGAGAATGTATTTAATTATTCTCTGCTGAACACCCTTGTATCTTTTCAATTAGTGGTTTCCATTAAATCTGTCAATGAGATTCACAGCGACGTAGGTAACACTTAATTCTCCACGTGTTGAGGCTGCATGGGAAGGTGTGATAGAACATGTGATCTGTTACTAAATCAGTCTATATACTGCTTTATGTTATCTTTTTATTTGATATATTTCACTTGTATACTGAAACTTCATTGAGACTTTAAAGCCAATTAGACAAATTGGTTCAACTGAATGTGGTGCATCTTAAGACATCTTTCGTGTCAGTTATAATTTGAGGACATAATGTGCGAGGAGATTCCCCTTGTAGCCACACACTTATAGTTTATCAAATAATGAAAAGAGTAGGTCATACACATTACTTTCTTTGCTTGTGTCTGCTTTTCCTTGTTCTCCTGTCAGTCGGCACAGGAGCTCCATATCTTGCTGTCATGAGCATAACATTTTCCTTTGTAATTCCTCTGCGAGGCTTCGACCTTAGAGAACCTTAACTGTAGTAGGGATGGAATATTGTGCGTGTCTGTGTACAGAAGCAACAAATAAGCCTTAAGTGGAGAAGAGGTATGAGGCTTTAAAGATGATATTTTATTTAGTTTGAATGCATAAATGCTAGTCAGGCTCTGACTTCAGCTTAATTTCCTTCCCAAAAATGTCTACAAGCAGTGGAAGAAAGTCTTCAAACATCGGTTTAATTAGTCTTATTAAAAAGTTGAATGCTTAGGAAGCACTCCTTATCCAGATTAATGAAATTTCCCTCTTCTCATCTTTTCTTTTACTATCCACATGCCCTGTAGTTAGGGAACTGAAATGCAGATGTGTGTATTGAGAGCCATTAATTAGGTAGTGCCCTGCTTCAAACTATGACCCAGATTTATAGCAGAGCACTGACCAGTCAGACCATCACTGCTGTACTGTGGCAGCGCTCTGCTTTCATTTGAAACAACTCCAGCCATGCGTAGAAAAATGAAGAACAAAAAGCACAGTCGCTCTGTCTGCCTCTCTGTGGATAACTGTGGCTATTGAGGTTAGCAACGCGACAAGGCTACATTCGCAAGAAGCCCCCATGTCCCCATGTGAAGGGGAAGCATAGCTGGGGGATCACATCGAATTAACATTCTCTCACACAATCCACAGCTGCTCAGCATCATACATACCTAAGTCAATAACTTGATTTCACTTTCATTCATGCATACTGGAACAAAAGATGGTTGTCAGGTTGAACGGCCAAATCGAGTTGTAACCGTCTACTCAACTCTGCATACAAACGATCTGTCCTGCCTGCACAAGTTCAATACCACCTGATGTCATCAATTTTAAAAAGCCCATATTATGTGTTATTCGTTTTCGCTTTCCTTCAGTGGGTTTTTTCCCCCCAACAAACTGTTTCCAGTGCTGGTTCAGAACCAGTTCTCTCTGTTTTAACCATCACAGCTCTGGCTCCAGCCTCGGAAAAACTCATGTTACAGTGGCACCAACTCTTTGCTGTTCCAGCGCAAAGAACCGTTATGTCGGGTGCTGTAGGTGGGGTAAATGTTGATGTGTAGTCTGCCATGAGCTCAGCTCTCTCTTTTTTCTGCTGTTTTAACATTACATGTCACATTTGTGATTGTGCCCAATGTGCTGCTGCATACAATACCATTCAGATCATTCACCATTCACCATCATTCTAGACAGCTGGTGATTATAGATCCCGCTCAAAACAGTGCGTATAAATTCCATTTGCAACTCTGTTCATAAAGCATTTGGAAACACTGGTTGGCAATGCAAAGAGCGATAAAAACATGGACTTAAATCAGCGTTGTTAAACTAGACTGGTGACAGAACCAAATTAGAACAGGCTCTAACTCCAGTGCTGATCTAACACTGGAACCTCTCTGGTCAAAAAAGGGTAAGTACATAGCTCTTCTCTGCATATGAAAGACTGAAAACACAAAGCATTTGCCAAAAGCACTTATTCACACAAATGTACCTCCTGGACCAGTTAATGCCTGACCAAACAACTGAATAAATCTCCAGGGACATCAAATATTTTCAGCTCGCCTCATTTCTTTTCTTGCAGTTTATTTTGAGCTGATTAATTGAGTTATGTTAATGAGCTCCTTGTTGTAAGTTAGTGCCATTCTTGTTTGCTACGTGCCATAATTGTCTTAGTATTGTTGTTGTGAAATGTTGGCAAAGGTGATGTGAATGTCTGTCAGAGGTAACCACATGCAGGTAGTTGTGTGCACTGAGGTGGAAAACAGTGTCTGCTCGGCCATCCACCGTCTGACCTGCTGACCATAGTGCTACAATGTACAGCATTGTCGCAGGATGACCTCAGTGACTCACCATAGTCTGCGCAGTTTGCTGCCCCTCTTAACGCTCTGACATAAGTTCTGCCTCACTATGCTTGTCTGCCATCCTTCTGTTTGCTCTCCACTCGCACATTTGTTCCACTTTCTCCACGATACAGCTTTTTTCAACACATAGCCGCAACATCTCTCAGTTCTGCCCCCACTCTTCTTTCTGCCTTTCTCCCTCTGTCGCTCGTTCAGCTGCTGCTCCTTTTCCCTGACCTACCCTGGTGGGTTTTGGCGGGCAGCAGGCAATGACAGTTGTATTAGCAGTTGATTTCGAGGTCACTTTCGCTCAGCACCACTGAGACTCAGATACTGTGTGATGTCTGAGCAAAAAGAAACAATGAGAAAGGAAGACAGAGTAGCAGTAATATATATATGTATATGTATATATAAATATTTGGAGGAAGAAGGCAATTAATTTGAATAGAAATAAATCATTGTTGTGTGTGAATTTAAATACAAAATGTATGAGGTGAAATTTTCACACTGAATGTTTAATTAGCTGCTGTGGAGAAGGAAAAAAACGCTCTTCATGACATAATCTGTGAACTCCACCTACATATGTTTATGTTTGTTTGTGGAGTACTTTCGGCTTGAAAAAAGGAAAGGGTGAGACCTAGTGCCTGTGCACGTGGGTGTAAAATCCAGTGGAGACAGCCCGGCCATGTCTTGATTGACATTTAATCACCATGGCAACAAGCGAGCTGCAAGTGTGTGCTCCTCTGAGAGCCTTCAGTTGGCAGGTTGCAAGAGACCAAGGACTTCCCTGCCAAGTGTCGTCGCAACATCATTGAATTCTGCAGCTTGTATGTGAGGGGATGGCTCCCAAAACCCTCCAAACCCACCGAAGTGCAGATGTTTACCCCTTCCCCCCACCTCCCAAACAGCTGTTGTTCCACTCTTCAGATGTAACAGCGAGTCATGATTAAATGTTACATGATCAGTTCATGCTTGTTGGATTCTGAAAGTCCTGGTTGTAGCAGTATTTTTTTTTTGGGGGGGGGGGGGGTGCTAAGCATCCTCACAAATTGTTTTCTCTGTCAGTGGGGCTTCAGCTTCCAGTGGCTTTTTGTTGATGATAAGATTCTGTGGTAGATTTTAGGTCCAGATGAACAACAAAAAAAGATGGTGACACTTTCTGGCTTCCAGATGGTGTTTGTTTCTGCATCTGTAGAGTGTTGACTCATCCTGTCTCCCCTTCTCCTACCTCTACCTGCCTTGGTTGTCACTCAGTGGGGTTACATGGCACTGAAAGGATCGGATAATTGGCTAAATTACAATAAGAATGAGTTGAGCAAGGGTAATTATCCTTGGATATATGGCGGTGAACGAATCGGATCAGAGGCACAAAGCATATCATACTCCGATACGATAGGTGGCGCTGTACCCATTTCAACTATTGCTAATAGAGCCACTTCCGGTTGACCGCTTCAACACCAACAACCATAGATATGTATAGAATGGCTAGATGTCTCGTCCACGTTGCTGGTCAACGGAGTCGAACGTTCGCAGATCGCCGCCATCTTACCACAGGCAGCTCTCTCGCCGACAACATTGTGTTGATGGTGAAACATTCAAGACATAACTTGCTTAATTCTCAAACGTTTAGGTTATTATAAACATCAAAGTAGTAAGCTAATTATCACACTACAGACGAAGTCCATATTTATTTTTTAAAATAAAAACGTAAATATTTCACGTTTATTTGCCCCATGACTCAACTTTATTTATCCCTTGGGATGACTCCCTCAGGGAAATTCAAGTCCCCAGTAGCTCCAAACACACACATAGGATCTCTATAAATCTAAAATACAGTATAATATAGAATAATTAATATAATATATAATTAAAATATAATTAATATAGAATAATCTAAAACAAAGTGTAAAAAAGAATATAGGCTATACAAGATATACAAAGTAAAGAGAGTTAAATAAAATAAGTTATAGCACTATGGTTGAGTTATTGCCCATATTGCACTACACTTGTGTTAATTACACATTGTATGCACATAGTCTGACCATAAATAGATAAGATATTGCACAGTAGTGATGTGAATTATTGCACAGATGACCGAATAAATAAAATATCGCACAGGGTCTTTTAGTACGTAAAGTACTGAATGTGGGTTTTTGAGTATTCCTCTGTCCGTGACCCCCCTACCCCCATAGATATGTATAGAATGCCATTCTACATGTGATGAGTTGTACAGCCAACCTCTCTCTCTCTCTCTCTCTCTCTCTCTCTCCCTCATCCTCCTGCTTTTCTTCTTCTTTCTTTACTCTACTTTCAAGCATTAACAATATTTTAACTGCATGTATGAATACCTGGACTTGCCTGTCCTATTTCCAAAACTTTATTGAACCTCAAAATCCATTGGCAAACTATGGTCTATTACTTGTTACATATTCAATCATCCAGAATTATTACCACAGCAATTACGTTTGTTAGAAAACAAACAGTGTAAAATCGTCGAGATTTCTGCGAGATAAGAGTAATAGCGTCAGAGCAGATCACTTACCGTAACTCAGTTTACCTCAAGTTTGACTGTCTCCCGCCAGGCAGCTTGCCTGTGGTAAGATGGCCGACTTGTGCGGACGTTCTAAACTCAGACGTAACACATCTAGCCATTCTATACATATCTATGCCAACAACAGCAAACTCAGGCATTTGAGAAAATGGCGAATGAGGAGCAAGATGAAGCTACGTCCCTCTACATTTTGTTTGTGATGAGCTGCTTATTGCACAAACGCGCTGACAAAACGGCGCATTCCCCCATAGCATTTTTTTTCTTTCTGACGGCTACTACAACTGTAATATCGTCTCTTCTGACTTCCGGTTCCCGACCCCTGGAAAAAAAAAATCTCGAGCATGCGCAGAACGCAAAGTCTAATTCACCACGTGCTTCACCCGTCTACAAACACGTTTATTTTGACTTTCAACCGAGTTATCTCTGGGTTTAATCTGATCACGAGTAACTCAATTCGAACCAATTTCTTGTCAGATTAAGGTGTCTATATGCACTTAATAACTCAATTTTATTGTAATTTAGCCAATTATCTGATCCTTTCAGTGCCATGTAACCCCACTGATTGTCTCCATTTTCTCCCTGCAATCAGCCGCTTGTCCTGTAAGCTTTGAGCAAGGTGTGGAATCAGTCTGAATTGTTGAGCAAACAGCAGCATCTCTGGCATTGGTGCATCGAATACTGAAGAAGACAGAAAAGTAGGTGGTAATAGATGGGGAATCCCTGTAAGTATAAAGTGCAAAGCAGCTTTTGTATTCTGTATCTGTTCTTTCTAGTACACATAACTTTTCAAATATCAACTCAACTTACATTTAATCTCTAGGTATAGCTGGATATGGGTGTTCAAAAACTATAGTTACCATAGCATCCCTTGTATGCACACAGACCCCCGCTGAGCTCCAAATGTGGGGGCGTTTTGAGCCCTCTGCAGAATGTGTCATTCCAACACGCCACCCAGCAGGGGTCTACTCAACTTGTTGAAGAGTCACCGTGGGCAGATACTTGAGTTGGTGTTTTACATAAGATGCTTTGTCTTAATGTGCTTATTCCGTAGGTTGATGGGAGGCTAGAGCCACTCTGTCCTCTGCTTAAGGCTGCAGCTCTCCTCTGGACCATAATCTAATGCAGTTTTAATGACCTGCATCTCATTTGTTTGATTCACTGCACTTTTTCTAATATGTATTATACAGGTTGCAAGCTAAGTTCGGACTTTAGTGAGCACTTAGAGGTCAGGATTCAAAGCAGATGTTCAATTTATAGAAAATGTTTCAAATTATGATTTAAGTACATACAGATACATTTACCAGTTTCTCATTTGGTTTTGAAAGTTTGGAGACAGCTATTTTATTATTGGTTACCTTTTTTAATTCTATGTCCAGGAGAACACTGCCAGTAGAACTTAGAGGTGAAGATTAATATTAGAATATGTTGTTACTGTTCATTTAACTCTCTGGTTTCTATCCATGACTGCATGGCCTCCCTTTTTCTTTTGAGCTGTCAGGTATTGTTCTGATTACAGGCTCCTCCTCTGAGGACTGGGTGAAGAGCTGAGCATGAAGCCTGAGGCTGTGCACCAGCTCCCCGCTTCTACCAGGAAATTTCAGTTTCGCTCACAGTTGTTCGTGCACACACGGCTTGGCTGAGACAACAGAAGGTTGACCAGGGACTCAATGATTTGGGGTTGAAAGGACTTAACACACAAGCTCTGGAAGTAGTTCATGCACTGAGAGTAACATAGCTAAGAATAGTGCATCCTGGCTGATGTAAGATTGCATCATCTAGTTTCTAATAGTTAATGCTAATGAAGGCTAAAAGAAGACGAACAAAAAACTATTTTATTTCAGTTAATGCTATTTATTAATTCAAGAAATAAGAAAGCATTAAATCTGCTGAGTTTAAAAGAAAAAAGACGTTACTTAAATACATGTACTGGAATCAGCCTTGTTTCACAAAAATACCTGAGATGACCTGAAAACTCCTGACAACTCTTTACAATTATGTTCCAGTACAGGAAGCAAAGGGTTTGCCTGTTGTTTTGATCTCCAAGGTTAGGAGTCCCACTCCAGTTGGTGTCTACAGCACAAACTGGCATAAATGAAGAATGAAGACAAATCAAAGACAGAGCATCAGCTCCTTGGCCAAACTACATTTGGGCTAAGCAGCTCTGGACACAATAATATCTTATGTGGCTGCCAAAAGTAAATTGGGAAAGAGACAACAGATCCCATTGTGGTTAAAAACGACAAAAAAAAACAACAACGATATTTTGATGTGTTGCACGTTGCTCTATTCAATTTGTATTTACAATGGGGAGGATTTGCCTTTACCAGATCCTGTTTGAAGTGCTATGTTTCAGTGGCTCAGCCATTGGTAGAAAGTAATTTTGTTCTGGTAATCTGGAAAATGAAAAAGATATATGGATTTTCGCACTTATCCCACAATGACTGCTTGTCACATGGATTTACCACAGGCTACAGAAGCAGCCCAGTGCTATAAAATGCTTTAGAAAATGATAAACAACACTTTGTCGAAGCTGTCATAAAATAAATGCTAAAAATATCAGACAAGAGTCTGCTTACACATTTCTTTGGCCCATATTTATTACATTTATCGTTCAAATTGTTCTTTATAATCACTGAAACTATTCTCACAAAATGTGTTGTTGGTGTTTATTCCTTTGCACTTTAAAAAAATTGCTTGCACTCACATTACTTACCCAGCATTGAGAATAAACCATGGAAAGAAGAGTGGCAAAACACATTCTCATGGCTTTATTTTCAGCGTCTCACACTGAGCTTTCAGAAAATTGGGTAAAAGGCCTGAAAGAGAAAATATAAAACACTGAAGGAAACGTAGGAGCACAGAAGGTGAAAATTTGTAGGTTTGCTGACAGTGAAAAGCAAAATACTACGGGTGAAGGTAAAAGCCTAGACGCGTTTAGATTGGGTCACAACCGGAGGAGCCATTAAAGAGACTTTCTGAAGCCTCTCTGGACTCTGCATGCAAGTTTTGATCTCAGTCTCAAAGCCTCAGTAAGTGCTCACAGATCTTACTGAGAGTGTTTCCTTTTGAATCGTGTTTTCACATCTTTCCACATGGCGTGACTTGACCTGGTTAAAGCTGTTCCTGTCTCGGTTGTAGTGAGTGATATTTATCTAAGCCCGTTCGAGCCTTGAGATGCAAAGGAAAGATAGATAGATGTTACATGAGGATCCCGGGTTTTATGCAGAGTTTAGCTACAGTAAACTGGGCTCAAGCATTCTCTTCTTTTATTAATGCGCTTAAAACAAACAGAGAGAAAAAAAGGTTGTTGTTCGGACATGTCCTCCAAGAAGCTGTTTGTGCGGGGGGGGGGTTGTTCCTTTCTGTGACTCTGGGACAGCGCGTAGGCTCACAAGGAGAGCAACTGCCACTGAAGCCTCTCCTAATGACTTATTGACAGAATGCCACTGAGCATGCTCTGTCCAGGGTCTTCAAAGGTAAAGCTGGCATTGTTGTGTGATGTGTTGTTCATTGCGACAGGACTGTTTCCTGCCAGCTCTGCCTTGTCTCGCACTGCAGAATGCAGGTAGAATAAGAAAAAAACTGAGCAAGTTCAAGTCTGACATATCCGTGCTGGATGTTCTGCCATATTCCCAAATATTAAGCTGTGCGTGTATTCTACCTTCAAGTGTGTCTGTTGCATTGCGCACAGGCCTGTTTTTGTCCTGTCTCTTCTCATTCAAACACAATGTGTGTATTTGTTTGTGTGTGTGTGTGTGTGTGTGTGTGTGCCTGTGTTTGTCTGGTGTGGTGTGCTTTATACTGCTGCTTATATCCCAGCTTGCTTTAGGAACGCAGCCCGACCGTGACATATTGAGCCTTTCTGAGGAGATTTCTCTCTCTTGTGTGCAGCCTTTGATGAAAGTGTGTCACAGACTTGAGAGATACAGCCGTTTGATCTGGTCTGACGTGAAATGGGGAGGTGATCTGAGTGCAAAGAGAAACAAGCATGCGCATGCACACAAGCTAATTACCCGTCCCGGTTCTATTTTTGGATCATGGAGTGACCCTGCCACACAGGGAATCCATATGAATGAACACCAATGACAAAAGGTCCCCAGAATATCCTTGTGTATCAAATCAGAGGTAGAAAAACATGAGTGAAGCGATGAAACTGCTGAAAGAAAGACTTTACCATTCATACCACCCAACCGCGACCACAATAAGGTATTTATCCCTCTTAACCTTGTTCTGCTTTGTCCACCGCTTTCCCCATAGCTTGAAACTTTAGCTTCCTGTTGTGCTCTCCCTTCATTCAAAAATTGGGAATATCAAAGCAAAGGAAAAAAAAAGTGAATTTCACCATGTATGTGCAGTTCACCAGAAGTAAATCAGATGTGCCAACACTTTAATTCTTATTATTATTTTCATGTAATACTTGACATGACACAATGACAATGACATCTTTAAAATAAGACAGACATTTAAAAGTGTTGCATAAAATTTGATGTAATTGATTCTCCTTTTTGTGCTGGTGCTCCTATTTTTAAACAAATGAACAACTCTAAAAAGTTAGTCTGGAGGCCAGTTTATTGAAAAACATTTAATCTCTGCTAATTTGTCATTTTTTTCCGTCCGTGGTATCATACTTCCCTGAGGGATTCTGTGGGGTTGCTGTGGGAGTATGGGATACCATAATCGCTTTTTCGAGCCATCCGGTCCCTGTTAAACCAAAGCAAGAGCTGTGTCCGCATTCCTGGCACTATAGGCCCAGTTTGTTTATAGTGCGTGCTGGACTCCACCGGGGCTGCCTCTTGTCGCAGATCCTGTTTGTGATTTTCATGGACATAATCTCGAGACATAGATGTGGAGAAGAGAGGGCATATGGTTTGGGAACCTCAGGGTCTCATCTGCTTTTTGCGGATGATGGGGCTCTGTTTCTTCAAGCCAAGAGCTTCGGCGCACACTGGAGCGGTTTGTTGAGTGTGAAACAACTAGAATGGGCTCTTCCAATTTCAGGTCATGGTTCTCAACCTGAAAATAGTGGAATGCTCTCTCTGGGTCAGAGATGAGTCCCTGCCTCAGACGGAGGAGTTTAAGTATCTCTGGATCTTGTTCACCAGTGATGATAAATTGGAGCGAGAGATGGACAGACGGGTGGGGCTTTGTCAGCATTAAGGCACTGCTCCGGTCCATTGTGGTAAGAGGGAACTGAGCCAGAAGGCGAAGCTTTCAATTTACTGTTCCATCTTTCTTCCAACCCTCACCTTAGGTCATGAGATCTGGGTAGTGACCTAAACAATGAGGCTGCAGTAACAAGCAGCTGAAATGTTTTTTTCTTCAGAGGGTGGCTCAGCTCAGCCTTAGAAATCAGGTGACGAGCGCCGCTATCCAGAGGGAGCCGCTGCTACTCCCCATTAAAAGGAGATGGTTTGGGCATCTGGTTAGAATTCCTCCTGGTCGCCTCCCTTTGGAGGTTTTCCAGGCATGTTCAACTGGGAGGAGGTCCTGGGGCAGACCCAGAATACGCTGTTGGGATTTTATATCCCTTCTGGCCTGGGAACGCCTTGGGATCCCCAAAAAGGAGCTGGAGAGTATCACTGGGGTATCAGAGGGATGTCTGGCTTTCTCTCTGAACCTGTTGCCTCTGCGACCCGACCTCAAATAAGTGGAAGATATTCCATCATGGATGGATGATATCATACATGGTATCAAGTATGGACTATTTTCCTTGGTATTGGTATCAAGCTTGACATAGTGTCATGACAACCATCTCAAAACATAATCAAGTAGATGCCTGGGATATAAGATCCAGCAATATTGATTTGGTGATTAATAACAAACAACTCTGATACGTATATTTGAGCCTGCATGGCCCTCTGAATGCAGGTACCTACACACTGTAGCAATTTTGGTTCAGCTGTCCACTTTAGATTATAAATCATCATTCCCCTGTTTGAGACAATCCTTTTAGCCCACAGTGAGGAGACAAAGATGTCAAGTTGCCCTCTCTCTTTCTCCTTCTCTTTCTGTTTCTCTATCTTTGTCACTGTTTGTCTGTCGCTCCGTCTCTTTCGTGTCTCATGCGCATTCATATTGACAGCCTGTTTTTCCCCACAAACTGCTGAGTTTTCGAGAGACTGTCGCTTCCCATTTGCCATTTAATATTTCAGTGTGAGGAGTTTCTGGGAGTTGTTGCTGCAGGGTCTGCCACAGGGATTGCGCTTTGGTGATTTGATTGAAAAACTGTGTGCTGTATAGACACTGATGTGTTAAGGTTGGAATTGCAAAAGCCTTTTTTGATCACTGCTCCAACACAACATCATGTTGTGTAGAAGCAGTGTTATTTAAACTGCTGTGTAACATGTATTCAGCAACGCGGGGTTTTGCCCAAAGCCTTTTGATCTAAATTTATGTTGTAAATATAAAATGTACTCCACGCAAAGTGAAGACAAACTGGTAGCTTGTCTAGGTTAATAATAGCTCATGAGCTGTGTCGCGGTCTTTTAAGTTTCCAAATTATATTTTCCAACAAAGGCCGTGGGTGGCAGCAGGTGGTTTTGTTCTTTCACGCACTTCAATTGATTGTTAAAAAATATATGTAGTTTAATTTTGACTACAAAAATAATATGAACAAAACAATAACAAAAACATTCTTACAATTTGGATGAAAACGAAAGTTAACTTATTTTGATTTAACAAGATCTAAAAGTGGTCAAAAAATCATTCAACAACCACCTCCCATCCTCAAACCGGACATTTGACAAACAAAAAAGAGCCCCTGGTGTGTTCTTAATCTGTCTGATTAATGGGCGGGTCTAAAAGTCACCAAAATAATTTAAACAATCTCAAATACAAAAATGAACCCTAGATCTTGACTCCAAATCAACCAAAGTATATTCCAATATCCCAAAGAAAACCAAACCGATAGAACCCATGACTTGCAAAACATAAATGGCCACAACAAGCTGGGTGTTGCTCATTGCCTTCATTCATTCTGTCAGCATACACATACACATAACCTTGTACATATGTTAGTACACTAGGTGGGAAGCATTTTCTAATTAAATGGTTTACTTTGAAAGCCTGTCTTTCAACTTTTGGCATGGACCATTGAATTCCATTTGGCTTGAATTGGACTTTATTATATAATTGCCTTGAGATGACATTTGTTGTATTTGGCACTATATAAATAAAAATGAATTGAATTGAATTGAATTGAATTAAACTAGATCTTGAATGACTCAGATCGGTATCAAGGACAAAAGAAATCATGCTCAGGACATCACTATTTGAAACCAGAGTCTGATGTACAAAACTCTATCCCATAAGGACCCATTGGGGACACAGGTGGAACAAATGATTGAAACTAAAATTTAAAAAAAGTCAAATTTTCCAAAAATGGGGAATGTATCATATCTAACATTACAGATCTTTGACACTTGGTGGTGGTCCTTTTTTAGAAATGTGATCTATATGGTGGATTTGGTCTGTTTGATATTCCCTCTAATTCTTCTTTCAGGAAAAATGGGTTTGGATTCTAATAAACTAATGCAACGCGCACTGCTTTGACATGAAACCAAACAAGCCTATTCTGAGGGGCTTGGCAGTGTCCAAATTAGTGAAGCTCATGGACAGCTTACAAATTCAGATGGATCACTTTTACCTGCGGATTAATAATGATAAATAATTTAAAGCAAGACAGGAGAAATTTGTGTTTCTAGCTCTGATTTAGGCTCTGTGTTGCTTCTAATGGTGTGATTTAGACTTCCTCCTTGATGTTGAAGCATGAGTAGGGTTTTGCCTTCCCTCCCCGAGAGAGTGCAGGAGTAATAACAGCTGCTCAGTCCTGATTAGAGCCACCGTCCTTCCAGAGCCAGGCCCACACATCTCCGACCTACTTTCTCCTCCACTCCACCTCCAGATCTTCTCTCCTCTTCCCACCATCTTTTGAAATCATTCTGCAACTAATATTTGAAACTAGAAATGATTTCCCATAATATTTTTTCTCAATTATATCCTTATACCCTTTTTTTTATATCCCGTTTGCTGTTAACATTAGATGATCACAGAATTCTTAGTATGAAAATAGATAGAACGTGTAGTATTTGGACAGTTTATCATTCAGTGTTCAACCAATACAAAGTTAAAATTTAATATCACATACTATGTTAAAATGCCAGTCCCAGCTCTAGTTTGATGAGGTTTATGTCAGTATAGAAATATTTGTTTGGAATCTGTGCGGGCTCTTAAAACACACCTAAAGATTATTGGTTCAAGAGTAACTGGACAGATACACATAGAAAAATAAAAACTGCCATATTATGTTTTCTCAGTGGAAAATCCTTTTAAGGCCGATATGCTAAGGGAATATACTCCCTGGTGTTGCTCTCTCAACCACATTTGACTCTATAGTCTGGTCACCAGCAATGATGATAATTGCTACATTCCAGGGCATTGGTTTCAGCGCAGAATCACCACCATGTTTAACTTATGAGGCTTCATACTATTAACCCATTCTCACTCCCGACTCATCCCAGGAAGTTCTCTGCTTCAATTTTGTTGGAACAGTGTCTCTTTTGGACATGCAGGGATTCCCTTACTGATAACATAACACAGCGTCGGGACACATTGGCATGGCAATTTTGAAAATGTCATGGTAGATTTGCATGACAAAACGGATTTTATTACATACTTTAACACCTAACCATGATGTTCTCCTGACCTTAGCAAAGTGTTATAATGCATAATGACGTAGCATAATAGTAGAAAGAAGGAATTGGAAATGAAAATCGGCAATGTCAAGGTTCTACTAGAGGACAAGCTCCATGCTTTGGAGTCACGAGTCTGCCTTTCTTCCCCCTCCAACCTCCTTAAGTAATCTGTGTTACTTGTTTATAAGCCAGCAGTATAGAAAGAGGTTTCCAGTCTGCATTTATTATTTGCGCAGCCAGAGGGTAACTTACAGCGACAGACATTCCATGTGCATTGAAAATGGATGTGAAGGGCTCCTGATCAAACGTCAACATGTGATGGGCTGGGAATCAGAATTTTCAGAGTTCTTCATCATAAGTCCATGATGCTGTTTGCCTTTTCACTCCTTATATGTTCATTTTTTGCATAAACTAATGTTGAAATGACACACTGCTCCCGAGGAACATTTAAGTGTTAATTTATCTTTGAACCTATGGGCCTTTTGGGGACCATGTGTTAGAAAGGCTACTTCTCAAAGGTATTTCAGTATCAACATAAGCCTACTTGAAGGGTAGTCTCTGCATTTGAGTTTTTCTGTCCAAAAATATGTGGCTTGGACAGGACATGTATGAAAGCAATAAGGCCCACAAAAAGCTAATCTTAGGGTAGAAATGTGTTTTCTGAAACCAACATAGAAACACTTGCACACACACGCTCAAACAGAGCAGACATGTAACAGAAATGAGTCAGCAAATGCTGCCAACAGTTCACTTTGATGGAGGATGTTTGCAATGCAACAATCAACACCAAACTAGAATAGTTTTGTTGTAGGTTTGGCTTGCCTTTTGTTGTTAGGACTGGACTGAGACACTCCAGATTTAATGATTATTTCAAGACTGAACACTTGTCCTCCAAAATGTCACAAAGCTGTGTGCCGGTGTGAGGTGCTCCTCCATGTCTGAGTGTGTGATGAGAATGTCTGCTGCTGTCCTCACAGTAAATGCAAGAAAATTATTAACAATAAAACCATTCTTAATGGGTTTTGGGATCTTTTCTCCTCACATTGTCTTTTAATGGTTCCTCTTCCATTTAACTGTTTCAGCCACGTTTCAGGCTCTATTTGTATTTTGTAAAGTGTAAAGTGGTCTAAATGGAGTTTGGAAGGATGCTTTCTGATCACATTTTATTGGCACACTTCTGCGGGTATATGCTATTTTCTCTTGTTTTTTCCAAAATGATGACAAACTGAAGTAGCTCTTCTGACTCAAATTACTCGAGGGTCAGGGTTAGTTGAGCAGCTTCATGACAGATGGGATGCTTTCCATGATAAAAAAAACAACACCACAGATTTACATTTTGAATAGACAACTGTAACTTTAGTAGGATGCAGTAAAAGCATGCAGACGTGAGTGATTTGGTTCAGTTGAGCACAGCAGTTACAAATAGCCTGGGTTAGCCTTGAACTGTGTGGCTAATGGTCATTGAGTGCTGCTATTTTTTTCTTATCTAATTTAGATATGAGTGGCCTAAAAAACTGTAGTATACTGTATGCCAGATGATTCATTTCAGACTTGGAAAACACTTAAATAAACTCAGCCAGGGATTCCCAAAGCATCATGAGTTTGGCTTGTTGGTTGTGGACACTTCCAAAGAGATTCTGCATAATTAGCTACACGGGACTCTGCACAAAATAAAAGGCAGGGGAAAGCCTAATGAGAAGAACAAAAATAGAAGAAAAACAAGGGAGGGGGGCGACAAGATGAAAGCAAAGAGGGAGTAGGAGGAGTGAGAGTTTTCCTTCTCTCTCTCCCATGGGCTGTTGGAGCAGATTGTTCAGCCTCAGGTTGGACGTGCTCGAGGGTTTGTGAATGAAACGGACACCTTGGCGCACTGCCCATACATTACACACAGAGGTTTTCTCTTTCTTTCCTTCCCATCCCTCCTCTGCTTCCCTATCTCCCTCCTTTTAATCAGAAGACTTCCCACATTGCAACATGTTGGAATCCAGTTACCACCACTTAGCAACTCCCAGGAGTCTTCAGCTCTCTCCAGCGTTTCCCAGGTTTCTGAACAATGCTTTACATTCTTGTAAGAATAGAATTTTGCCGAATGTATACATGAAAACATTTTAATATATCAGTTTTTTTAAGTCTCAGTATTGTTATAATTGAACGCTTGGCTGGTATATTGCCAAGTATATTGCACTGTAAAAAAAAAAGAAAAAGACAAAAAATGTTCAAAACTGTAAGATAACAGAAAATAACTGAGTCATTAATTATCCATAAACTATTAGAATAGCTTGATTAAATACAGTATTCTTATCATACATCTTGTTTTTAAGTAGTTTGGATGCATGCATTTCCATTGCACGTGAGTTGTTTCGGGAACATCCGTAAATTTTAGCCATGTCACCATGACTTGTTGAAACACTGCAGTGAAATGTGCTCACAGTTATATAAATTACATCTCTCACCCTATATGACGCATTTCCAAGTGGTTGTGTCTAAGGAAGCAACTAATATAATACAAGTTCAATTTGATTGTTTCGCAGCTGCCCTGGTTAGCATTATGCCTGCTCCTCTGGCTCACTTAATGTGTCCTGGGTTTATTGGCAATAGGATGCAAACACACACACACACCCACACACACGCGATCTGTTTAGTTTGTGCGTACATAGAGCTGTCCTCTTTTCTAACAGTAACATTGTGTGTGTGTTTGCAATGCTTGCATACAGTGCCTGCTGAGGGGCATTTAGGAAAGAGCAGCACATTTTAGCCACAGATAATAACCTGATTTATACTCTCTTGATAGACATTGCTCCAGTACATTATATATTTATTTCTCTTTATACTCAAAAAGATGTAATGTAGACATCATTTTGTATATATCTAGCAACATTATTACTTCAGTATAGTGAAAAATCTTACTTTTCTCAGCCACCACTATATCCAAACACAAACATACACACATCATTTCAGCACTAATGCCATCAACCACAGACCCTCTCTTCCATCTCTCTCTAGGTTTTGCATCGACCTTCACTTAAATGGAAATCCTGTTACTGGCATCATTTAAGTGTCAGCCTCCTCCCAGGTGAGGCCTACTTCTATAAGGTGCCTGTGCTCTTTTGACAGTCGAAGCTTACCAGGTGAAGGATTACAACATGCTCGTCAACATGTCCAACTTTTCACAGAAACTTCAGCCCCCCCAAAGAAAGCATCTTTAAAATCAACAAATTGTCACAGGCCAGCAGGTTCTACTCTAGAAACATGTCAGTTTTGTACCTGTCAAACACAGTGATTGTTCACATCCTGATCATTTCTCTTGTTATATTATCAGCCATCATAGAAACTACTACTCTTTTTGCTGTGAGGCACAGACATCCACGATTCCTCCGTGCTGTAAAGGGAACTTCAGAGGGGGTGGTGGGGGCTCTGGTGTCTTGGTGATGGGCTTTGCCCTGTCAGCATTCAGTCTTCCTTGCATAGACTCACAGAATAAAGAAAGGGTTCAGGATACCTCTATCGATCGTGCACCATCCCCCCTCTCTCTTTGCTCCTATCCTCTATCTATCCATCCCCCAACCCAGAAAGGTAAAGCAGACCCGGGAGTACCAGCTCAACATACATGTGCGTTTATATGTTTGTGTGTTCATTTTAAGGAGCTAGGAAAGCTGACATCACCAATCCGGACTGTCTCAGAGGATTTCAATCCTGCATCGCATTCGTCAGTGTTTAGGTGATGGGAGTCCACTGTTGGGTGGAAGTGCTGCAATGGCCAAGGGAGATTTTGCTCACATCACTGGTCCATCCTGTGTGTGTGTGTGTGTTATGATGACTTTTGAAATTTTATTTCATCGTCAGTAACTTTATCTCTCTTGAGCTGTGTAGTCAAACTGAAACAGTACTTGCCTGCGACCTTAGAGCATCTCAGTATTACTGAAAATATTTCTGGATTCGCTGTTCTGATGGCCTCATAATGTACTGTCTGTTTCACTGTCTGTCTCTCTCCTTGCCTGCTGGTGACCGGCTGATATTTTTGATCTGTCACAACAAGTTTTTTTCTCAGCAGGCCTGTCAGTGACTAGCAGTTGGGGATTCACACATATGCTTTGTGTCACTGGATCCCCTCAGGTTATCATGCAGCTCAGAGCTTTCCTGTAGTAACACTGTGTGATGGTGTGAAGCCTGGTGTGAGTGTGTTTTTTTTTTCATAGCTGAAAAGCTATGTAAGTGTTTTAGCAGCAGTTTTATGTGTAACACGTGAATTATGTTCATATTGTGTTTTAGAGAGTGAGAAGTTGATCTTTTTTTGCTTTGTAGGAATAGGAACTTTTGCATTGGCATCGTTTACTTTGTCGCTGTATTTTCTCAAGAGGGACAGTGGTACACAGACCCCGCCCTTGTAACCGTCTGATGCATATGTGAACCACTGTAAAAATCCACAATATAGCTTTGAAGTTGTTTTTTTTCATAATGAAAATTTTGCTCTTCTGCTGGTCCCCTTCTTAACAGTTGACTTAAATCATTCCTGATTCTCTAAACTGAGAACACTTTGACTGTTACAGATAAAATACTGACAACTCATAAGTACTTCAAAGTATTAATTATATTCATATCCCTCAACAGATAAAGTTTTGCCTACTTGGGTTTCTCCTTTTGCCCCAAAGGCATGTCTTTTTTTTTACCTGCAGTCTTCCTGTTCTGCTATGAACTCAACTGGAGCCAATGTTGCCAGATCTGGTAACAGAAACAAGTAAACAGATGACAGTGACAAGTGACAGTGTTGTTAAAAGAATGAGCCCAAAGTCGCTGATGATAAGCAGACTTGGCTAGAGCCTAGACCATGCTTTGTAAAGCAGCAGTGTGTGTTGTACGATGGCGTGAAAACTCAGGTAAGACTTAGAAGTCCTACATGATAGACATAACGCAACTAAGATTGGAATCGGATAGCTCAATTAGATTAATATTAATTACGTCAAATATGGTCTTATTCGGGTTAAGGTTATCAGTAAATGCTGTTGTGTCTTATTAAATCTTAATCGAGTTGATGTGGGGATATACTGCTGTACATGCAAACATAGCCACTAGCTACTTAAAAGTACTTCATACTGCCCCAATTTAAAAAAAAAAAAATCTCCTTAAAGCTTAATATGTGTGCATATGTGCAAATATTTGATGTGTGTGTGGGTGTGTGAGTGAGACATTGACAATCTGTACAGAGAATTGTGTAAGAAGAAAATTTTGATAAGCTTGTGGAAACTGATCCTGTCGACGGTGCATCCCTCCGAGTGTGTGCGTGGAGGTGTTTGTGTGTAACCCTCAGAGTTGCGACAGCGGTGTCATTCATGATGGATGAGGTGACATACTGCTTGTCAATAATGAGCCCACTTCCCTCTGATACGCCCCTCTCTTAGAGAAGGATTCCTGTTCTTTTTTTTTTCCTTTTCAAATTAGCATGTTATGCAACTAATCTTCCTCCTCAGCCGGTGCGCCTGTGAAAATGGGGCAGACTGCTGTGTGTGAGAGCTTTTGCATTCTCCCAGGGGTATATTCCCTAAAGAGGAAGATTAATATATCAGCGGATGACTTGATCATAGTTAAACATACACATGTGGTGGTGTGTGTGTGTGTGTGTGTGTGTGTGTGTGTGTGTGTGTGTGTGTGTGTGTGTGCCTGAGCATGGGTTTGTGAGTGAGAGCATGTGAACACTTCAAAGGAGCCGACTCCTTTATTTGCATGTCTAGAGTGAACATCTATCATCATCAAGATGCTGCAAAACAGTGAGGCAGGCGGTGCCGCCGCCGCTGCTCTCGGGAGAGACTCAACACACTTTCAAACCTTTACTGCAGTGATATCAAATGTTTCCTAAATGCCTGCACCTAGGGGGACACACGCAGAGGCACAGATGCAAGCAGACAGATACCTTTTCATATCAGTTGTAGTATTTTCCCAGCATTCACTGTGTCACACACAACACCCATTACATAGCTGGATTAAAACACCTAAGAAACCTTGTTCAGCACAAAATAAGAAAAACCCAAACCTCCCCACTAAACCAAGCCCTTCTTTCATCTACAGCTTTTTTTTTTTTTTTTTATGCTGACGGTCAGAGAGGCTCAATCCATGTTTTTGGAGCCAGAGGGGATTACAGAGCAGTACTAAACAGAAGGGGGAGCACGCAAGTGGTACAGTCTGATGGATAGAGTAGGGAGAGACAGTGTATGTGAGCAGAATAGTAAAAAGAGCCCCCAAGACGAGAGGGGGTGCATGAGGGAGGAGTATGGTGGGGTGGAGGCACAGAGCCAGAAAATTGCATTGCGTGCTCGGTGATTAGTTTACCTCCTGGGTCTCATTCTGTCTCACTCACCTCCTCTCACTGGCCAGGTTCCTGTATACCTCCAGTAGCTCTTCCGTGTGTCTTTGTCTTGCCACTTTTGCTGGCTCTCTCCTCCTTTCTCTTCCTCTGTCACTACATCACTCTGTCACTTCTCTCTATTCTCTCTTCCCTTTGCCTGCTCCCTTCCACTTTCTCGGCGGTTATCTCCACTGCCTCTCCGCTCTATCTCTGTCTCAGCCCCCCCTCTCTTTCTCTGCCCCTCTGTTCCTCCCTGTGTGCTGACTTGGCTCTCGCCTCCATTTGTGCGTTATCTCCGGAACTTGAAAAATGCAAAATGCCAACTAACCTGTAAGCAAACTCATCAAACCTTAAAAAGTCAAATTGCACTGTGAGGTGATTATGTGTTTCTTTGGGTATAAATTCCTTGACATCAAAGAGATTTACACAGAGAACTTTCAGGCAGGGGGTAACTCGGGGAAGCATTTTAACACCATAAGCCAGTCCTGCTAATTATACTCTTAAGAGCAATAAACATCAGCTTCAAGTGTCTCACATGCCACAACATGGTCACATGGTTCCTTTTTGGAAGTGGTTTGCAAGTGGGTCAAGCCTTTTTACTCTTAATCCGTACATAATCTTGCCCTTCCTCTGGTGGAAGAGGAGGACTCAAAACTGTTCAGAAGGGGTGGGTAGAAATCCACAGAGTAACAAATTGTTGTTCCTGTAAAAACCTCCTGTTCTAATATTTAAGCAAAAACTGTCAAATTTTAACAGTGCAGCAGCTTGTTTTTGTGTAAACATTCTACAGCGCATTTGAAATTAAGAGCGGTGAAAGCAGCAGCAAAGTATATGAGAAGGTGATTCAGAAATATCGCTGCAGCTGACACTTTCACCTTTTAACAGCAAACAGCTACTCAAAAAGGCATTGAAACTTCACATCAAATTCATATTAATATGGAGAGCACAGCTTGCTTCAGCATATTGCGGGTGAGATGAACAGCTTTGAATGGGTTTAAAAAGATTGTTCCACAAAAAGCAAACAAGCAAAAATTATTCAGGAGGTCTTCCGTGAAACTGATGCAGACAGCCACGGAAAAAGGAAGGAGTGTATCTGCAGATGAAATCATTTATTCTTGAACCACATCCATCTGTATCTTCATCCAACCCAGTCCCATGGCTAAATGTGAAGCGGTCACATTACACTTAATCTATGGATTTGTGTCCACAGTTTTTATTTTAAGTAATGGTGAAGAAGAAAAGGAAAATATTACCGTCACATTCTGAAAAATAATGGAAACATCATCAGTAGTGCGACAGGAGCTATATCGCAGTAGAGAACTGAGAAAGGGAAACTTTGTAAAATTGCAATATTTTGTGCTGTGGACCAAGGTCGGTATTTCAAACTCTTTCATGTGTTCCCTTTGCATTATCATTTTTGCTCATATTTGGGCTGAAATGCTAAAAAGTTCAGAACTGATGCCGTTTTATTAATTGGCAGTTTTTCTTTTGACTATAATAGGTTTAAAAACTTTGGATTTTACATTGATTGACACAATGACCCATTTGTGGACTTCCATCCATCTATTTCCGATGCCCACTTATTCCAATTCAGGGTTGCACGAGGGCTGGAGCCTATCATTGGGCAAGAGGCAGAATACACCCTGGACAGTCCCTCTGTGGACTTAGCTGAAGAAAAAAACTGCTACTCCTTAAACCTATGCAAGTGCAGTGTACGCTCTCCATGTCGATGTAATCTCCATTTGAAAATAATGGTCTAATCTTCATGGTGTAGTTTCAAATGTAAGTGTTGAATCACGTCTATCATTTAATTAAGCCGTGCTCTCCATTTGATCACCCCTCTCAATGTTTCATAGCACAGGCCCCGTTCTGTTGATAGCTGCAAATGCCCAGCTGAGGTGATCAATATCCTGTTTTTTAAAGGGGAACTCCGGGGCATTTGAAGCGCGTTTCCATTGCTAGAGGTTGTCAAATACTGATAGTAGGACACAGAGAGGTGCAAATCTGCGCTCCCTGTGGGGAGATAGCGCTGTTCGCACAGCGTGTCATGCGAGGCTAATACGTGGTGGCTAAGGGGCAACTGCTAACCCTTCCACGTAAAACAACAACTTGCACACAGCAGAAACGTCACATCACTTTATAAACCATCCGACAATAAAGTCACAAGCCTTACCATCAAAACCATATGCATGGTTCTCACATTACTGGCATGGGGACGTTACAAAACAACTTTATAAACAGCATGTAACTCACCGGCTGGTTGTAGGCTCGCGCATGTGAAAGCCCAAAAGAGTCGATGGACGATAATCCCATATACAAAACAATTATATTCTCTAGAAAAACTGCGTTCAAGTATTTAAAACATTACAACAATATTACTGGGCATGTATTATTGTAATGTTTTAAATACTTGAACGCAGTTTTTCTAGAGAAAATAATTGTTTTGTATATGGGATTACCGTCCATCGACTCTTTTGGGCTTTCACATGCGCGAGCCTACAACCAGCCGGTGAGTTACATGCTGTTTATAAAGTTGTTTTGTAACGTCCCCATGCCAGTAATGTGAGAACCATGCATTTAGTTTTGATGGTAAGGCTTGTGACTTTATTGTCGGATGGTTTATAAAGTGGTGTGACGTTTCTGCAGTGTGCAAGTTGTTGTTTTACGTGGAAGGGTTAGCAGTTGCCCCTTAGCCACCACGTATTAGCCTCGCATGACAGGCTGAGCGAACAGCGCTATCTCCACACAGGGAGCGCAGATTTGCACCTCTCTGTGTCCTACTATCAGTATTTGACAACCTCTAGCAATGGAAATGCGCTTCAAATGCCCCGGAGTTCCCCTTTAAAGGCAGGCCAACGTTCCCTCTTTTTAGAACTGATAACAAATCCACATATCCTGATCCGTATCATACTATAGTCATTTATTAGAGAACGACTCCAAATTATCTTTAATCAACATGAATCTCTGGCTGTAATCCATCTGAAGGCAGGGAGGCCTTTGTCTCATGACTCAAGTACCTCTTTCATCTTGCCTTGTGAACCTTCCCTTCCTCATAACTCTTCTTTTTCTCCTCCTTCTCTATCAAACATGATTACTTTTTAACCTCGGCTCTCACTTCCTTTCTTACCCTCATTTCTGTGCTTTTCTCTTATCCCAGTGGTCACACAGTGTCACATGATCGCAGCTCAGTGAGTTGGGGTACCTGATGACTGTTGCTAATGGTGACAAATGACTGGTGTGCAGAGAGGAAAAGAGGAAGTGTACAGCCAAGAGGAAAGCTAACATACATGGTGGGAGCCAGTGTTTGGTGTCTGCAAAGACAGACAGGGGAGGGGAGGAAGCTCTTTGTCACTACGCCTTGGAACAAAACAAGACCAGTGTAAGATCTGAATCTTTTGGATAAGATCTACAGCCAAGAAAGCTTCAGAATTAAGACTGGATTGTTTTTTTGGCCAAGCGTACAGTGACACTGTCATCACCCAAACCAAGTTTTTTGGGGGAACGTGTTTCATGCTCCCTAACCAATCGCTGGGAAACAACGCAGCCACCTGAACTTAACATTATGCCCAGCTGACACAGATGCTTAGCCGTGCCAGCATACCTTATCTGCGAAAGCTTTAGTTGTGGAGCACAGTAATATATTCCTCCATTTTGTTGTTCCGTATCCACGCCTCAGAAATGCCAAAAGATTCACAATTAAAATAACCTCTTCGCCAGCACTCACCGCAGCCAGACAACGGTGTTACTGTGACCTATTCTGCTGAATAGCGCTTGTTAAGTCAAATTTTCACCAACCGAGAAACTGTTGCCTCATGTTGAACCCAAAAAACTGCCGCACTATTAATTCTGACATCAAGCTTTTAAGTTGCAGCTTACATCCATGTTTTGATTTGATTTTTTTTTTGGAGCTGTTCATCATCTGAGTTGAGGCTCTGAGATGAGTGATTTGCTTTACAATTTATGAAACTATGGTTCATGGTGTACTGATAAACAATTAAAAGCATATATCCTGACTCTCGCGTGTTTTTTTTTTTGCCCTTTTTGTTCCTGTTCTGCATCAGTGTGACGTTCACTGACGGAAAGAAAATCAGAGTCAGATCCCTTGCATGTGTTCCCATGTTTGTCCAAGAAAGCTGTCTGATAAAACAGTGCTGTAGCCATGGCAGCAGACAAAACTTCAAATGTGGAAGTTAACACACATTTTCAAATTAGCAGTGGACCTGCCACAGTTTATGACAATACAGATTCTTAGCATTTCATTAGCGTAAAGTAGGCTTTATGAGCTCAAGCATTGAGAAAAATATACTGCTTCTAATATAACATTGGAATTGCCTTTGGGATGAAATCAATAATTAAATTCTGTAATTGCAATCGTAGGAAATAGTCACGATCATGGTTGCATAATTGCTTCATTCACCTGCATGTATACATAGCTTTAAAGTAGTTACACCCTGCCACACTGTGCGAGAGGCTGTTCTTGGGCATGACATTGTGCTTTATGTGTGCTGACTCTACAGTGATCATACCTGCTGAACTGAAGCAGGCCTTGACTCTGAGGAGCAACGCAGATTTTTACCGTAAACAAGGTTTTACAAGCTCAGGCAGAGGAAAAATACCTGCAGTTTACTGAGACGTGTCTGAATATATGCACTGATTTTCGACTCACTTGAGAATTGTAATTCCTCCACAACTGCTTTTGATATTCGCTTGGCGTGATCTTGATATGAGCTGAAGGACACGTCATACTCCTGCTTCTGCAACTCAAACAGATTTGCTTCTTTGTTTGAATTCGACAAGTTATGTTTCGCTCTTTTCGCTTCAATCAGCTCTCTTCAGGTCTCCTTTGGTTTTACACAACAGCGTCAGTGTCGTGTTGATGTGTTGATTAGGAGGTCATTCCATGCAACGTTCCTGTTGGTTGGTTAGGAGCTGTATGTTGTCACAGCAATCATGCTGCAGGATGACCATTCCTACATTTCTTTGGCGTTCATCGGTTGTAAGACAATGAGACAATTTGAGTCACCGTAAATGTCTGAGATGATGCTTTTCACAAGAATGGGACAAAAACCCACAATAACTTTTGCCACACCAGCATTGAAGCATAAGAGAACTTCAATACCTATCAAAATGTCAGCTGTACAGAAGTCAATGTAAGGTTAGCCAACACCAACCTGGTTTAGTTGGCTATGTAGGTGCCAACAATCTCATGCCAGTTTACTCGCTTGTATTATTCATATTTTTACCTTCTATAATGTTTCTAACTCTTGAAGAAGATAACGCCCCCCCTTGCAAGGACAGATTTTTCTACTGAGATACATTCATTGTCCATTTTTCTCCAAATCAATGTAATTATTTAAAGACACAAGCAGTTATTTTAATCAGGGAGGGTTAATGTACAAAAGTAACTCCCACTGCTGTCTTAGTTGTCAAATTTTTGTTACATATTTGTGGCTGTTTTGACATGTTAATCCTGACACAAATAAACTGAATGAGCTGAAGTTACTGCATGCAGTGATTGCTTTGTAGCCATTTATTAGGGTTTCTCAACACTTTTGCCCTTTTTAAATGTGACACTTCCTCATGTGTCTCAGTGGGAAGGACAATAAGGAGGCTAATGTCAAGGTTTTCGCCCTTCTGGGCTAAAATACCGGCCCATCTGATTTGATGCGATCTACAAGGCCTTCAGTTTTAAGACTGATCCCAACTGAATAAAGCCAATTTTCATTACCTGGAATTTGAAAAGAAAATAAATAATAATCCACCGCGTCCCAAACACACCATCTGAAATATTGTGCATGTATGACCAGTTTTAATTACAGAGGTAATATTTAGTCAAGATGTCAGTTCTGGTTAAACACTACAAATTCATAGAACTGACAAGGCAGAGCAGAGTTGACACAGGACCTCTCTTTTCAGCCTGCCGCTCCCCATCGCTTTCAGCTTGCATCATGTCATCCTGGTTTCTATTCAACATTCCAGTGGCCCTCTGTGCAGCTTCCACCCAAAGGCACTGGTCACAGATCGTTGTGTGTTTGTACAAGTGTATCTGACTCACCTGCAGGACAAGGTTTTAAACTCAGTCGGCCTTTCATTCAGGGCTATTCTCCACCATAAGGAGGATAAGGACATATCTAATGTAGGATCAGTGGATTGCTATTAAAGTTGAGGCCCACTGAACCGTACTGAGCCACAAAGTGGTTCTGGAAAGTCTAATGACAAACCACAGAAATGTTTTTGAAAATACCTGTCTTACGGTCTCATTCTGAATGAGTCTGTTATTGAAACTAAATAGCTGAGTTGAAGAAATGCAACTGTTTAAATGGCACTGTACAGATTGGCAACTGATGAATAACACAACACTGACCTGACTTAGCTAGCTGCAGACAGGTTAAGTGATACTTTCACTTACTGGAAAACGCTGATTTGTGATGAAGCTTACCAACTCGTCCTTGAGTAAACACTGAATCCTTGCCAGCTTTCCTTTAGCCACTGCTGCTGACCACATGGGTGCGAGGAAAAATGACTATTCTGTTCATGACTCACTAGAAATGCTGTTAGACCACTATCCGTGCGTGCCTACTACTGCCATTGCATTGCTCCAGGGGACAGGAAAATCTGGCTCTATCACACTTTGACCAAAAGCCCCAACAGTACTTTTTCTAATCAGCACACAAATATAGTATGTAAATGCCTTAGAAAGGCTGTTCATGAACACAAATAAGGGAACGAATTGTGCTCTGTAATAAGTTACCTGCTTTCCCATTCATCCATTAGCTACACTCGTTTCATCCTGTAGAGGGAACAGTGGACTGGAGCCAATCACAGCAGACATTAAGAGACAGAGTTCACTCTAGACAGGTGAGGTCTGCCAGGCAATTTTCAACATTGCGGTATTGACAGGGGAAACCACAGGGGATGCAAAGCAAAGCTTGCAAACTAGAGACCCTAAATTATATCACGTTGAGAAAGTGGACAGTTGTTGGCTTCCTGACCTCAGCCTGCAGTCCATATAAGTAGAGCTGAATTCACTGCACAGAAGCTGCCTTTAATTAACTTGAATGGTGATTTTGTCAGATTCCACTGCAGTTACAATCCATCCATCCATTTTCTATACCCAACTGTTGGGGCTGAAGCCTATCCCAGCGGTCATCGGGCAAGAGGTGGGGGTACACCCTGGACAGATGGCCAGTCCATCACAGGGCCACACAGAGACAAACGAGACAAACAACCACACACATGCTCACATTCACTCCTAGGGAACATTTTGGAGACACCAATTAACCTAACATGCATGTTTTTTGGACAGTGGGAGGAAGCCGGAGTACCCGGAGAGAACCCACGCATACACGGGGAGAACAGTCACTGCAGTTCTAAAAGAAAAAAATACTAATTATGACTGTCTTATCAAACACTTGCTACCACCACAGTCAGCCAACAACCAAAAGAAACAGCTGTTTATGACTATGCGTGGCAACTGAACTGAGCCATCACTACTGCTGACATCACTCACACAAGGCACTGTTACCAGGTGGACAAACCATGTGCCGTTGCATGGTCCAGATGGGAATTGTGAATTTTATTGGTTGAATCACACTTTAGAAGCTGGAAAAATCTTTAAATCGATATTTGTTGTTTTTTTACAGAAAAAGTTCAAATGTTGTCTGAAATGCAGCAAAATCTGGCAGCGAAATTGTAAAAACTTTAAAAAAAAAAGGAAAGCCAAACACTGAAAAAATATGCAAACTCAGTTCCAGTTCCAGTTAAAACCATACAAAATCCATAACCATTACATGTTTGCCTTAAGTCAGGTGATCAAACACTCCAAAACCTAAACATTTTACATTTACTACAAACTTTTTTACATTTAAGAAATTTTTTTAAGCAGATTTTTTTTGTCAGCTCCTTAATAAAGCAAGGATGATGGATACTTTTACTATAATCTAACTGGGCAAAGAGGAGATAGTACTAGCCGTAACTGCTCCTCCCAAGCACACCCTCCAACACTCCCCACAGAAAAATCAGTACTGAAAAAAAAGACAAATGGCCACACACACACACACACACATACACACACACACACGCACACACACACACACACACACAAGAACAACAGCCAGAAATATAATTCTGCACTGAAAGAAAGGTGTTGTGCTGGGTTGAACTCTGAAAAGAAAGTGTCTCTCTTTCTTGAAATAGAAGCAAAGCAAAATAAAGGGACAGAAATGTAAATCTCCCTGATAAAGGAGGTTTAAAGCTCATTGAGAGTCGATGTGTGGCCCCTCAGAGTGACTCAGGGTGTGACTCATTGCAGCTGGCAATGCCTCCACCTTACACACATAAGCACACACACACACACACACACACTTTTTCATAAACCCTCAGGCCTTGTGTATGCTATATGCCACCCATGCTTAGTGTTCTGCCAGATTCCACCTGTTAGATAATGCATAAGCTCTTCTTCATGCTGCTGTTATAGTGCTTGGGATCTTCCCGTGAATCAGCTTATGACAACATATGAATACAGTCTGAGCTGCTCAGCCTTCCCACGAGCATGACTTAGAAGACAGATGCTGTTGAACTTGGGGAACGTGGTGAATGTGAGTGTGTGATCCGTCTAACCACCTACTCAAGGGATTAGTGTAAGAGTGGTTGGATGACTCATCGGTCAATGACTTTGGAGGAGAGGGAGGAACAACGTGGCCAAGTTGCCCACATGGTGTGCGTTTGTCATTCCACCTGTCTCTCACTGCAGCTCCTACTCCAATCTCAAGATGTCTACACATGCAAACATTATGACGGCTACATATCTGCGTCTGTGTGATGAAGGGGATGATGCGTGTGGTGGGTTGTCTGTGTCTCAACAGCGATGGCAGACGGCTGAGCTTGGAACATGACCCCAGCACCGCGTCGAGCTGTTAGGCCATGTGTACGCTGCCTAACGAGCCATGAGTGATCGCTATGATCTTGCCACAAATAATTCACGAGGAGCCCCGTAGAGGAGCTATGGAGCTAAAAGGAAAGGGGGGGAGAAAAGCAACATGACCACATCCCTGAGTGAGTGAGTGAGGTTGTGTGTGTGTGTGTGTGTGTGTGTGTGTGTGTGTGAGTGAGTGAGTGAGTGGAGAGGATTTGTGTTACTACATCTGAAATGGCACAGTGGGAGTGTTAGCGGTGTGCATCACAATCGCAAGATGTGTGTGAGATTCTTGTAAAGAAAAGCGCCGCAGTGTTGGACACTTGATGAAGTGAGCTCCGATTTTTCTGACAAGCCCTTAAATTTAAGTGTCTAACTGTGCACACTTTTTTTTTTCTTTTGCTGAAACTAAAGGAATATGAACATGGTGTCATATCAGGAAGGAATTAGGAAGATGCGAGTAAAGGACAGCTCTTATTTACCTTTATGCCTTTGAATATTAGAGCTAAATTGTGAATTACTGCACTTAGATTAAAACACATAACAGGCTCGGTGTTTAAGATATTATATCATCCATGGGTATTACATTTGTATCCACATTTGAGGCATGGCTCTTGCAGTGGCAATATTGACTAAATTAATTAATCAACAAAGTACACTACAATACTTTTTTAAGTCATAACTTTGTAGGAAAAACGTTACCTGATTCGCATTTATATTTTGAGATGTGTAAAAAAGAGCTACACTGTAATTCCTTTTTAGTTGAATCTTATTTGTTCAAATTCCTCTGGCCTGTAACCTGGAAGACTGTTTCATTTTGGATTTCGACTAACAGAGAGACAAGGCCCCGAAACCTGGGGCAGTTTAGGAGAAAACAAACAAGATATTTATGTTTCACTCTGACTGTTTAATATAATACTGTCAGTTATAGTTCCATCGGTTTGTGTAATATGCTTCAAACAGGTGTATCTCCAAATGCACAGATCTGCCTAGGACACGGCACACTTTGATCATCCCATTTTAAGGTTAGGTAATGTTAAGGTTACTCGCTAATGCACACCCCTTCATAATGAATGCTGCCAGCAAAGCCAAAGGTTTTGTGTAGTTTTCAGTGAGGAAGTGACTTTGTCATGTTGTAAAGTGAGTGTCACGTCTGATAGACTGCACAGGACCTCTGTCTTGAGTTAATCATTTTTGATTTCCTAATTATGTTCTCTTGTAACCTGCCATAATTAGCAAGGGTTGGATTTTTGGCCGGGACAATGCTTACTAATGTTATAAATCAAGTAAAAAGTCTCTAAAAAGCCCTTTCTACATAGCTTACTCAAGGCAAGACTTTTTTTGTTGCACATCTATCAGTAAGCTATGAGAATGTAAGGGAAGGGATTGTTGTTGCACCTCTAAGCTGGCAGGAGAGATATTTATATGGACATATGTGTGAGTGGAAAAACCAGGCGCATAAAACGATGGAGCAGCTTCTGTTTATTTAGTATAAATGAGCTATTGTGACATAACAAGAGAGAAACTATAGACTTCTCTGTAATCCTTGTTGTCCTCTCTTCAAACATAGAGGTGATCCAGAGCTGGCCATTAGAAAGAGTCTTCTTCAACATTTTACTTCTACTTTCACACACAGACTGTGTCCATCTTTACTATCTATGAAGAAAACAGTACACATGCTAAGTATTAGCATGTCAGCATTATCATTAGGGGCACGTTAGCTTGTAGCTCAAAGCGCCACCATGTCTTTGGTTACAGCTTCTCGGGGCTGACAACTTGACTGTAGAGTCCTGCATTTTCTAAGCGAGACAGCAATGGAAGACATGAAGATAACTGTTTCTGACGGAGGCCCCACAGACCAGTCAGAGGTATCTGTGGAATATGGACTAATGGAAACTGGGGGATGGAGACAAAGGGCCTGTGTAGGTCTCTGTGGCATGTCATTAGTGAAGGGGAGGGGTTGACTTGTTCCATTTGACATTTACCAGTCTGACTGAAAATGTCACGGAATGCCAGCTTTTACCTCTGGTTATAATAGTGCCTCGTCCTGTCCAGAGCTATTGATCCTAAAAAAACTTTTGTCTGTTTTGTCCCCTTCTCCCTTTGTCAAGTGTCCCAAGAAATACCATCATTGCTGTGCTCCTTAAGTTCCTTGTGCAGTCAGACCTTGCTTTATTTATCACTCCTTTAACTAACAGCTGATAGAGAATTCTTTAGGACCACTTAGAGCAAATTTTTTTCTCCATTGTTTGATGTGTCCTGTTAAGTTACTACCTTTTATGGAGCTGACTGTTTTTTAAGGTTAACGGACTCACAGGCTAAACCATGAAGGGGGAGCTTTGCTGCAGGCATCTGTCTTTTTGGGATCCGTCCATTCAACGAGTCATACAAAATAACAATTCCGTAAAACACCAATCTAAACTCCATTTGTTTAATAAAAGGCAAAATGTGTCAAATCAAAACAAAAGAGTCTTTATGTTGTGAGAAAATTACATTTGAATTGCAGCTTATGAGGAAGCCATTCATTATTTCTTGAGTACGGGTGAATAGGAATGTGACTATGAATGAGTTCATCTTGTTTAAAAGAAAGTCATTGGAGTTGCATGCAAAAAGAACAGGTTTGTGCTTAAATCTCAGTGAAAACAATAACCCAAAGCAATCTAGTCAACAATAAATTCTTTACAGAACACTGTCCTCAACCTCATTTTAAATTAAACACTAATCTCTTACCCAATAGCCAATGCAAGAGCTAATTATGCTGAAAACTTCTCATAAGCATTTTCTGTTTTGTTTGTTATACTGCAGGAAATTTGTGTCTCACTTTCAGAAACTGGATTTAGATCCACGGCCTCTAATTTGTATTGGGGGGTGCTACTGTCTAGTCTATTTCTGTCCTTGCTACTCTATTGTCCTCGGTTGACTGCCTTCACATCATGAGCTGTATTTATTTGGCTACTCTGCCAGCCCAGGCAGATAGATCCTGCAGCAATCCAATATGCAATAGTTGAAGTCACTGTTAAGATAACTATAAACCCACGCTGGTTTGACTTTTTTTTGTCAATAGACAGAGTTGTGTGAGCATGTTTTAAAAGGAGTTTCAAGCACCTGGTGGGATGTTTTCTGTCCAAAGCTTTGATCCATCAAATGTACTCTTCTGTGCACGTTAACTGGCGACTCCAACTGCTGTATTACATTTCAAAACAAATCCATACCGAGCCCGGATCATGATCTTAATTAGCTAAAGGTCAGCAGCAAACGCAATACAGTCTTAGTTAGCAGTGCACAACAAGTTATTGTGACTTGTCTTTTAGAAAAAGAGATGTGGTTGGGCTTTAATTACACCTGGAGTGATTCAATTAGTTAGCAGCATCACCAGAGTCACCTCGCCATTGTGAAACTCTTTGAGTTTCATAAAAAGAGTGGGAAAAATAAATGTTGCACCAGCTGACATCATTTATCTGTTACCTATGAATCATAAAACAACTTCTCAAATCCTGCCCCAATAGTGCAGAGATGATTGAGTTTTTCTTTTTATATCAGGTCATAAAAGTGTCTCTTTTCACTGTTTTACATAAGGCAGCCAGTACTTTTAGACTTAGAATGGCAGTTTTTTTCTTCTAGCTTCTTGGATTTCAGTCAAATGCTCTGAATACTTCACTTTTTCAGAGCACAATTGTAAACTCATGCTTATACAGGTGGTTATGATTTCTGTTTATTCAAAGTGTGGCTTAGAATGCCCTCTAGTGTTGTGAAAACTCTTAACAAGTGCAGGTGAAAAGTGACAAACTGTCCATGTCCCTTGGTTATGAAACAGTGTTTTCCTTTGAATTCAGACAAGCAAATATTCGTTCTTGTATAAATGGTAAAAAGACACAAAAGGTGTTTAAAGTGTCAAATTCTCTGCTCTCTCTTTCTCTCTAGGTACATTCGCACCATGTACCTCGGCATACAAAGTCACCGGCAGAAGGAGAATCAGCGGCGTTTTTACTGGGCCATGATGTACGAGTATGCTGATGTCAACATGCTGCGACTGCTGGAGACCTTCTTAGAAAGCGCCCCTCAGCTGGTGCTGCAGCTCTGCATCATGATCCAGAGCAACAAAGCTGAGTGGCTGCAGTGTAAGGAGGTTCCTAAACGTCTGATATTTGTGTTTATTTCAAGACATCTCTTTGTCTTTTTTGCATTCTATGTCATATTTGAGCTTTGATGCTGCAACACTTCCATGATCTACATCTGAAAATCTGCCATCTGTGACGTCCACGTATTTCTTTATTCACTCTGAGCAGCTTTGGCCACCATCAAGCTTCCAGAGTTCATCACTGAAACCACTTTTACAACTCCAGTTTCCTCGTGCAATACAGTTCCCAGAGGAAAGCAATTCAATCACAACAAGTGATACTCTTCGTGGTCGGGGTGTGTGTTGAAATGCTATCAATACATTCGCTGAGAGGCTCCATGTTGCAGCTCTGCAGATAATCCGCTATCATTTTTCATGCAGCACGTTACACATCTGACATATCTGCTGTCTCTACTTTTATAGATGTCTTAGGGGAATTGGTGCACTAACTGAATGCTGTGTTGACTACATGATAATCTCAGTAATAATATGACTTTCAAAAATGTGATTGATTGCTTTAGCTGGAATAAAATGTTCTGTTTACTGGGGTGGAGCTGCCACAGTAGGATGAAACCATAATTCTTCGGGTTGCACTTCATACTTAAAGAGAAAAAATGATGGTTCAGATGTTTTAAGCATCATCCATCAGTATATGTCAGTATCTTTCATTCTTAGACTTGCTCTGATTTTATTGTCTCTGTCTCCGTCTATATTCACAGGTCTTTCTGCCATGACCTCTCTCCTGTCCCTGGCTTGGGTGCTAGCCTCTTACCACAAACTCCTTCGTGATTCACGTGACGACAAGAAGAGCATGAGTTACCGAGGTGCCCTTGTGCATCTGATGTGGCGCCTTTTTACCATCTCTTCACGGGTGCTCTCCTTTGCCCTATTTGCCTCTGTTTTCCACATCTACTTTGGCATTTTTGTGGTGCTCCATTGGTGTGCCATGGCTTTCTGGGTCATCCATGGCGGCACCGACTTCTGCATGTCCAAATGGGAGGAAGTACTGTTCAACATGGTGGTGGGCGTGGTCTACGTCTTTTGTTGGTTCAATGTACGTGAGGGCCGGACGCGGTACAGAATGGTGACCTATTACACAGTTGTACTGTTAGAGAATGTCATTCTCACCTCACTTTGGTATGCGTACCGCGACCCAGCCACCACTGACGCCTATGCCTCTTTTGCACTCTGTGGCGTCTTCCTGTGCTTTGCCTCAGGTGTGGCCTGCATAATTCTCTATTATGGGGTCCTACACCCCATGGGCCCCCGACTTAGGGTGCTGGCCAGCTCCTGTTGTGCTGAGCTGCTGTGGGGCCTTCCATTACCGCCTGAAGCTGAGCCTATGGCTCCCACACCGGGGCCCCGTGGCTCCCAGGCCACCCCTACACGGGGTCTGGCAGGGGAATATACGGAGTCAGATGAAACAGCCACAGACACCTGCCTTCCGGTTTTCCAAGTGAGGTCTACAGAACCTGTGGATGCAGCTGGCAGGCCCATCCAGCCTGAGGGTCCGCTAATTAAGATAGACATGCCCAGAAAACGCTATCCAGCCTGGGATGCACACTTTGTGGATCGGCGTCTGCGCAGGACCATAAATGTGCTGCAGTACATTAGTCCTAACGCAGTGGGCATCAGGTATAGGGATGGTCCACTTCTTTATGAACTCCTGCAGTATGAATCGTCCTTCTGAAGGCATCTCCCACAGTTCTGTTATGACACACAATGATTTACATGCTTTTCCTTTCTTTCATTTCTCCCCTCTTCTCCTTCCCTCACTTATTATCTTTTCCCATTTGACAATGGGCTCACTTCTCTCCGCTCAGTCAGTTTCCCTGCAAGATGTGTGTTTTGTCAGCTAAAAATCTGTTAAGATACTCTAAGCACACAGTAATGATTTATTTTTGGAGAAAAAAAAAAACATACGGTACAGAGATAATTATATGAGTATATTATGTGATACATACAGATGTCTCATATAAATCTCTCTACATTGATAGAGGAGACTTCTGTATGAGTGTGTAGATAACATATGAATGTTTCATTATGAAATGTGTTAATGCATTATACCGAATTGGTGATTCAACTTGTGAATACCTGTGAAGGGCACACTGTATGTCCCTGTGACATGGGACTGATGCAAAGCCTGATGGGAATGATGGAGGAGAGTCTCAGAGGGGGCAGGTCTTTGCACATCCCAACTTTTACTGCCATTCTGTATGTAAATCATTGAAATATATGATAATGTTTACGAAGTCCATGTCCCATGAATCCGAAAAAAAAAAAGAAAAAGAAGAAAAAAAAGCACTATAACATTTATCATATTACTACAAGTTCTAAAATGAACAAAATCAAAGATGCATCAGAAGGAAGCATTTCCTCTCTGTAAGCTTTCGTGGCTCAAAAGCATCTTGTACTATTACTTGTAAATCAAAATAGAAGGGAGTAAAAACAAGCACACTGACCTTCAATCATCACCCACAAATTTTATTCTTGCAGTGCAGACTGCCCTCCAGTGGAGGGAAACTGTAACAGCATGCCTTATTCGGTCACTTCTGCCCATATGTCTTAGTAGTGACGATACAAAATCTTAGAACAACCCCTCTGAGATTAAAACAAAAAAACTAATAAACGAACAAAAAAAAAGAAGTAAATATAAAGCACATTTTCTAAACTGGAGAGTTGAAAATCTTATTTAAAACATTCCAAAGAGTTAAAGAGTTAAACAAGACTTTAGGTGTTCATTAATGAGTGGGAGGGCACAAATGTGTGTTAACGCGCACTCTTTTAAGTGCAAAGACAACCTTCTAGGATTCCTCCACCATTCCCTTTTGAATCCTGGAAAGTACCCCGTTTTGCAACCTCGCTGTTCTGTTTTCAAACAATCTTTTACGTTCATTTTTGGAATATACTTATTGGGTACAAAAACGTAATACTAGGTTATAATAAGTAATAAGTTCCTGAAAATAATATGAGATGATATTTCTATGTCATTATACTTCAGTGCATACTTATGTCCACATTTATATTCACTGACATTACTATATTTTGCCAGAACACACAACTTTCTTTCTGCAGTCTTATGAGATATTATCCTCCACATCTTTACATCTTTGTGCCCTCAAAGAGGTGACACTCCTCATTGGGTGCACAGGGCAACCACTCCTGGCACCTGCTGGAAAGTTAAAAACGAAGCCAAATGGTATCTTACAGTACTGTCTTTCTAATTTATCTGCCCCACATGAACCAGTTGAATGAGCCTGTGCAAAATGTGTGCCGTCTTTAGGCCTGCTGTGCAGCAGTCGTAACCTTATCAACTTCTGACTAAATCTGCAGGCGCTCTCCACCGCTGATACCCAAGGGACGACCACTGTATTCGCTCCTAAAAAAAAGTTTATATCCATATAAATATATCATGTATATCTACATAAAACCATGCCTTCTAAGTCAAAGGAGCTTGACTTAAAATTCCGGAGAGGGCTATTGAACAATTCATGTGAAAAATGAATGCATTTCATACTCCAATAGCTCATTAAAATATATAACATGTGTTTTTTACATTGTAGTGTTCGGCATTAGTTTAATATGAGGCATTAGTACAAATGCACCCAACAGGGAACGACCGAAAGCCCTTCACAACACAGAGATTCCTTTTTCCTGGCTTACTGGCTCTCTGCTTAGCTGTGGCCTCATATGCCTGCTAACATCGTACTGTAAAAGGCAGATGCCCCGTAAGTCCGGGGTAAAGGTGAAAGAGGGTTTTTGCCGGGGATGGAAAAGAACACGAGAACAGAGCTACCCAAAGGGCCTGACAGGATTATGGTTGAGTCCTTGTGTGCTTGTGTGAGAAAGGTGTTGACTGTAAGGCCTACAGTATGAGTTGTTACCTAAGTATGCTTGCGTGCCTGTTGGTCTGTACACGCGGGTCCTCAGCTCTTTCCCACGGTTCTGTTCTCTCGTTGATTGTTCGGCTCCATCCTTGGTTGCTGCTCCGCCCTCTTTCCCATCTATGTGGTGCTGGGCCTTGGCGCGCTCCCACCTAACATTCTCACACTCTCTGGTAACTGAACAACGGGGTTGAGGCTGAAAAAAAACCCGGAGATCCTGACATGAGAACATGCAATGAGGTACACTGCCATAACCAAGAGCTTCAACATCCAGGGTCTGCCACCCTTCAGCTAAAAAGTGATGTTCAGCCCTGAGTAATTGAGAACTGTTGGGTCAGCTTAGGTGGATCAAACATCTAACACACCACATGTATGGATACACATGTGTATGCAAACAACCAAGTTGCTCATTATTTACCATAGTAGCTAGAGTAGTACCTCTATGTTGTAGTGAATGAACAGCCATGTTGATAGTTAGTCTTTGAGTGAATAATGAATTAGTATTATTAACCTAAAAAAAAAAAAACAAGAAATAAGAAACAGCCAATACAGGGGTTCCTCAGGACCATTGTACAAGACCACTGAACCAGCTGACTCAGGGGTGTCTCAATGCAGTTCTCATCCCCAGGCATGTCCTCAAGGGTCTCCATTTTGTCCTTAGCATATTGAATCCTGGACCACTCCTTGGCTGGGATTGTACCGCAAAGTTATGGTTAGCACATTTTGTGTTATCGGGAATGGTTATTCATTCTTATTAATGGGGGTAGGGGGCAGTTTTTTGTGGTAGTTGGCTGCCTGGCGTGCAGTGCATCCTTTCTAAACACTGCTGACCTTTTCCAGACGTGGACACATGTCAAAATCAGGTGCAAATACACTGTGATTCATTCATTTTTGGGTATGTGTGTGTGTATGGGACAACGTTATTACATAGCCTCACAGACAAAGTTCTTTACAACTGGGCTGTCTTTAATTTAGTGGTGCTTAATTGTCGTAAAATGCTGAGCGTTCATGCTTGCGTAACTGTGTCAATAAAAGAAGAGTAATGACAGTCAATTAAACTGATTTTGAAAGTCCAGAAAGAGTCTTTATGTACAAGTCTGACTTTTTAAGGAACGTGCAGTATATTATACACATTTCTACAGATCAACTTCCATTTGCCACATTCTGCAACCACATTCTCCTAATCTTTAGATTATAAACAGGTCTCAAGAGCTAAATTACATAAAAGGCAGTAGAAGCAGTTTCAATACAGTAAAAAAATGCCACACTTTATATCGTAATCGAGCTCAGAAAGCAATCACCTCCCTTGATAGCCACAACACACAGCAAGAGCGTTTGAACAGCAAGTTTGTTCGTCTCAGTCCTTGTTGTGCCTTGTAACTTTGGGTGCTTCAGTCCAGCCATGGCAGCCAGGTCCGCAAACAACACCTCCGGTGTCTTTCTTTACTCCTTTTCATGTGCCAACATGCTCACAAAGATGATGAAGAAAAAAAAAACAAACAGCACTGTCTCCCCAAACAGAATAAGCCACATTCTCAATTCTGTCCGCATACACCACAGCTGACGATGCTTTTTTTTTGTTTGTTTCCTTTTTCTTTTTCAGTCTTACAGTTTCATCCCAGATGTCACCCGCAGGACTACCCTGCTTCATTAGTTACGACTGAACTTCTCAGTGCGACACAGACAAGCAACAGGAGCTGAGTAAAAGCCTGTTACTGGTTTCGGTGGAGAAAGTTAGTTAATACTGAACATCTTTGTTCAGTTTGAGCGAAGCGGAATCACTACAAACCCCAGTTGATTCATTAAAGTACAACTGGCATCTCAGACTGAGCTTGAAAAGCATCCCTTTTGGACTGTTTGATGGAGAGCCAGGACATACGGCAGCCACGACGCTGAACGATTTGGTCAATGATTGTTTGGTACTTTTGTCTATGCCTTTACATCGTCTACTGTCTTGCAAATATGAAAGATTTTGTAGTGCTAAGAAGTAAACTTTGCGTGTTTTTTGTTTTTTTTGTGTCTCGTGTTAACAGTACATCCTCTCGCCAAAACAGTAATGCTTGCAGTTCGAATACAACATGGAAGAAGTTTGACAACAAAATGTGCAAAAAAAATCTATAATGTTGCATTTTCCTATGGTGGAATGATGAAAGAGGCCCCATCATCTGTTTGCTTTTTGAATAGCCTCATTTTTCCAGTTTCTCTTCCACCTCCCAGCATGCCTTTCAGGACTCATTGTGAGGTGACCGTCAACATTTAGCATGTGAGTGCTCTCAACTGCACAATAGACCGTTTGATTTCTGAATTAATGTGTAGCAGCAGGGCACTGTAGTGTTTGAACTGGTTTAAGTCTCTAACTTTGTGTCGTCTTTTTTTTTTACCACCGGGGCAATATGTTCAGATGATAAATTGGTGCATTTTCTTCCTTCTTTACATTTTGCCAATAACCTGGTGCTGAACAAATACATTTAAAAGGTGCTACCACTGCGGACTGCAGTGTCCACTTCTTGGCTCACTGAGAGCATAGCCTTCCGGCTGACTGAGAAAGCCTGCACCCCACAAACTTGCAGTCTCAGAATGCTCTGCAGCCAGCACCTCAGATCCACTCAGTTTACAGCAAAAACCCTCCACGGTGCCATTTTCATTTTCCAATCTGCACAAAAAAAACAACAGTTGCTCTTCTGCTCAAACAATGTTTATTCTACTGGGTTCAACATACAGTATGTTTTTATTTTCTTCTTTTCTAAATGATTCAGTCTGAACAATGATCTTTCTTTTCTTTTTTCTCTGGAATAATGAAACTGGCAGATGACAAAATGCATCTTTTTAGCAAAGGCACAGGAGCACAAATGTACTTGAGCTACTGGGAGTTGAGTAAAAATATATATATAGAATGTGATTGCTGTGTTGTAAATTCCTGTCACCTATATGTCTTTAATCTGTGTGTATCTATTTTTGTTGTTCCTGTAGAATTGGCTGTAATATTTTTGTTTAAAAATGGATTTGATATTCCAACAAAGCAACTATGGTTGGCATATTAATTGCTGCTGATTTTTTGGAATTGTTATTGAAGGTGTTTGGAGATATTGCTGTTTATATTCAATCAGTTTATAGATTGTGTTAGCTTGTTGGTGTATTTCACGAATCTATCAGGATATTCCCTAGGCTATATGATTTATCTGGGGTATTCCAAAAGTTGGCATAATGTTAGTGATCCAATTTGCTACAAAACGTAGCCTGTTTATGAAAGTGGACTCGTGCAACCTTTGTTGTGACCGAGAACATTTAAAGAAGGATTTCTTTGTTGTTGTTAAATATAACATGTAAGTAAATTGCTTCACGGAATCCCTGTTCTTTAAAAAAAAAAAGCAAAACTGATGTCCAGTGTTGTACCTACACCCTATTTTTGGGAACAATATGAATATTATTAATAACATATGGTGCTAACGTTCTTTTTGTATGTTTTGGTTTATAGATGAAAAAGAGAAATATTATGCTGAAAATGTAATGTTAAGCCTTACTGTAGATTCATATATCAGACTGTTCATCCCAGAAGAGAAAAATAAATATAGTATTTGAAAGTGCAATACATCAGTAGCGTACTCCCCTTCATGCCTCACGTTTTTGACGGATGAAAGTGACAGCAGTGACGCTCGAAACTCTTGCAGTGACGCCTGCAAAGGCGGGAGAAGTGAGACTGCGAGCTATTTTCTCCGTCTAACAAAGAGAACAATGTCGATAATTTGCTATTAAAAGTGTAAAAAAAAAAGCAATTCTTCTGAGCAACGCACACCCGCGTAGGTTTCAGGTGGCAACAAACAGCATGAGCTATGAAAAAAGCTGTCGACACAGAGGCGCACCCCTTTCCTTTTCTTTCCCCTTCAGTTTGTAACAAGTGTCAAGTGGATTTTGCAAATGCAGAATGACTCAAACAAAAGTTCCAGCAGCAAGCTAAGAGAGGAATCATACAGCAAATTAAACAAGAGGAATTAATTAACAAGATCTGCATCTCATAATGTTCCACTTGCATCACTATTTGCAATCTGTTCATCATGAGTATGTTCATATTTGAGTGCTAGTCTTAAAGGACCCCCCCCCAAAAAAAAATATTGAAGTAGTCTGTACGAATTAGAAATTACATCAAACACGGTTTGTCCATAAATTTTAATGACGTTATCATAAATTCTTTAAATTACACCAACTACTCCTCCCTCGTTGGAAACGTTCAGATCTATGATTGTACAAAAGTACACTTGAGAAGTTTAAAAGAGGTGTCTTGCATCACTAAAAGTCAATTCTTAATGCAGGCAGCATGCAATCTCCAGTTTCCTATTGGAGGAGCTGGCTTCTGATGCTGTAAAACTTGCACACAGATACGCTACACATTTTAGGTGCACATAGAGAAAGTTTGAACTGAATGCACATCACACATCTAAGAGAAGTAACCAACCATATTTTATATATTTTTCAGCAGCGATGGGCTGAATCATATCTTAGCATTTAGTACGAATGTAGAGGCATATCTACTGTACATTAATAAATTACAAGTGACTAATGCTTTACCAAGCAGAATACTTCACCCCTGTATTGCCAGCACTGGTGTGCAGCCCAACCAGTGTGTGACTGCTCTCTGCTTTCAAGTCCTCCTGCTCTACAGGTGTTTTGTCTTTCTCCATTTGTCTCATCTCCCGCTCAGCTCATAAAAAAAAAAAAATCAATCCTGCATTGATTTTCTCTACATATTTTTATCCTGGCAACACAGGGACAGTAACCAATAACTGTAAACAACGTGTCAACATATTGTGTTATTGAAATCTGTTGACTGACACAGCCTCTGTGCTAATTTTGTCATAATAGTTTATAAGAACCAGTTTAATGCATTAATACAATGTATGGCCCTGTAATGTCAGCTCAGAGCACTTGTCAGGCTGACTCCACTCAGCGCTGGGCGGTGGAATCACAGTAACGTTCAGCAGCAGCTGCCTGTTTTGGTTTGTGCAAAGCAAAGCATGCTGGACCACAGTTTAACGCCCAAAATGGCGGCACGATTGAAAAGTTTTGGCTGTTTTGTCCGAGTTTGTCTCCCTAGCTGGCCGTTTCCTTCGTTGCTTTAAATGCAAGGAAACGTCCCCTCTTTTACATTTTTAGAGTTACGTTTTTTTTTTCTGGTAGTTTACGCACGAGATAGGAACTAGGATGGCGTTTTGCCATCAGCTCAAAACTGGGCATCTCTTTACAAATGCTATGCTACGTTAAGATAGCCTAGCAAGCTAACTGCTGTCAGACTATTGCTTGGCTAAAAGCTTCGGTGGTAACAATTTGTCTCACCTGGATCTCCGAGCTGAAGTGAATATGAAGACGAGAATCTTTACTTAGAAATGGAGGATGATGTGAAAAAAGTAAAAAAGGTGAGTAGAGTTATGGACATACTTTTTCGGCAAGTTGACTGCATGCTAACTTATTAGCTAGTTAGAGTAGGCTAGGCTAGCTGTTAGCTGATGAAGTTAAGTAGACCAATAATAAGTAAAGTTTAGCGTCACTTAGCCGACTAGCGTACACAGGCAAACCCTCCACACCACAACGCTGACAAAGAAAACTCTTCCATCAATTAGCGTCACTTCGATTTTAAAAAGCATAACTATGATAAATAAAGGTAAGCTTAACTGATTACCTCTGGAAAAGCGAGGTGTTTCAAGGAGGGTTTGAGAGGTTAGCGTCTCCATGCAGTTCCACGACAAGCTTTGGGATAATTATATTCAACGAGGTTGTGTCACGTAAACTTCAGCGCTCTTTGCTTTGTCCGTTTCATATTTAATAAATAATCCATTTCTGCCTATCATCGGCTATTGGTGTGATTACTTGACTCCTTCATAATCCGACATAGAAGTATTTTTTTTTCTTATAATAGTGAAGAAAATGCTATTTGTACCTCAACGATATTTGAGAGTTCGCCTAAAGATAATGGAAGTCCACCCGGGTAATAACTCCTTGTTTTGAAAGGCGTAGGTCACGTAAGACCCGTGTGTTTCACATCAGCTGTCAAAGTCAAAGGTTATCAGTATCAGTCATGCTATAAGAGAATAGGCACATATCGGTTGGTCCAACCATCCCGCAGCTTTGTCGCATACACAACCGCGCTCCGGTTCCCGCTTGTTGTGGAGACACATCGTTATAATGGACACATGGTTGATTTGGAGACGTGTCTTTTTATCTTCGCTTCCTGCTGTGAACTAGAACAAACACAGGGGACGTGCCGCTGTTCCCTAGCTGGCAGAGGAGGAAACGGCGACAGGACACCACAAGCTCAAAGCCTGAGAAACGTGATTTTAAATCTAAATCTTTCTCATGATTGCGGTGGTCCTTTACAGCATGTTCTACAACAGAAACCAATGTTGCCTCTTTATGTCCGTCTCTACTTGAAAGGGAAATTTGGACAGGAATTTCACGAGAGCCTAGAGGGTTTGCTGTGACAAGGAAATATTTTCCCAGCGGTGATAAGCAGTCCTAAGTGTGCCTCGATAAGAACTTCCACTCAACTTTCCACTCAAAACATCTGATCGCAAACGATAGTTTACTGAGTTGTGGCCGTAAATAAAACATGTATTCGTAAAAGGGTGGATTAGACAAAGTAGATGCCAGATGTCGTTGTCAATTATTAACGAAGAGCTTTAGTGGTATTCGGTATTAGTCTGATGCTTTTGTTCAGTCTGTTTTAGCTTAATTTAAGGGATGAGCGTCCTCGCTTCCTGCAGTTCCTGTTTCCGCCACACGGTGCTGATGGTGTATACCATTTGGCCCAGATGTTTACATATTCACAGAGCGAAAAGGACAGGCTCTAACATATGACATGATCAGTGTTGTGCCAGTTAACAGCTTTTCTGAACTAGTTCAAGTTCAGTTCATACATGCTCAAAGTGAACAGTTCACGTTCAAAGTTCACAATTTTAATTCTGAACTAGTTCAAAGTTCAGTTCATTTTACTTTTTTCGTGAGATATTCAAATAAATACTTTTTTTCACACTACGAGCTAGAAATCACTATACGTTCTTTGAAACTGCTCATTGTAGACATTTGCTCAAGACACTGCAATTGTGGGTTTCTTAAGGCTCTAGCATGGTTGCCGCGTCTGCTCGCGCGAGCGGTGTTGATGACGTCACGAGTTCGTGCCCGCCACAGGACCCTATATAGTGGCGCAAGTCGTTGCACGCCAGTAGTTGCAATTTTCTCCGTCACAGAGGTGGCGCTGCCAGGTGAAGGTTACCTCTACTCTACAACCACAAAGTGGAGAAGAAAATAATGCCTCTGTCAAGAGCAGGAATACTGTAATTAATGATACTGCTGCAGTTTTCGGATCATTTTAATTTTTTAATTCAGTTAAAAGAGGTGAAGGTTTGAAGCCCCCGGCATCAACAGAGTCTCTGCCCTCTTCTTTGCCTTCAGGTATCTGTCCCGTAGCTTCTTCCACACATTCTTACAGAACTCTCCCTCTTTCCCCAAAGTTCTGCCCATCTCTGTGCACCAGTTTGGGGAGTTTACGTGCTCCCTGTGCTGTTTCACTGCAGTTTCGTACAGCTGCCTGTACAAACGCACCTCCTCACTGAGCCTGGTCTCACATCGGTCCATCCGGTTCGTTGTGCTTGGCGCCGCCAAGTTACAAAAATCGACTGGTGCACGACAACACGCTGCGCCGTCTTTTCAAGGGAAGCGCCAGGCCTGAAACGTCATTTTGACGTCACGGTCCACCACCGCCGTGACAGACGCGGCAACCATGCTACCGCCTTTACTAGCCTGGCTGACGCGTCCACAATCTCGATGAGATGGTGGTCTGGGAACTAGGTGTGCATTTTCTCGTATTTGAGGCGTGGTTTACGAATGCCTAGAGCCGTTTATTGGGCGCTACGAATGTCTATCAAATGACGTCAGGTATTTCCCATGCTGCTTTGCGCGCGATTCATAGCCAATTGTATCACTTATACCAGATGACGACAGAAATTCGACGAGGAAGAAGAAAAAAATGGAAAATAAAAGTAAACTTGCGCTCTAAGCTACTTAAATTGACAACAAAGTAGGCCTATATGCTATATTCTACATGAATTTTTATGTTGTAGAGTTGTGAATTTATTTTAATAATGGAGAAATTGAGCAGCCTTGCTTTGTCTACAGTAGTAGCTCAACCCTCATCTTACTTTGAAGCTCCCAGCTCCCAGAAGTGACGTCGACGTAGCTTTAGCAGCAGAGAAGCTATCAGGCTTGTGTTGATAATAATAAACTCCTGGACTATGTACAAACTTCCAAATGCATCGTTTTGTGAGTACAGACCATATTTGTACTACTGTAGAAGTTTGGTTTCATGACATGTGATTTTAGTGTGGTAATTTTGGAGATACTGCCAGGGTCCGTTAGCACTTGTGCTAAGCTATTCGGGATAACTCAGTAACTCAGCTGATGTTCAGCCAATATCGGAAAAACTTCGGGTGGGCTACTTGGCTGGATATCACGGTTCAAATGACCCTAGGGTGAATCTACTCCGAACTATCACTTTCTAAGGCTGCATTGAACGGTAACGTTGTGTCCGCTGTCATGTTGAATTAACACTCTACAAGCTTCGGTGTAGCGCATAGACGTCGTCATCGTCTTGCTGCCGCCCCCCCCCCCGTTCTGTGATTGGTTCCCAAACTCTGGCAAAAATAAGGGCGGTGGTTTCCAGGCTGACTTTGCAGTGAGAATGAAATCGAGCGCAAAGCAGCATGGGAATTCCCAGGCTAGGTTTCTTACCAGGTGATGAAACTTGCAGCAGTACAGACAAGGTAGACCAGTTCTATACTTAGTGCAATGAAATCTACCAGCATTTAATTAAAAAAAGAATATATAATATGAGATGCCATTAGGGTCTTGGTTTGCAAGAGTGTAAAATTGTTTTAAATGTTCATAAGGAGAATCGGTGTCTGTCTCCGTGCCATCACTTCCACTAGCCTTTTTTTTTTTTTAATTGCAGCGCTTTCTCTCACTCTTGTCATTGGTCTGTCACACTCTCTCTCGCTCCTCCAGCCCTCCGCGCTCTCGTCGTTGCCTGCTACGCGGCGTTGTTATGCCTACCCCGCTCTGCTGCAATTCATCACGGGTAACGTCGTTCGGAAGCCAGTATGTTATTCAACTATTCTCAGCCGGACACTACGTTGCCCGCAATGCATTGCGCACACAATGTCAAAACCATTTCTGTCAGGTGATACATGATTTAAGCGGCACCAGCGAGAATACAGGAGGGAGGAACTTTCTCTCGTTGCGTTTCAAAAGAGAAAACAGATGTCACTCAGTTTTCAATGGAAAACAAATTCCAACGTTCATTTACAGTGATGTCTGCCGTTCATGACACATAATGTGAACTAATTCACATTCAAGTTCTTTATTAAAAAATGTGTTGCGTTCAGTTCAACGTTCGCAAAAAAAATGAGCGTGTTCAATGAACGCGTTCTTTTGAACTCGTTCACGCATAACGCTGGACATGATGAGGTTTTACTTTGAACTGATGTATCTGAGCTTGTATAGGAACTCATCATTTTTTTTTGTCTGGAGCTTGTGGTGTGGAATCAAATGTTTTTCTAACGAGGCTTGGTCAAAGACTGAATCGATGCTCTTTATAGGAACATAGCTTAGTGAAGACTGTCTTCTTTCAAATATATATTGCCTTAGCTATCTGTTATTCCTGCTGGAATGGAAATGGCCTACAAAAGTTACTAACCAGAACAATTTTAGGAATCAAGATGATGCATTTTACTTCAAGTATTGCCAGCAGGCATTATGTTACTCTTCCATTGTCATTTTTTTTAATATTGAGGTGTATGTCTCATGGAAAACATCACCATAAGCAAGAGAAGATTACCTTTAGGATAAGAGGATGGTTTATTCAACTCATATGGTGCAAGAAAGGGGCTGCCTCTCTGGTGTTACCCCTGTTTGAGTGTGTAGGATCATCTTACAGCTGGTATATGTTTTCTACTTTTCTTGCATTGTTCTTGTGTGAGAAAGTTTGACAGTTCACCTGCACTTGTTGTCAGCCTGGCATCACAAAGAAACCGTACATTTCCCTCACTCGGGCTGCTTCGTAAACAGACTTTTATGAAAAGCGACACTTCGTCTTGTGGCCTGTCACTTGAGTCAGCCTTTGTCGCTCCTGTCTCACATTTCACAAGCAGAAGCTGTAAAATGTTAATGTTCTTGTCTTCAATTGTGGCGTACTGTTAAATAATGCAGTGGTCTTACCGGTTGTGCTGTTCCTATAGAGTCCATCGTCTGATCAAATGTCAGCACATCAGACAGGAACCATACTAAAGGTCCCGTGGAAGACTAACACAGCTTACTTGCTCATAACTGGTTATTCAAAATTGGTTGGATAATCCTACTACCACCCAGGATATTTACATAGGACACTCGCATGGGGTTAATGTAAGAAAAAACAACCACAGATTATTAATGTAGCTTTGAAGTAATACTGCTGGAAACTTCTCAATGATGTTCACTCATTGAGTTGGATCACATTTGTTATGTTGTCTTCTTGATGTGGACTCCTGTTTGGCTTCATCACATAGCTTTCTCTTGTTAAATCTGCAACGTAAACAGCATTGCAGATGTGACGGCTGTGGTTAGAATAGCAGAATGTACGCCCTCGTTTGTTTCTGTGGTTTAGCAGTGCTGCGCGCGGGCTTTGAGTTACAAAGTCCCGAAAGAGGGACGGAAAGTAGCAATTTTGACATCAAACTGTAAACTCCGTAGGCAAAAGCAGCATGAATCGCATTTGCGATTTTTGTCTGCCAACATCTACCGACCTATTTTCAAAACATGAGAAGTCTGTTGGGGGGGGGGGGATTTCGATACCCACATAGCACGTGTCATCACAGGAAGTTGTGGCGGGTTCCTTTCCTGTTCTTGTGCCTGAGTATAAAGTCAGAGACACTTCCCTTCCGATTTTCGTGGGCTCACACCCCTCACTTGCACAGCTTGGGTTCGGTCCTATAGCGCTGTCAGCGTGTGCGAGTGGAGGCAACAGGTGTTAGTTCAGTTGGTGTCGCAGCATCCGTGGCCAGGCTGTGAGGCTGAAGTTGAATAGGGGAATTTCTTTGTATGGGACTTCATGGAGAACGAGGTACGCTTTTAAAAATCCTTTGACTCTTAATTGACCATTTTGCAGAGGCTTAACATATCAGAGCTTGTGGCGAGTACGTTCTGTCGGGTTCTTAAACTGTGATGGGTGTACTGACTAACGACAACTGAGAGTTGATGAGAAATGTAATGTTTTTCATGACCTCACGCGAGCAAAGTAACAAAGTAAACTAAATCTAAGTCCGTTTTCAGGGTGGGGGTTTCTAAATTTTGACACAATTTTTAGATGGTTAAGCTATTAAGATATTAGCCTTTTAGAGTCTACACTTCCTTTACTTTTGTTGATATTTGAAAAACATGCATTGAGCAATGTGGAGGTTTGTACTTCTTCCAGCACAGTGAGAGGAGAAGCAGGGTCAGCAGAAATGACAGCAGTGGATGTCGGCACTGTCAACACAATTCTGTTGCCACTTCTTTTTTATTTGTTTGGGGGGGGTCCTTGAACTAAAAGCCACATTTATAAGTGCTCGACTCTGTTAAATTGCTCAATATGTCTGTAATCGGTATAGATACTATCATATGTATGCTGTTGCAAAGAATTGGATTGCTACTGGTTTACTATATAGATTATTGTATGGTGCTGATCTGTGTATCCCCACAGACTGAGGAAGTTAGCATGAATGTTGCATCACTACACAGATGGTAGTCTCCATGTTAACTCATTCCCGCTCTCTTTGTCTGTTTTTAAACAGCCTGGCATCGTGTCTCCGTTCAAGCGAGTCTTCCTAAAAGGTGAGAAGGGGAGGGACAAGAAGGCCCAGGAGAAGGCCACAGAGCGCAGGGCCCTCCACACCTTCTCTCTGTCTCAGCCTGACCACCGCATCGACCCTGACATCCTGCTCAACGACTACATTGAGAAGGAAGTCAAAGTGAGCGTTTGCAGAAGAGAAATACAGCTCTGTCTCGTATATTCAGATGTTTCCCTCTTTAAGCCCTGAAGCAAACAAATGTTTTGATTGACTGGTCTATTAGTTACATTTCATTATGACTGTTCATCAGTGTTTGCAAGAGCATGATATGACCTCACTAAATGTCTTATTTTGTTCAACCAGCTGTCAAAAGTATTTAATGAGGTAAAGGGGAAGGAAACAAATTGCCATCTTGAGCTGGCAAATGTTTGTTTTTTATTAACTTGATTCATCAACGTATTTTTGCATCTCTCAGTCTTTGTCTCACTGACATCTGGTTATGTTTTTGTCTCTGTGGGAATTTCCGTGCAGCTCATTGTCTAATATCTCTGCTCTGTCCAGTACTTGGGACAGCTGACATCAGTTCCAGGATACTTGAACCCATCCAGCAGGACAGAGGTCCTGCAGCTCATTGACAATGCAAGGGTAAGCATCCCTGTAAGAGGATTTAGTCCGATCCGTTCAAATCAATTGGATTTCTCTCTTTCGCCTCGTTTGATTATTTATTTATTTATATTTAACTCTGATAGTTATCACCATGCAACTGAAATCTAGATGGCAGAGAATACTCCTGAAAAATCTGTTTGCTGTGAGTAAATAGCCTCATCTGTCCCCGCACTTCTGTGGTTTAGAAGTCGCATCAGTTGGCGGGCCAGCTGACACCAGAGCAGGATGCCGTGGTTAGCTTGTCGGCATACAACATCAAACTTGTATGGCGAGATGGAGAGGACATCATCCTGCGAGTGCCCATACATGATATCGCTGCTGTCTCCTACATCAGGGATGACTCGCTGCACCTTGTGGTGCTAAAAACAGGTAAAGAGAAAATAGGCTGTAAAAAAAAAAAGTGCATTTTTGAGTCCCTGATATTCTTGTTACAATGACACATTACCTATGAAACCACTTTGATTATAAACATCTTAAAGATCAGTGATAATTTTGCATGTGTCAGGAGACATAAGTATTCCATAAGCAGGTTTCAAATGAATTGGATAAAGCGGACAAAGGAAATGGATGGATGTTTATGGTTGAATGAGGGGATGCAAAGGGAGGAGCATGAGGCTGACCCGCCTCCACTCAAAAGAGAACATTACACGTGTGCACAGTCGTAGAAATCACTTCTTAATATGGATCCTAACCACTGAACAGGAGCTGTCTGGAATGACTGAGGAATGTGAAACTATGTGGTGACTAAAGTTATACTCACAGTAATAAAAGATAGTTTGTGATTCCTGTGTTTCAAAATGAACAAATTAGTGTAAAGGCATCTAGTAAACAATTTGATATAATAGTTCCTTTTTTTTTTCTTTTTTTTTTCCCCTTTTTGTCTTTCAGCCCAGGAGTCTGGAGGCTCGCCCTGTCCCAGTTCGTGTCCTGATCTCAATAAGTCCCAGACTCTGAGCTCCTTATCAGAAAGTGGAGCTGTGCTTGTGGAAGTTTGCTGTCTGCTTGTGCTGGCAGTTGATAATAAGGTAATATTTTGCATGCTAGGCTAATGGCATAAGTGCTTGGGGGAGTTGGGAGTGAAATTGTAAAAGATGAATGCTGGCTCTGCTCAAGTCCAAATGTCACCAGAATCCAATACAGAAATGACCAACAAGAGGCCTGTGTAGCTGCGAGGGCGAGGCCAGCAGTTTGGGATATTTTGAAAATCAAAGGCACTAAAGAAAAGCAAGCTACTGTCCGGAGTCTGTCACACATTTAAAGACATCGGGTGGGAAAAAAAAGAGCAGAATTCAGCTATCCGAGATGCACTCGTTAAGTCTCAAATGAAATTGCGTGTCAAGTTGACACGATTGGCGGGAGAATACAGTGTTAATTACTGACTTCTTTTGTCTCATAGGCTGCAGCAGAGGAGCTGTGTCTTTTGCTCAGCCAGGTCTTTCAGATTGTTTACACAGAATCAACCATCGACTTCTTAGACAGAGCCATTTTTGATGGAGCAACAACACCTACGAGGCACCTTTCTTTGTACAGCGGTAAGGAGAAAAGAATGTCGCAGTTATCTACGGAAACCACATGGAATTCGACCACAAGCACAGATTTAACAGATTATCCGTCTGATTTCAAGTTTACAAATAGTGTTACACTATTTTATGTCATGTTCTATTCGAGCTGCTGAACATGAAATTAGAAATATGTCTTCTTTTTTTTTTTTTCTTTTTTTTTTTGTCAACTTCCAAGATGACTCTTCAAGCAAAGTGGATGTTAAAGAGCCTTTTGAAGGAGAAGCCGGGCCGTTGTAAGTACACCGTTTTTCTGGGACGGGTTTCTATGTTCGGCACAATGAGCGAAACGGATTTTGATGCATCGCTGAGGGTAGTTTAGTGTTGCTTTCAGCTTACATGGGGAGCATTTTCTCAGTCCTTTCCAGGTCACTGTGGATACAGACGGAAACTCTCCATCTGCATCCACCCCAGCATCCCCTCAGACCAAGACGGCAAGTGAAGGAGAGCTCAGCACCACTGCTGCAGAGCTGCTGCAGGACTACATGACCACAGTAAGAAATGACATCTTTTTTTCTACCTGTTTATTTATCACAGTAAAAATAGCGAAAGCATTGCAAAGACGAGTTACGTGTTTTTTTTTGTTTCTTTCTTTTTCCCAGTTGCGGACAAAGCTGTCGTCACAGGAGATCCAGCAGTTTGCTGCTCTGCTCCATGAATACCGAAATGGTGCCTCTATTCATGAGTTCTGCATTAATCTGCGACAACTCTATGGGGACAGCAGGAAATTCCTCCTACTAGGTACAGCAGACCTATTTTAATTAACAGTGATCTTATGTGTTATTTGTACTTGTACTTTTATATTTTATACTTATAGTTCACTGTTTTAGCTACTTTTTGCACATAGCATATATTTCATATTTTTTCTCCTTATACTTATTTTAATTTTTTTTTTTTTTAATATTTTCTTATATTAAGACTCCTTTTTTTTTAATTCAGTGTTAACTGTTTTATTTTTACTGTGTTGTTAGGGAGACAGAGAGTCCGAATATATCTGAGTATGTATTGCAGAAATGACAATAAAGTTGACTTTGACTTTGACTTTGACGTAGCTCAGCCTCACAAAAGTTACCCAGAAATGCAGATTAATAGTTTAGTTTTTAGAAAATGTTTGTGAAAAGACAGCTGTAATGCAGCATGGACATTAGATTAGTAGATTAAACCAAACAAAAATATACTTGCATGTACAACACTGTACACTGGTTCTAAGAGCTGTTTCTTGTCCCTACAGGCCTGCGTCCCTTCATACCCGAGAAGGACAGCCAGCACTTTGAAAACTTCCTGGAGACCATAGGAGTGAAGGATGGCCGCGGGATCATCACAGACAGCTTTGGCCGTTGCAAGCGTACAGCCAGCTCGGCCTCCGATTCCACCACCAATGGGAACGGAGCAACTGGAGGAAGCGGTGACAGCACAGCCTCAGACGAGGGCCAGGAGGCCTCGGAGGGTGACGAATGGGACCGTATGATCACTGACATCAGCAATGACATTGAAGCCCTCGGCTGTAGTATGGACCAGGAAGCGGTGACACCCTGATATGTGGGAGGGAGGGATGGTTGGAACCAATGGCCTTTCCTCAGATGAGCAGTAGGCAAGAGCTAAGCGGATCAGATGAAGGTGGTCCGTAGCACTGACCTAAGATTTGCTCAATTGTATATTCCTCTAATTGTCAAGAGGACGTTCCATTGTCTCTACACTCAAGGAAAACCTCAACTTGTTACCATTGAATCAACAAATGCACTTATGGAAACCATGTAGTTGAAATGCAGTTAGTTTGCTTGTTTTGCATTACAGATGGATTCAGAGCCTCTGAGTTGTTTTTAAGATTTTTACTTTGGTTTTGTACTCATTTATTGGCAGCATCTGCCACTGCTATCAGTAATGTAGCAAATCTCTGCAGTCAGGGCAACGCAGACTCCGGAGATTTTATCAGCGGACTGTGCACATATTTTTAGAAGGCTAAGAGGTCTGAGGTTTGTGCTTTCTGTGGAGCTATAAATCGATCAGCTTCATTCACCCAGAGAACTTTGGTTTTCGTCATGTATTTCACACCGTCTGGCTGTGACAGTGTTGACATTTTGCTTTGTATAATTTTCGGTTATCGGTAAGATTTTTTTTCTGGCTTTGTTTTACACTATTATTTGTTTATCAGTGTTTACTCATTTATATATTTTTGCCTTATACAAACTGACTAAGAAAATGCTGTAAAAACAAAGACCCATTGATTTAAAGCAACTTTGGGGGGGGGCTGTGTTTGACAAAACCACTTAGTGGATGGCTGACGTAAATTCACGGTTTTAGATTTATTTTTTGTTGTCGTCATGCAGGTCATTTCTTAACATTTTGTGACATCGCCTTCGTCATTGTGCCTTTACACTGCAGTACTACTGCTAACTGTCTGACACAGACAGGCATTTAGGAGCCGTAACTACAGATTTTCAGCCAGCCGTGGTTATTAAAAGACCAGATCATTTACACTGATTGTATGTTGCTGGTGCACAAAGATTGCAAGCGTCATGTTGCATAAAAACACGTTGTAGTCCTTTGCACCTGTCTGCCGAATGATCATTGTTTGAGGTGAGAGGAACTGTTCATTTTTACATCATTTTCTCTTTCACGTATCAAAATTCTCTCAAGAGGCAAAAGATTTTTGTGAACTTATTGTGATCTTCCGATCGTGGAACCTCAGCATTGAATCAAAGCAATCATGCAGGATGTTGCTGAACACTCTCACAGTCAGGGATTGAACATTCTCTTCCTTAAAGCCCCTCAGCCGGCTTTTGCTCCACCTTCCTCACCCTCAGATAACCTGTTGATTTTTAAACGGCGCTGCTTTGAATAGAAAGGATCTCTTTCCCATCGCATGGTGACCGTGTCGCCTCGTTATGTTGCCACTGAAGGAGGCTGAATGACTGTGACATGTCGTCAGTGTAATTTCTCACAGTACTTGAAAGAATCCTAATCTGCCTCCTGTAAATTCTCCTCTTTAATCCAATTTTAAACTGAACAAAGAATTACTCAGAAGGCACCTCATTGAAGAAAGCAGTTGTATGTTTAAAAAAAAAAAAAAAAAAAAAAAACATCAGCTGGTCTGATTAGGTCATTAAAAGATCTCCTGTTGTTTGATAAAGAGTTTGCAGATGAACTGTTCAACGCTGACAGGAGCTCCTGCTGTGCCCGTATTACCATGCGTGAGCCTGCTTTGGTCAACCTACCCAGACTTGCCACTCAGCGTTGCAACTATTTCCAATAACTGCTCAGTTCTTGCTCTCCCTTGCTTTTTCTTTGTTTTGGTTCACGCTCATAGCTCTCCTAAGAACCAATTCGTTGGATTAAACTACAATATCTGAACATATGGAAGCATTTGCCGCTGCAAAGGGTATACAAAAAAAGCACAAAGCAGACAATTTAGTACATACATAAAAACTATATATTTTGATCATGAAAAAGCACATAACATTACAATTACAAACATGGAAAAAGGCAAAATATCCAAAATCTTTCAAGGAAATTTCAGAGAAAACCCTGTGTTGTTAATGAACACTGTTGTCAAAGTTGATGAAGTCGGGTCATCCTGTAACTGTTCGCCTTCAGCTCCGTTGCGTACAACACATTCAAGTCGGACGTGAGGTGGATCATAGGGACGACGCGTAGGACAGGGATGAAATGGATGAACATTTCAACACTATCATGTCCAAGCTTTTGTTTAGGCTGCCTCTGCGGTCATTTATTTGTGGATCCTTGCATATGTTCAATTCTTTATTTATTTATGTATTTCCTTGTCTGTGTTGATGAGGTAGGGGGTTCTAGCCATAGTAATTTCTTCTCTCATATCCACTATATTAATTGAATTGAATCAAGTTGAAACGAACATTGCTGTGGGCAGGAATGATCTCCCGAGTCAGTCTTTGCTGCAGTGGAGCTGAAGAGGCCTCTGACTGAAGAGGACACTCCAATGTTCAGTCACAATGCTGTAGGCTGTTCTTCTGTCTTAAGTGATCTATACTGCTCCCAGCAAGCATGCGTATGTAGCTTCTCCCCTAAGTGACTAAGATGACTCATATACACATCTGTTGGAACCCGAGTGTCTTAAGCTCCAGCAGCAGGGCAGACTTGGCAGTAAACGAGAGGTGCGCCAGCCAACAACACGAGCCGTTCTTAGTGGTTAGAAGACCTCTAATCTTCTGTCCAACTCCAGGAGGTTATTATTTTCGCCAGTGCCTGCTTTGTATTTCTTATTTTCTTAAAACCTCGTGCAGCTTTAAGCCATGGGAGATATAAAGTAACTGTCAGGCCTGCTTTTAGGTCATGGCAACGAACCAAATCAGAGATCAGGGTCCAGCGTTTTTAAACTTATTATCGCAGCTACCAACCACACACCAACTCGTTGGCATCGCATTCGTTTGTTTGCTTTTTCCATGTATCTTGCTAATTAGTCATTTCTGTATTTTTTGTCTGCTCATGTCCTCCAAATAACATTGACGAATTACTTTGAATGTGTAGAATGTCAACAAATACAGCCACAAATCTATAAAAACCTGGTAATTGTCATGTACATGCAATCCAAAATGATATGTAAGGAAAAAGCTTTCCCAAAATTAATTTTCCACATAGAAAATGATGGTGTTAAAAATGTCTTTTCCCCACCACTGGGCATGTTTATACGTGTTCGGGAGTTGGTCCAAGTGTTCCTCTGACCTAAAAAGCTCTTGCTTCAGCACCACTCACCAATAAAAATGTCATTTCTAATGAGAGTTTACAAGTAAATCACTAATAAAGTGGTAAAGCCAAGTCCGAGCTCGAAAGGGGCCCCTAATGACAGAAAGGGACATTTCAAATCATGCAAGTCTGCATCAAAAAGAGCCAATGAGTAGAGTGACCCATCACTTGTAAAACTGTACATTCGTCACTTTTTCGTCCGTTCATTGTGATCTGCTCTGGGCTGCTTTCATGTGGCGTTAAACCATCTCATCCTCACCGTACATGCCGGGGTTGCGATGTGCTAACACACTCCCACACCAAAGGCTCTGCGGGAGAAGCAGTCTGGGACGCTCTCACCTCGGTGAGGTGTCTGCAGCTCAGTCATGGTGAGAAGTGCCTTTCTGTGGTGTCATATCTGTTATATTAATGAAATAGGCTGGCAGCTCCTGGTGGATTCATTCCTCGTTCGTACAAATGATAAAGGTCTGCGAAGGGAATATTGCAACGACTCCCCTGAAACAAAAGGGAGATCACAGGGACGCATTTTGTGAGATCAAAAGCACCCAAAACCGGAGGATTATTTCCCATCAACATAGCCTACTTTTCATAAAATACACACAGTATCTGATCTTAATACTCTAGCTGCAGGTATAGTGTCTGATTTCATGCCTGTCAGGTAGTTAGTGTCTGGTTTTACGCCCGTCATTTTGTCATGCAAATGAGGTTCAAGGGCATGAAATTAATAGCATGGCATGGACAGCTGTTAAGCAGAGACAGAACCCAAACAATCCCAAAATATTCTTTTCTCTTACAAATAGTTTTGAGGTTGTTTACAGCATTCCGTTGGAATTCTGTAGGCGGGAAAGAAAAAAAAGATTAAACCACTGTGATCACCGACAGCTCATCAGAAAAACGTATGAGAATGCCCTCTTAGCAGCCTTTCACACTGAAAGACTTGTGGGGGGGTTTTCGGTTAGCAATAAGCTCATAGAGCTGGAGCTCATGCATGAAAACCTCAGGCTCAGCAAAATCATTCACGACATGCCACTTCAGGACAGAGTGATGCAGGGATCAAGGAATGGAGTACACTTAGAGAAACTCATAATCCCACAGCCCTGCCACCACACATATCCAAATCATGTTCATTTGGTTCATTTTTGAGGAACACACTTGTTTTTCTGGCAGGAAGATGGAAAACTTAGCACAAGTCTGGCTTTGATGGAGGGACATCTGTAAAACTTTTGTAACATGCTGGTTAGTAGGGGAAGCCAGGCCAGGCTCCCCTTTAATTAGTTTAGCTTGATCTGTTCTTAATGTCACAAATTTCCACCATCACAAGGAATCCTGATAAAGAAGTTTAAACAGTAGGCCTAAGTAAAACCAACAGCAACTTCGGAAAAACCTAGAGAGTAACTCAGAAGTGTTTAGCGGTGAATGCCTTTCCAATGATCCATCGAAAAGCATGCTGCTTTCATCAAACTGCTGGCTTCATCTTTATTGCCTGTGCCTTGTCCAGCAGATCTGCGCACGCATCACTAAGCGCTTCAATGCTTTTCAGCATTTCCTGAGCTCAGACTCTCCCTCACAACACGGGGACATGAGACACTTAACCTGAGAGCGAAGCGTTTAAATGATCCCGTTTGACCAACTCGGTTTAAAGTTCTGTTCCTGCTGACGATAGACTTTGTGCCGTGGCGTTTCATTAACATAGCCGTTGTTTTCTTGCCTCACTGCTCAGGAGACTCATAAGTTCTAGACACCAATGTTATTTTTTCCATTTCAGAGGCGGTTACAGGGGGTGATTTGTTCCACTAGAGCTGTTGTTGGACGCAAGTTAAATGGCGAGCTGTGTGCGAGAGCTTTTTAAAAGAGTGGGTTAGGGGTTACGGTTGTGCGGCTGTGACGCTCTATTGTTGTACTTCTGAGCCACAAGAAGCCCTTAATCTCATTTTCCTACTCTACTGTCGGTGCACTGGGACTGTGCTCAAATTTTTATATGCCTATATTTCAAATACAAACCGCTTAAAGCCAATTTATTGGTAAGAAATGGTTGACCCCAGTTATTACTGCAACTCATCTACATTACAAGGCCCATAAGGGGAGCTGCATAATCATGCAACTGGGTATCCAGAGGGATTGAAATGAGTTCAAATTCAGTGTTTAGCCAGGCAATTAAAAAAACGTGGATCCTTCAAATGGAAAGTAGTTATCATTGGAATAAAAGCTCCAACCAAGAGCTCAGGTCCATGCGAGGGAGCCTCGCATACGTGAGACAAACTTTGCCGAAGCACTGGGGACCATCCCGAGTTCAGAAAATAGAGCACTCCGAAAATCGAATAATTTCCATTAAAGTATACGACTTGAATCAACATTAAGGCATCTTTGCAAAAGCAGAAAATGTTCAGGTTAAGATGTGGGACATGGAACAAATTCAGTGACTGTCACTAAGGGGTTAAACGGAGATAAAAGATATCTGACTATATTCACTCTGTGTTTGACTATAGGCTCGAGTCCAAGATAGGAAGAAATATGGAAACATATTGGTTCATCAGTAATTATGTAGCTGATGAGGCCGAAAATCCTGATAGGAAATCGAGTCACGAAGGACCTAAACGCTAAAGTCAGTTATGGGTTTAAGTATCTTTGCTAATATTATACATTTGATTGATCTTGTTTTATAGAAACTGTTGGACTGTTACATAAGCCCCAATTACACAAAGGATTGTACTACTAGCTAATATGTGATTATCATTTTATTTTTTTTTGTCTGAAGCGCCATCTAGCAGAGCGAGAACCGACGAGAGTTAATGTTCATCTTTGTGACGCCGATGAGTCTCAGAGGGGCCGAGAGGCCGAGGCCCGGAGTCACCGGGCACTCGCACAGCAGGTCCGACAGCTCGTCCTTTTCCTCGAGTCCGAAGGTGGCATCGTTGAGCATCCGGCGATGAAGGTGGCACGTCTGCTCGATCTTCAGCGTGTTGATGTCATTCCGGAGCCGCATGAGCTGCCTCGCCAGCTGCTGGTCCTGCAAGCGCATATCTGTCTGCAAAGACCAAGACGGGAGACACGAATGGAATCAGCGTGGAATGAAGGCTTAAAAACAGCATAACAGGGCGTAGTGGGTACAGTAGGCCCCCCATGTACAAGAGGCTATTAGTCCTCGCTGCAGCTGGCCCCGCTTCGAGTCCCGCATCGGATGGCCCTTTGCTGCGTGTTGTTCCCCCTCTCTCTGCCCCCTGCTTCCTGTCTCTCTACACTGTCCTATCCATTAAAGGCATAAAAGCCCCAAAAAATCATTTAAAAAAACAAAAACAGCACAACAGCTTTACGCACAGCTTACATGGTCTCTATTGACCAGAGGACCAGGTGTGCCCTCTTTATTGTGTGGCAGAGTCGAAAAGGAAAACTCACAAATTCGTCTTTGTTCAATGTCCATGTCTATACATGTCTTTATACATGTCCCTGTGAAGCTACTGCGATCCTCTGAAGTCTTTGCACATTATGTTTGCAGCCCCGTAATGTGCCAATCTGCCTCCATCAGTGCCTCTTTGTGTGCTCGGCCCAGCTTACGAGCCACGGCTGAATGTGCAGAGTAATTGAGCAGAGTAAAAATTATTACACTTGCAGAAACTCTGTGTAATTCTATTGTCTGAGTCATAATCTATCACACTGACTAACTCGAATGGGATTCTTCTGGCCAGTAATCAGTGTGAGCTTGGCTCTAATTGGCTAAGTAGCATAAAGTTTTGTGTTCGAAGTGCTGGATAATACTCTTTATTTATTTATTTTTTAAATCAAAGTACAAAACTAAATAATTTTTTTTAGAAAAATGTGTACTAACCAGCTCTCTTCTGAGCCACGTGAGAGCTTCATCGATGTTCTCAAATCCCTTCAGCACACCCGATGGCAACTTCCGCTGAATCTCGTCTGAGTTTGCGGCGGTTTCTTTGTTCGTGGCGAGTTTCCCTTCAGGCTCAACATGGATCTGGTGTTTTCCTGTCTGTTCCAAGCATTCTGCCTCCAGTCGGGCTTTCCACTCCTGGTAAGAAGGCCTCCTTGTCTCCAGTCTTAATTTCTCTGTCAAAGCCTTTAGTGTCATGAGATGGTCATCAGTAGGTAGATCCACACCTTCATCCAGCCCATTTGGTCTGTTCACCACGATCTGTGGAGCTGAGGCCGCGTCCATCATTAAGCTGCTAAATGCAAAAGGCATAAAAGGGTCAAAAAGAACAAAACAAAAATCAAGATTTCTGACCTTCACTGGTGACCTTGTTTGTTGTTATATATCACCCCTGTGTGTGTTTTTCATTTTTCAGACTGCCAGCATTCTCTTTTCTGTTTTTTTTTTTTTCAGCTTCCAAGTAGTTTTTTCCATTCATCTTTAGATTTCTAATATTTGCCAACAAAACCACTAACAAGTAATTCTAGCAGACAAGAGACAAACTGAATAATGTTACTCAGCAGAAAAATAATATCCTACAAAAACGAAGCATCCGCGCACATTCTTCTCATGTCTTTAAACCAATTTAGATCGAGCACTTGGCCACTCAAATTTCAAATAATTAAGCCACAACACACTGGGGAGCACACCTCCAGGACTTTCATTTAACAGAAACAAACTGTTTCCATAACAACTACTAAGGCACTCTAAATGAATCAGCAGTTTTCCACCTTGGAGTTTATTGCCAAAACTGCCCCGAAGAAACCACATGGAACCGGGGAGCTACGGCCAGCAGACTGATGTAATCTGATGGAACATTACTAACGATGTTTATTACATTTTTTTAAATCGAAGACTAGAACACTATAGGCACATTTATGCAGCGGTGGCAGCGGGATGGTTTTACTTAAGTAATTGCACAAATATAAGGCCAATACTCCGTTCCAAGTATAACCCCAAGTCAGAGAAGGTTGGAAGAGTACGGAAAATGGAAACCCGAAAGGAAGACGTGCAAAGGACCCACTGGATTGGATGCTAGATAAAATGACAGTTGCCACAGAAAAAGAAGAGAATGTTAATAATGTGTTGAAAATCTATTGTAGATGGTAAGAACCAAAGATATGTCACGTTATGCCTCATCAGCTTCATTTAATTTGTTACTATACATCCAACATTGCCATTTCAGGTCCACAAATGTCGGGACAGAGGGCAATTTAAACAAGAATATTTTTTTTTTTAAAGACAAACAAAAACAACAATAATATAAAATTCAAACAGGTTTCGTTAACAGTTGATTGTAATCATGATTTGGTACAAAAGCAGCAAGGATGGCCAGAGGATGTCAAGATTGTCAACAGATGTCAGAGAAGATTAGGAAAAGAAAAGTAAAACAATGGAGAGGAAAGGAAGCATATATGGTGGAGCCATCACACAATCGGTATTCAATGTCTGTCTCCAGGTCAAAGACAAAAAGGACCATTCAGACTGGCCCAAAGCCAGGCTCTGCGATAGGTTGGCAATGTTCATTTGCACTTCTGTGGTGGCAGTATTATCGAGCATTGTTCAACAAGACCACGCAAAAAACCACAATCTGGCTCGTGGCTCTTCGCGAAAGGTCGCAAGTCGTCTAAGTCAGCAGATCTGAGGATATACGCGGACTGCTTCATGCATTCACCGTTAAATTTACACCCCAGAATACCACTGCCACATGAATGTAAGCGTTCAAGCCAAGCTTCACTCAGTATGTCCACAGCAAGAACTACTAAGGAGAGCCATGAAGTAAATGGTTTATACTCCCTGTTTAATTATGTTGCAAACATCAAAGAGCAAAAGCAGACTTTCTGCTATGATAAAGGGAATTGTGCTCAGTTATTCCATAATGGGCACAGCGGGCCAGCCTAGAAGCCACTGCCCTTGTATCTAATGGTCGGCTTGGCTGTTCTGAAAGGTAAAATAAACCTCTGACTAAGCAGAGTAGCTGATTTATGAATGCCTACTAGTGGATCCGCTGTTATTCTTTACAGGAATCAATGTGTCCCTTGATACCGTGCTGTTGGAGGAGAACATTAATGCAGGAGGCATGCATTTCTGAAGAATCTATAAGGACTGTGTGCGCACACGAGCAAGGTTATTTAGATTATGAATGGGAAGTGCAGAGCAAGAAGGATGTGGAAATGTGTTTGAACGCAAATAGGCTATCATATAATGTTGTAAGGAAATAAAGGGCTGCAGCAAAAACCTCAAACCCACGCTGGTCTTGTGAAGCCAGCCGCTCCAGCAGCAGGACCTCTGCCTCTTGAGTAAGACTAGTTCTACATCCAGAATATCAAATGCAGCATGTGCATATCAAACCTCTGTCACATGCCAAATGTACTGACTGACTTCAGTATTACCTATCATCAGTCACAGTTTCCCCTAGTTTTAAACTCCCTTTGCCACACTAATGAAATCTATTTTCTGACTGAGCAGCAGAGACTGACTGGCTCTGCTATGTGGAGCACGCTGCCATATTTCCATAATAAACACACCTGCGGACTGGAATGAGGCTTCCGTGTATTGGTCCGCCGACTTCCAACATATCCTGCATGTGGGTCACTTAGAGATTTTGAATTTCAGTGATAATATACAGTAATTAATCATGAGTACGTGGGCATTATCTGAAGATATCCTCATCAGGCTGTTCATAAAGTTCGACACCCAGTAACCACAGGCGATGAGAGGCCAGATGAAACAGTTTGTTCCAAAGTGTGACGTCTTTACACACATTACATATCAACAGGTGCTCTATTCAGGATGTGATTATTCAGGAGACTGGAATATAAACTGAAATGTAATGTCGGTACAATCATATGGGAAAGGTCATGGAAAACATGCACAGAGGAAGAAGACTACATAAACATTCTTTTCATAATATCCCTTACTGGGCGGAAATAATCAACACTAAAATGCAATCTAAGTTAATTACACCGGTGCAAATGTGTAGCTTATTTAGTTTAAATCTCAGTTTCATCATTGTTTTGTTCCAACTACTATAACTGAATAAAATATCAAATCTGCAACCTATAACGCTCCAAAACATTTATCTAAATCAATCATGACATAGCTTAATTTACGACTTTTTAAAGCTTGTTTCACACATGTATAAGAAACTAAATACATTTTAAAAAACGAGTTAACCGAGCACAGTGGCAACACGTGCCCCTCGGTGGTTTTTGTTGGAAGACGAGCCATCAGTCCTTTTATATTATTTTTTAGGAAAGAGCCACACAAGCCCGAGTCTAAATGTGAGTTCACGCAGCATCTCTCTACATGTAAGCGACAATGTCACCTCTTCACGGTTTCTCACGAGATGGTGACGCGTATTCGGTATTGTTAGAAAATTACGTAAAGGAACATTTACCTTGTGAGCGTCACCCAGCAGCAGCGTTCCAACTTGCCATCGTGATAGCTGACAGCCACGAGCCGCCGCACTCCCTCTCTCTCCGCGGTCCGCTAGTTTCTTAGCAGAGCGCCGCCGGAGGAGGGGCGGTTGCGTCATAGTTCTGGTTGCTTGGAGACGCCCCGTGAATCCAAAATCAGGCTTTACCGCTGTATGGGTATCAGAACAAGTGCGCCACAGCCCGAGAACCACGCGAAATCATCGATGTCTTGCAAATATTTATTTTTATTGAACAAAGCAAAAAAAAAAAAAAAAAAAAAAAAAACGGGCAATATTTAAAAACGTGGAAAAACTTGACAAAAATACATGTTATCTAATAAAGATATACAATAGATATACATTTGACGCAAAAAGAGTAGCTATTACACACTTTTCAAGAATAAATAGTCTCGTAATGAGTTTGTCACATTGCAAAGATATGAAAGGTAAAAAAAACATTCATTTCACAGCTTATGGATTCAGAGTGGAAGCAACTTCATCATGTTGCTGTGTGAATGTGGAATGTAACTTTTAAGAACTTAAAATAAATAGACAAAACAGAGGCATTTCAGTGCAGGTTGTGTTCAGATCATTGCGCCACCTTCAAGAAACAGTGCAGAAGAAAAGGGCCACAGTATTCTGGCATTTGTGTTGATAGGAACCTAACTGAGCTGCTGTTATCGTGGGGCTGAAAAATACAGAACCAATTTTACAAAATAATCATATATACTACCAGCACTCTACACACATTGATTGTCTGACCGCTTGGAGGTATAAAGACTATATTATTAACTTTTTCCAAATAAAGGTACTAGATTTACAAACCCACAAACAACAACAGTAACCACAAATTATGCAAAACACTTAAAAAGTGCTTAAGTGTACAAGGATAATGCCATATTTAATAATAATAAAAATGATATGATGATATCCTGCCATCACTCACTCCTTCAAAGCTAAATTCATCTTATAAAGTGAGTTCCTCTATGTCATCATCAAATGAGGTGATGGCACGAATGGCAGGTCTGCTTTCTGCAACATGAAGAGTGTTAACAGAGGATGCTGGAGGAGTTGAAGTTGAAGACCCTGAGTTGAAGCTAAGCAGTCCTTCCCGTCTTGAACGCACTCCGTTGGGGGTTGGAGGGCTATCAAGTAGCTCTATTTTATTGGAAGTGCTCATACCGTCACCAGCAGGCACGGCCGGGGCACCAAATAGCTGCTGCATGAGGCTGGACTTCTTCTCCTTCACCACTCTGTTTTCTGTGCCCGTGTCCTTCTCTGTCTCAACACCTCTGAGATTAAAAATTCCTATAGCTTCTAATGCAGAGTCTCTGTCCTCTTTGGGCGGAGGCGGAGGGAACCCAGAGGAAGCTCGAAAACCTGAATGTCCAAATGAAGGCGCGTAGCCTCCGAACGCCAAATCATCACTGGAGGTTTGGGACCGCATAGCTCTTCTAACCACTCCACTCTCCATGCTTGGTCTCCGTCTTCCACCTTCTCTGCCTCCAGCATGCAAACTACCCGTCTCTGTTGATTCTGTGAGGCCAAAAATGGAAAAATTGCAGTTCCTCTGCTCAGGAGGATGAGGAGAAAAATGATCACCGGTCCTCTTATTGGGCTCAGAAGGGCTTGAGTCAATAAACATGGAGTCCTGCGCTCCGTTGTTTTGGTGGTCTATTTCCCGCATCTTAGCTAGTAGCTGCTCTTTCTTGCGACGTGCGTCCTCTGCTGCTTGCTGATTGGACTGAGAGTCCTGGTTCCACCTCGTCACCTCTTCCTGGACATTACCGTGCTTCCAATAGTTCTCTTCTTCATTCTGACTGAAGAGGGAAATCTTTCTTTCCTCCTCTTCATCCTTTTCTTTCTCCATGCCTATGAACATTATGTGTTGGATTTAAGTAAAGTCATGAATGACACTTTCATGTACTTTTTCTAAATTCTGTAAATGCAGAAAGGATGTGTATACACTTTTTTACTTGTCAGTAACTCGTCCTCACCATCTCTTAATCTATTCGCCTTCTTTCTAAGCACATTTGGCTCCAGGGTATGTTGGTGTTTCTGCTCCTTCTCCAGCTCTTTTTCCTTCACCAACTCCCTCTCCCCACCTTTTTCTTTTTCACTCTTCTTCTGTTCTTCAGAAATCGGTACGTTCTCTGCCTCTGCCGGTCTGTCCACTTTATGAAGCTCCTATTGGCAGCATTCGATTAACAGAAAGAGGTACAAGAAGTGAATGACAAGTGGTGGGAGATGATGTGCAGGCATGGGAGCAAAGTAAAGTGTAGAGATTTCACCTTAAGAGATAAGTATTCGTCAGGTGCCTGTTCGCTGAATTCACTGGTCTCTGTGATTGCAGGAGGAGGCGTGGGGAAATCCAGACTTGCTGCCCTGTCTTCAGTCTGTACTGCCTTGGTGCTCTTCCTGCAGGTCGCTATGTGAAACAAATTAAGAGAACATATCATTCACTTTTGTTGATCCTTCTCACTAATATTAATGATCATCCTTGTCTGTCCTTCACCGGTAATGTCTTACCTTTCCGCTGTGCGCCACTGTCAGTATCTTTTCTTACAGAGGGTCTCACCATGCGGTTGGCATAAATATTTCTAACATCTAGTTCTCTTTCCTTTTCCTGGTCAAAGAAAAAATATAATCCTATACAACGAGCTGTTAACTTTCAAGCACAATGGTAAGCACTATTGAGCGGTTGTGTTACAAGTATGTTTGTGTTTTGCACCTTGAGTTTATTGGTCAGTCGCTCAAGCTCCTCCTGTAGAGTTCTGATCTCCTCCTGGGCACTGACGGTCTTCTTCTTCTCTGCGACTAACTGTCGTTGATAACTGCTGTTGCTCAGCTCCACGCTACGCTCCAGTTCCTTCAAGCACACAAATACAAATACAATTATCATAAAGTAATAACAATAATGATGAAAACCATGAATTTGATGTCAAGAAAGACATTTGTGAATAGCCACTCTGTAACGAATTTACCTTAATCTTACGTTCTGCCTCTTGGGCTCGTGCTTTCTCTTCCTCTAGCCTGCGGCTTAGCTCATCTCTTGCTCCTAATTCTTGTTGGTCGACCAGCTTCTTCAGTCGTGCAATGGTCACTCGGCTCCTTTGCAACTGCTCCTCGCTGTCTTTCATCCGGCGCTCAGCGGCTCGCTCCTGCTCTTGCGTGCGTCTGTGTCTCTCGCGCAGCACATGGATCTCACTTGAGTGCCGTGACAGAAGCTGGGAAATCTCGCTTTCTGTGTCATCGTAACGCTGGAGGGCTTTCTCTTGACGCACCTGAAGCTGCAGCACGGAAAAGATTTTTTTTACGTAAAGAAAATACATTTTAAGGTACAAGATCATGTTATAATTACCTACTAAGATGAGTGTCTATGCCATTATCAGAATTCTTATTCTACTGTAAAACATCAGCAACGTGCACTAAAATCCAATAAAGTTCAGTCAAGATTTAAAACAGAGTGGGGTCACACCTACTTGTCTGAGAACTCGATTTTCTTTCTGCAATTCACCATTACGCTGCTGCAGCTCAGAGAGAGCGTTGCGCAACTCATTGATCTTCAGGAGGCGGGCCGAAAGCATACGTTTGGTCACCAGGTCCAAATCTTTAGGTGGCGTGGACTCCTTGCTTTGTGACGGCACTCCCCTGCGATGCTGCTGGATCAAAGACAGGCCACCTAGTCGCTGTGAGCGAGACAAACCCCAGCGCCCCACAACACCTGTAAGGTAGCAAAACACACATCGTGCCCCAAAAAAAGAATTAAGAAAAAGGTAATGAAACGTTTACGTTAACAATTACACAACACTACAAAACACATGAACATTAGGAAGTGTGTCATAAATAAACAGCGGACATAAACTTAAAGAAAAAGCAGCATGCTACTACGAGCTACAATGTACGAATGGAACTTCAGCAGAAGAAATCTGGTGCAATTTATTTGCAACAAAAACTCCTCCTAAACATCCCTCACATATTTGAATGAGCATGTCAAAAGTGGCCTAACACTGCCATCACCTGGACAGTTAAGTAAACGAAAGCCAGGTTTAAGTTGAACGCAAGTATCTCGATCACATCCTAACTTTACATACCTGCTTTGTGGAGAGGGCTTCTGGTACTCCGCTTTTTCCGTACCCCTCTTTGCGGAGTGAGGGATGGAGTCCGAGACCGTGAGAATGATGGAAGAGAGCGCTCTGATGGTGTCACATGCTCATAGTCCTCAGAGTAAAATGAGCTGTCACTTCTACTTCCCTCACCGTTTGATATCCGGTCCCGATCTGGATCCGAATGCCGCGTTCTTGTTTTTGATCTACTCTCACCACAGCCCTCTTTCTCCTCCTCACTGTGGATCTTGTCTCGAAAGTCTTTTTTGTGCTTCTGCGAGGATGACGCTCGAGAATCTTTCTTTCTGCTCCTTTGTGAAAGGCGACTCGAATCCCGGTTGTCTTTGTATGGGTCAGGCGTACTTTCAGATTCCATCTTGTCACTTTGAGAATGTGTGCTGAATTAAAAAAAAAAAAAAAAAGTTAAATCACAAACAAATCAAATTTTTTTCCTAACCTTACCTGCAAAGAATGTACGATTGTACCATATCCAGCAGACTTAACATCAAAAGCCACATGATAAACTGACATCAGCAATTACTTTGTGCAACCAAAGGGAGAATTTTCAAAATTCCCTCAAAACAGCCATAAGCATCTGGAAGAACTGGTTTCTCATACAGTTTCTGCATTATGTGTCTTGGTCACTAAGCAGCAAAACACATATGAGAAGAAACTTTCCATGAGACCGGAATAAGCACGATACCACTATTTTACACCCCTGTGTTTGCATCAAAGACTACTACACTGCGTCCATCTGCTCTGGTGACTTATTAAAGAGCCAAACTTTTCACAAAAGTAGGAGAAAAAATGAAAAATAAGTAGATGGTCTTCTCATTTCATATCACAATACAATTTTGCACTCACCACAATATAGATCATATCCAAATCGACTCTGCTGTCCTTATAGTGTCCTCTGCCTCCTCTTGATTAAGCAGCATTAGATCTCTTTGTCTCCACATGCTCAATATATATATATTTTTTTCTTTTAAATCAGTGCAGTTGATATCTAGCTTTGTGAAAACAAATATCAACAACACATGCTGCAGTTTACGACAACAGTAGTGGGCTGTGCTTGTCTGAGATTGGATTTAAGTAGGCCGTGTGCTGTTGACAGGTGCTTCGTTGACAGACTGGCTGGCAAATAATGGCAGCAAAACGTAGTGCTTAAAGCCACCTCCGCGTCTAAGAGGGCCCTCTGTTAATATACGTATCATTTATTTGATGACTTAAACAAACATAAAAGGGAAAAGGACACACCTCAGTGACACAATATTAGCAAGTGTCTCAAGAGAGCTAACGGTGCTGGGTGAGCGAGAGCTATTAGTGCTAGCATGACAACGAAAAACTACATTCAACAGGTGAACTTTGGTTCACCGCTCCCGCTGGGAATCTGTTGGCACAAACCTGTCCGTCTTCGCGCTTTTACGAAAGTTTGGTTTCCCCAAATCTTCATAACATTGACCAGCGTCTTGCAGATTCTTGCTAACGTTAGCTTCATAGCCTGCGCTACTAGCAAGCTAGCTCGAACTTTAGCTGCCTTTATATACAAAAAATATGAGCCGTTCACCCTTTTTCTGGAGGTAAACGGTCAAGACTGTCGTTTTCATACGCACCGCCCTGTAATTATCCGTTAAAAAGGGAGCAAAGCGCCGCTAAAAAAGTAGCCCCGTTTCTTTCGATCCACGCCTTGCGGTTTGCTTTAGCAGCCTCTGACGCCCTGCCATGGCAACCGCAGCGCTCCATGCAATACCACCAAGCCACCAGGGTGGCGCTGTCTCACCTGTGGGAACAATCATTTCATCCTGAATGTAAACATGTCAAACATACACGAGATGATTGTGGATTTTAGGAGATCGAGGAATAAACCAAACGTTCATTTTTGGAGAGGAGGTGGAGAGTTACAGATATCTGGATGTTAACTTGAATAACAGACTGAAAGAAAAAAAAGAACCCCGAGTCTTTCTACAAGAAGGGGCAGTGTTGATTTCATTAATCTTATGTCCTTCAAGTGTTTGTGACGAGATGTTGTATCTGTCTGTGGTGGGGAGTGCTATATGATTTGCGGCCGTCTGTGAGGCAGAGCCAATGTCTCAAAGAAACAGAACAAACAGTTGTGTGCTGGGGACTGCTCTGGAGTCCCTGGAGCTGATTGTGCAAAGAAGAATGTTGCAGAAGCTGCTTAAAGCCTGGTTAAACGCTGCACATCATCTGCACATCATCTGCACAACATAGTAGTTCAGCAGCAGAGTGTGCTCAGTCAGAAGCTTCTTCAGCCTCATTAATTAATGCAAATTAATTTCCCACTTTGTGTTTTAAAAAAGTACTATTGCAGGCCTCTAAAAAGAAAAAAAAATCAAACTACACACTTTAAGAATTTGATATGATGCCTTGTGTTTATTTTATATCATACTATTTTGAAATTCCCCTCGCAGTCAAAAAACTCCCAAATGGTCACTCTAAACGGATCCAAACATGCATACATTTACCCATCAAAGATGTCCTTTGCAGTGATAAACTAACCCGAAAATGACCTTGCTGCCCAGAAATCACACACAACCTCACTTCACTTTCAAAATCAAGTTTCCAGAAAACTACGTCAAGCTCCCGCTCATAATTCTAAACAAATGAAACGCAGGAAGTAGCGTTCCTCTCCGAATTGATGGGTGACGTTTGATAAAAACCATACCGCAGTTTCAAGTGACATCAATTAATTTATAAAGAAATTTCAGAAAATGGGTTGAATACAAATCTAATTTCTATTGCTGAGATATATTTGGTTACTCATTCAAATGATCAATATTATGCATAAAAAATATTTGCCACGTTGTTATTAATCTCAGACTTGGCCCTCAATATTACCTCTAATAAAAAAAATAGATACATAGAAATATAAATAACAAATAGTAAAGATTTTCTCTATTATCTTTAGGTCTTTACTTGTTGGGAGCGGTACGTGTAAACTTGTATTCTGAAAGTTATGCCGGAAGTCCAGTGTTTGGCACTCAATGGGCGTCCGTAACTGTCTCAGTCAGCACGAGCGCACGCTGTTTTTATTATCATGCCTCAGTTGAAATATTGGAACCACGTGTCTTCTCCCGTCTAATCGTTCATTTTGAACGTTCAGCCGCCCCGTGGATCTACAACGAATTTTACAGCCGGTAAACAGTTAGTCGACTGCCTGACATTAATTTGGGATTAAAAATGGTCATCAAGGTTTACATCGCCTCCTCAAGTGGCTCCGTCGCGGTGAGTGTTTGCATTGGGGGCGTCATAAAACTTGCAAGCAGGTGTTTTAGAATGCACTAATGCAGCCATTCAAACATGAGAAATCTGTGGAGTCTCTCATCAGCTGAGCGTAATTATGTAACCAGACTCCGCGCGCATGCTGGTGCTCTCCCATCTGAGACTGGTGTCAAGCCGTAAAATGAAGCATCATTCAGACAGGTGTCTTGGCTACACGGAGAAACTTGGATTTACTGTGACCATTTTTTTCTCGGTGGACCTTTTGCTTCTGCCGTGGTCTGAGCACTGCGCAGAGGGGCGCGCTTTTACTTAATTTCTCCAAAATTGCATCCGAGTGTGGAGAAACACAGCCAGGTTACGATGGTCCACTTGCACCACCAGTTTGGGCAAAACAGCAGAGATACTTTACTCTTTCTTGATGGGCAGCTCAAGTCAGTTGCTGTGTGTTTCACAGGGGGGGGATTGAGGAGGAGGCAGATGTTTACCTCATAAAACTGAGGCTCATCCAATAACAGATTGAAGTCTTTATGTGTCGAGTTTTTGGGTTATACTTTGAAACCAAAATCAAGCTGGAAGAAATGCTTTTATCTTTTTGGACTAACCTTGTACTTTTATGTTATATGTATCAGAGATGTTCTTTTAGAGTCGGTTATCCCCCCTCGTGGAATTCTAGGGATGGCCTCCTATGAGTAATCATAGTAATATCTGCTATAAGCTAAACACTTCAAACTGAAATCAGCACACTTGGTTGGAGGAAAAATCTACTGTGGGTGCTGCTGCGATCTTCTTTTCACTGCTCCCAGGTTTTTCAATATAAACAACTTCCTGAGCTTAGCTGAGCTCAAAAGGAGAAAGAGGTACTTCATGGCCTTATGGCCTTATTTGGGGCTCTTGGACACTGATTCCTTTTCTTCTTTTTTTTTCACGATTTCCTCACATTTGTTGTACTTTTAATGTGTTAAAAACATAGATTGCATTAGTCAGTATTAAAGTGGATTGTGAAAATAGCTCCCAGTTGCAGCCCATTGGCAAGTAGCTGGCACATGCCTTCAAGAGAGTCCAGCTGATATGAGTCTGAGCAGAAAAAAAATCATCATCCAACACTTAACGAATTAGGTAATGGTACAAATGAGTAATATATTTATTTGATCGTGCTTGGTCTCTAAAAAAGGGCATCTACAATCTGCGACTGTTTACAAAGGGGTTATTTTTAAGCCCATGACACATTCATTCAAAACACACAGTCTCCCTTTCGCACACACAAAACGCTGGTCCACCATTCGGGTCAGTTATGTGAGTGTAGGGCTCATGTGAGTGTAATTCCCTCCGAATGCTTCAGAATTGAGTTACAAGTGAATTGAATAAAGTCAAAAAGAGTGAGATTGGATCCTTTGGTGGATTTAAAGTGAGACGTGTGCGTGTAACATATCTGGTCATACCAGGGCGGAGATGACTGGAAGTCAAGAGATGAAATTTTGAAAACGCGCAAATATCAAATCCGAGACTATGTGAAAGAGACAAAGAACAAAAAGGGACGAAGAGAAGCAACAGAAAGACGGACGTGCGGCCCCATAAAATCATAAGCGGTTTAACATCAGCAGGTTAGTGGGTCGGAAATAATCAACACAGAATAGACGAGATGCAAATGAGGCTGTGCCCCACTCTTCATTAAATAGATGTGTCATGTTGAGTCTCATCAAAATGTACATTTTAAATTCCTCTTATGAATGAAGGTTTTATATTCACGATGACAGACAATCTGACATGATAAATAGGGCCTTTTTTTGAGAGAGCAACATTGTTATTGTCAACATTTAAGTTGAAATTTGTATTTCTATTTTCTGTCATTTTATAAGTAATATATTGGGAGGGTCACTTAACTAAATACCACATTTAAATCCCAGTCATACCAATCATTTTTTGTTATTGTCTGATTTTTTTTTTATTTTTTATTTTTTTTTTTTAATGCTATAAACCTCCGTTTTCGTTATTCACGATAGGTATTATATGGTGGTTTGTTCCTTTCACAAATCCTCTATATTCCTCTATTTCTATCTGTACGTGACTGAAGGATTAGTTCTCTTTTAACATTAAACTGATCCCCACATAACACAAAATGCTTTCAAACAACGCGTGCGCACTTATATACTGAGTTTGAGTGTTTGTATGTCAAATGTTCTACAAGCATACACACAAACCCTCTAAATCTGAACTAATCCATCCTCCTGACACACTGACTTTCACTCACACTCACCGGGGGCACCTCGTTCATTCATTATTTCGAGCCACTCAGCCTGCATTTCACCTCAGAGGATGACCATATCATTCATACTTTGCTGTTCTCTGTGGCTTAAACCATAGCCCAGTGAATCTGTATGGAGTTTTAACCACAAAACGACCACAAAACGTTAAAAGACAGTCTCTAACTGTCATTTACCTTCTCATGGGCCTCGAGTCCAAAAGAAGGGAAGCTTTTAGCTTTAAGACAACAGAGTGGCAGCCACGTTTGGGTTTGTGTCTATAACTAACTGTCCAGAACAATCCCTCAGTCTTTAAGCTGGAACAATGGCATCATTGTGGCCCTTAGAGTTCTTAAAGTAATGTGCACACAAGCACACACGTGTACTGATTTGTATGCTATTTTTCTACCTTTTCTAGAAATTCTGTCTTTGATACCAAAGACAGAATTTCTACAAAGCATTTGTTCATTAAATGGATTAAAGAGGATAACAATTGATCATGGGGAAGACCTTATTTACTTACTTTGTTCTCATGGTTTTGCCCCAAATTGTTGTAGGTAATCAGCTTTGACGTTAATCAATGCTCAGGCATTAAGTGATGCATGGAAGTTTGTGAACTCTTGTATTTCTTAGAAAATTCTGAATAATCGTTGCCTTAAACAAGATCAGATTTAAAGTCCTTAAAGTACAGATATTTAAAAAAAAAAAAAACTTTTTCCTTCTTCTTCTTCTTTCTTCTTGTTTCACCTCATGACCCACTTTCTCTTGAGTTTCAGTTCTCGGACAGATGTTCCGACACTTTCCTTTAGAATTCATGGGTATAATTTAGAATGCGTTGTTCCATCAATGATGTCAAGCTCTCAAACCATGATACTACCACCACCATGTTTCCCATGGGCCAAGATCAGCGTTTTTTCATTGTCTAAACATAATGCTTCTCAATTTTAGACTCATCTCTCGACAACCCATCTTATACAGCAACCTTCTAGTATGATGTGGCCAACTACAGATGGCATGTTCTTTCTGGAAGGCAGTGGCTTTCTCCAACAGCCGTGCCATGCACGCCATTGTTGTTTAGTGTTTTCCTGGCGGTAGTCTCATAAACATTAACATTGCAAGACTCCTGAAGTTGCATAGAAGTTATTTTGGGTCTCTCCGCGACTGAACGAAGTGCAATAACAAAACATGATAGCGTGGTGCGTGATGATGCCGCTAAATGTTACATCAATCTGGTGCTCTGAGCAACTTTGTATCATTACATTCCATAAATGACACCAGGTAAAGTGAACAAAAGGCAGCACCAGAGCAGAGAAGGGAGAGGGACAACCAGCACGGGTTTAAGAGATGTAGTCTGTATCCCTGTATCTAATGGATGTATCTTCATGACCTTGTGTGGGAATTTATCCTCCCATGTTTCTTTCCCACAAAATTCACAAACACAGTCTTCGTCACACACAGTGTCCCAGAGGTCCCCTCTGTAGCGAGTTGTTGCATCCGTCCCAGATCACAGCTGGCAAAGTTTCTTCTCTTTTTTTTTTCAGAATGAGGCACTCCCCTTCATGCCGTTTCATCTGGAAATTAAAAGTCTTCTTCATTAAGAAGGGTAGCTTTAAAGTGTATGGCTGAATCACTTAACCTTTTCATTTGTTCCCGTTGATAACAAAATACTTACAACAGTAACTATCCCAAATTGCTTCCTACAGCTTGTCCTGTAATCTAGTAACCATAGTGATGTGAGATAAGCTTCATGCTTACTACAAGTGTGTCAGCTTTGAGATTTCAAACCTAAGCTTCTCTACTAATTAATAATCCTTTTTCACAACCCTATTGCCAGTGGAGTCTGTGTGAGGTGGGTGCATTTATAGTGCAAGTGTTTGTGTGAGCCGGGGAATAAACCCCTTTAGGTCTGATAGGTATCGGTTTCCCATTTGTCATTGCAGGAGTATATTGCACACTAATGGTCTTGTCCGAGAACGGAGCACAGATATATACACACAATCCAGTGTCAAACTTGCTCTATGTCCATGCGTATACATGAAGGCAATATTAGATGATACCATGGTTGAATGTCTTATGTGTAATGCATTTTTCTTTTTCATTTTACTTTTACTCCGCCGTATTTTTTCAACCTGTCCAGGTAAAGAAGCATCAGCAGGCGGTGGTTGGTTTCCTGGAGGCCAATCGAATCAGCTTCCAGGAAGTAGACATTACCATGCTGGAGGAGCAGAGGCTCTGGATGTACCGCAACATCCCCAAAGACAAGCTGCCCGAGAAAGGCAACCCGCTGCCTCCACAGATCTTCAATGAGGATCATTACTGTGGTGTATGATGGATATCAGTTTATTTTATGCATAATTACCAGCCAACTATTAGGTAGCCCCGCACACACACATACATTATGAATACATGCCTGAAATCAACGCGCATCCCTTTTTTTTTAAATCTTTTTTTATTTTTTGTCTTTATCCTTTGTCTGTTGCATCTTTCCACATTCATAAGCAATATCTATCTCATTACGCCACGTTCATGTATGTGCTGATGCAACATGACATACAAACACTTCATGGATTTGCAAATTAAAACATTATTTTAAAGCATTGCTAATAGTTACGACCCATAAAAATCAAGCGAAATAGATTATGTGTGCTTGGTTTAGTTACTAGAAAGTCACTCGAAAGCGGGCATGACTCAGCAAACTGAGTATTACATAGCCAGCTGGATATCAGAAACTGGCTTGGAAACTTTACTGAAGCCTCAAGTTTGGGATTTTTTTCGGGCCAGATGTAACAATAGTTGTTGAAGAAGGGGGCTTCAGTTAAATCGGATGCGATGAATACTCCGAGGTTTAACATCTATTTGATTGATGGCCTGTTTTCAAACGTACCACTAGCACACTGATCAGAAGAAGGCAAATGATGACACGATGACTTGCAGGTCAAATGTATTCGCCTCATAATTAATGAGAGAAGTTGGTGCTTTTTTAAGGGAAGTCTTTTGGAACTGGTAATTTTGTTGCCAGTGGCTAGTGCGCATCAGTGGTATTGCACTTTAAGGCTCTTCCTCATTGACCTCACATGTCTGGCTTGATGGTTACACTGGGCTTCCATCTGTTATACAGTCTGAGAGAGAGGTGGAATACTGGTCACCATCTGCACCAACTTAACCCATCGTGTCACCTTAGATCACACTGCCAGCAGAGATTCAAAAACCAATACCTCATTCATTCATAATTAGGGTTTGTCACAGAAAAAAACCCCACCTTTTTCTTTAACAGGAAGAGTGTAGAAGGAAGGACAATTATATGATTAAAGAATATATAACATGACAAAGCAAAACATACAATAAGAGCCTGTATAATCATTCCTTTTCAGGCAACGTTTTACACTCATGGATTGTTTCAAATGTCTTTTACAAAAATAAATGTAAGTCATCACAGGGTTAAGATACCTCTGTCACTGAATGAGTCTATGTCCTCATCTGAGACGCTCTCCGCACGCTACACTTTGTAATCCTGTTATAATCCAGTTTCACAGATGGGGCAGATTATCTGTTCTGCCTGCCGTCACTCTCACTGCCCAAGATAATCCAACATTACCCTGCAATGTCATGCTCTACAAATTATATTAAAAGTAGCCCCTGGAGGGCTTGTTTGCTCGGAAGGTTTACAAGCATGTCTGTAATGTCTTATGACTAGATTACACCCAACATGCTGATTTTGTTTCCGCCCAGGACTATGAAGACTTCTTCCAGTCAAAGGAGAACAACACAGTGCTTGCGTTCCTCGGGCTCAGTTCCCTACCCGCTGGGAGAGTGAGTAAATGTGTATACACACCAAAACACGCAGCTCTCTGTGGTGTAATGTATATGTGAAACAGCCAATGTGGTTTGAGATCAGTTTCCTCGGACACTAAACACTGCATTTGGTTTCCAAAGTGCTTGACCATTTGACATACTGGAGGCTTGCAGGTGGCATTGCTCCTAATGCATAGAAGTTAAGCAAATCAGCTGAGCGAAGTTGCTAGCATGTTACACATATTCTGGGTTTTATTTGTTTATTCTTTTGGCCGCTGTGTTTTTGAACAAATAATAGCAAAAGGGGTAAAAATAGCTTTTGTGGCAGATTTACTGGCAAAGCTTATGATTGACATTTCAAGAAAAGAAAAAAACAGAACAATGTAAAGAAAGATTGGCCACTCCTGCAGCTAGAATTCTTAAACTTGACCAAAGGTACACTATGAGTAACTACCAAAGGTGCACTTTGTTTACTGTATTAACAAAGACCCGTTGGTTGATGATCAGCTTTGATAAGTTTCATGTGTTTTTACTAGCAATGCACAACACTATGAGTGGTCTTAAATGTGCTTAGTGTTTTGAGCATGATGTATTCATGGAAAAATAGCAAAGATGGTAAAATTGCTGATCAAATTACATACTGACCCTAATCTGTTGTTTACACGGTATCTGTCATTGTTTACTTGTCAATAGGCAAGGCAATTTTATTTCTAGAGCACAATTCGTACTCAAGGCAATTCAAAGTGCTTTACAGCTACATAAAATCACAAGAAGGCAATAAAATCATTAAAAAAAACATAAAAATAATCATTAATTAATTAATTTAAAAGTGAAGAGTGCAGATAAAATACTTTCAGGTATTTAGAACTGTTTTCAGCCTGGATTTAAACATTGTCAGAGTTGAGGCCTGTCTCACATCTTCTGGAAGACTGTTCCAGATTTTAGGAGCATAAAACTGAAACGCAGCCTCACCTTGTTTAGGCCTGACTCAGGGCACCAGCTAGATTGTAGCTGGAGTTATAAATGATGTTGAGATTCAGTGACTTTGCTATGGACTTGTTGTGTGTGGTGGCATGTGCCCAGAAGGCTGCTGGGAAACCTGTTGATCACTGATTATTTTAGCTGTATTTTATAGCAGTTTGGATTGCTTGCGGATTGAATAACTTTTATGGCTGTTAGCAATTTGTTCTTGTGTCTTTGGTTTGATATCCAATGTGCTAAGTTTGTGATGCAGCATCCGAACAACATGCCCTTGTTATGCCATCCTCCAGTCATACCTTTTTCTGTTGCTGCTTCACAGATTCACTGAATAACTTGGAAGTAATTTGGTTATGTCAGCTGGATATTGCACATATATCAAGTGTAGAAATGCCATTGATATTGATATTTTTTGTGCTTTTTTATGTTTTTTGTGCTCTTATGTGTCCAGGATCCAAAGTCCTAGATCAAACAACTGGTTCGTGCCATCCAGGAAAGCCCTTATATGTGCACCGCTTCCTAAGTTGCATCAGCTTTCCCCTCGTGATCCTGTTTTTGACAACACCAGCATTTTGCCACACACCGAACCTAATGAATATCCATGTGTGGTTTCTTTTGACTTCTGGCAACATTCCACCACCACCAAGACACTGAGAAGTGTCTGACTTCAACCACAGAGACTTAATCACGGAGGATTAACTTGACGACGGTTGTATTTTTGCTTCCCTTAATGCTTAGCACACTGTGACACCAAGCGCTGTTTGTCAAACAAATTCTGTGCAAACAAGAGGACCGTGTAGCAGCTTTTGTATCAGTGCTCTTTGAACGAGCTCAGTGCAGTGGATGGGGGAAGAAATGATCAGGTGGAGCAGCACAAGTCATCTGATTACACGTGTTTGTGAGTGTCTCTGTGAGTACCTGCATCAGCCAGCTGCTGTTAATGAAGGCTGGGTTAATAGGGTTAGGGTTAGGGGGACCACAAAGACACAAGCCAAGGCTATGCCATCCAGTTTGACTATATGTATGTATGAAATCAAATGTTAAAATTCCGACAACACTATAAGAGTAAAGGAGTAAACTAAACACGACTTCTAGCATTCGGTAAATTTGTAGTATCATTCATCCAATAAAGCGCACCTTGCTTTGATACATTTCCACTGCCAAACTCCTGAAATGAAAAGGTATGCCTTGTGTTATTCCATTTGTTTTCCTTTTTTGCAACAAATTTAATGAAATGATGAAAATTCTCTTAAGGTTTGTCCACCGCTCAAACATTTCTAACCTTCCCTCCCTGTCTGTGACACTGTTTGCTCAGTTCTACTGAGGTTATAAATGGCTGTAGTCAAACTGGGGTAAATTGTACCTCTATGCACCATTGCAATCCACAGATAATTGCAGATTTGGTGCTCCAGTAAGCAGGATAATGTATGGTGCCGTTTGTGAGTCTCAAAATAATCTACCACACCCATGATACTTAATGTTTGAGGAACTTGTCAGTCAGAGTAGCCTTTGTAGATTACTGGTGTGACTTAAGTAGTTTTGACTAACAATGTCAAGAGAGTCGAGCTTCACTGGAATACGCTGCTGTAAATCACACTTTGGCAGCAAAGATGGTACATATTTATTGATGACACGATCACCAGCTTTATCCTCCAGTTAAGATTAGCTACAGGCTATTATCGGGGTCATGAGTATCTGATGATACTTTTACTTTTGTCTGACACAGAATTTTTGGAAAGAAGCATTGCTCAGAGATAATCAAATGGCAAAGTGCCAAAGGTCTGCACTGACAGCCTGTTTGTCTTCTTTCTACACAGCCAAATGTCATAATAGAAACGGTACAGACTCCCCTCTCTGTGTTTTACATTTCATGGAATATCACATCCAACTCTTTCCTGTCTCTCCGTCTTTGTTCCATGTTTTTCTCTCACCAGCACTAGGCAACACTAGTTTCTCTATTCTGCTCTATTAAATTATCACGGTTGATTTATTCCCTCTTGCTTACACGACAGACACTCCAACTGACACGCCCTTGCAAGCCCTTTGAATGTTGTGCCATTGAGTGGAAGGATATCTAATTTTTCTCAAGTCAAACAGGTGCTCCATCACGTCGTCACCACCTAATGCAGCAACATTCTCGATTTTGTCAAATCATGGAAATACTTTATTTTTGTTATTAACAAGCCTGTTGGACCACAAAATGACATTTAATCTCTGTCTGTGATTCGTTTTTTTTTTCTCTTGCTTGTAAGCCTCATGAGAATTGTACTCACTGACACATTACTGTGAGGGTTATTTTGCACAACAATGCAGATTACAGTATTTTAAATTGTTTTTGCTGTTCTGTCGTTCTTTTTCTTTCATGTGCATGTCACTCAAGTGACTTGAAATCATGACAGATTGCTGAGTCAAACATAGAATGAGAGTACACAGCTTCTGAGGCTAATGTGGTGCAACTCATCCCTCAGACAACTTAGTTAACTGCCATGGCAGCTAAAGGACCGACGAGGGATCATAGAACATTTTAAAAGTCAGCTGGCAGGAGTTTTGAATGAAGATGAGTCTAAAACTAATACATACTTTTTAACTGTACCCCTTTTCTTGGTCAGACTGTATGTTATGTTTGTAGGTCTCATAACCTACATAATAGAAGTGATGCCACAGTATTCAGATTTGTGTACCCTACATATGTGGCAAATAGAAGCCCTGGCTATTCATAGGGTCACAAGAGTGGGTCATTGTCATCGCATATAATCAGAACATGTGGCAGCAGTATGATGAGTCTGGAGCATAATGTCAACAGTCGGTGAACTACGGCCACGTGCAAATAAATCGTCATAAAAGAGACAGTTTTGATAAATTTCCACATATACGGGCTTTTCACCTTGTTTGATTCGACCCTCGTCCTGTGTGTGACATGCTCCGTGTCCAACTGGGGAAACTACACGAGGCGACGAGGTCTCATCATTTTAAAGACACTGAGTGTCGGTCTGGCTTGTTGTGACTGCAGCTGTTTATTTTCAACTCACAACTCATCGCAGCAGATAGTGTCTGGAACAGGCGTACAGCAGTCCAAGTCTAGCAGTTCAGTAAATGGTGGCTTGATTTGTCAGTGGACCTAAAAATACTTTTTTTTATTAATTAACAACAAAAAAATTAAATGATGTAAGGAAAAAGAGACATTTTATAGTTCTCTTGCAACACTTTGGGAAGTGGGTAGAGGGTGAAAAGCACGACAGTTCCTGTTTGGATTTCCGTCTGGCACTTGGAGCATATGGTTATGAATAAACATGAGAAAAATACGTGTGCTGAACTCTATAGTGCATATAATGTGGATAGACAGTGGTGTAAATTGGTTTATGGAGAAGTAAATCACTGATCAGACATATGCAGGAAAAGTAAAGATCAAATATTCTTTGTAAAATTGTTTAGAGAATTTCCGTGCCAAAAAACTGTCATAAAGGAGAAGTTCAAGTTGTTGTGGTCATGTGAAGCAGTGATGTGCAACTGTAACCAGAGGCAAATTAAGGAAATTGCTGTGTGGCAATAGATGGCTAAATCTGTTAATGCAAAATGCTGACAAATGAAAGAAAGTTGGTGAGAGATAGCGTGTTCTCTAGTTGGTATCGGGAAAGAGCAAAACAGTAGCATTAACAGAACATTGATGGAAATCCTTTCAAAGCAACCTTCCACAAATTTAAAAAACAGAGTGCCCACAACACTTTATCATATCGCTTAACAATGCTTTCAGACCTATTAACTGTCGGGACATCTTATGGAGTTCTAACTCTAATTCTAAATGAATATTGTTTTCACAATAATCAACACTGCATGTTCAAAAGTGACATGTGAAAACAAGTTTTCAGAGATTTTGCAAATTTTGCTGAAATATCCGACATGGCTTTTGGAAATCCTCCACTAATGAGCACAAATAGTACAACACATTCCCCCAGATCTATGTTATGACATAGAATTAAACTTGCATAACAACATTTTACAGTTAAATAATCTGTAATTATGCCAAGAAATTATGATAGCATTCCTCAATATTACTGAATTTGCACCTAGCTGCTCCACAGTCTTTGGGACACTTATGGTGTCTTGTAAAGAATGTGCTTCAAAAGGTGCGGCAGTGATACCCTGAGATTAAAGACGAAGACCGTGGTTCACAAGAGGAACTGATTAAGCACACTGAGATCTGAGAGGGAGAGTTTCACAATGGGAAATGATTTGCATCCCGAGCCTTGTTGACTTCATAAGATGTGGGACAAGAACAAATTTTGGGAAGCAAAAGTGTTTGTGAAAGAGCTCTGTCGCCAGAGTTTTTGCTGTTCTTCTGCTCGGCTGCATTTGCCATTCTTTGAGGTAAGAAAATCATTTTCAAAATATGATAATTCTGATCCATTTTTTTTATCCTTAATGGGTGAAGATTTACCAGAGTGGTAAAGACTCTTTTCATTGTACAGCAAAACAAAATTTCCATTCAAAATTGAGTTGCACCAGCAAAACTTTCTGTCTAACATTTAAATCAGATGAGCTTGGTTAGAAAGTCAGTCATTCTCTTTAACTGTTTGCCAAGTCACATGTTCTGTTAAGGATTTCTGAGAGTTTTTGTAGTGTTTGTTGAGATGAAAAGATATGAGATTGAAATAAAAAAAGTGATGCCACTGTGTTGCACCATTTCAACATCAAAGCCCTGCTGTGAATGATAACTTCAGCTGGAAGCTTTGGAAGTCAGAGGTCAAGTTCACTTCTTGACATTTGCTCACAAACAAACTTTCTTATGATTTCCATATCCTAACAGATCCTTTCTTGTATCCCTCAATTGCAATTTATTGCATTAAACATTTGCTTTACAACACCATATGCTGTGTATTTCTGTTGAAAATCTGATATTTTTTCAAACAGCATTGTAGGTATTGTGTTAAACAAAATGAAATCCCTGTACACGCTCTATCTTTAATGATTGATCAAAATGTCAACATGTGTCCAGTTTGCAGTCCAAGTCCAAGCAGCGTGTATTCCTAACAATTACCGGATCTGTGCATGGGACATCTAGTTTCTGGACATTTGAGATATGATCCCATATTTCATTTTAAACTCTTTTTAGTAGCTGCTCAGACTTTGCTGATTTGAAAAGGTAATAGGGGGAACCTAATCAACCTTTACTAAAAACAAACATCTTACAAAAATGCGAAAAGGCTGATTTTTTTTTTTTTCCAAAATCAGCAAAGTTTTGTTATTCTTCAAAAGGCACATGATACAATCTCATGAGCTGAAGAAATTTTAAGGGAAGTTCAACTACCCTTTTTCTTGTTTTGATTTTTACTGTACCTTTCCAGAATTTTTATCTGGCGTGAAAGAACACGATGATCTCCATTTCTGTTGGAAAACCACATTTGGGTTTTGTGGTGATGATGGGTGAGTTTTCTTTTTCCTCCCCTTAAATTAACTTCTTGTGCGCTTTTTTCTTTTCTCTCTCTCTATCTCTCAAAAGGAGCATTGTGAAATAGTTTGGCTGCACTCTCAAAATCTTGAGTCGGAGTTGAAAGTATTGAATTTTGAATATTTGATCAGTTTGGCATAATTTAAGACCTTATAGGCTCCTGTTTTATAACGGCTTTGCTAAATGTGAGCACTGACTTTTGTGTGTGAACTGGAGAATTTTCTCAGTGAGCTTAGTTAAAGCATTTTACTATGTTTTTGTGCTGTAGGGCTGCTGAATCTACCGCTGTTTACAGGTCAGTAAGTATAGTTGCCTAAAAAGCCATGCATGTTGACGTGTGAATTGAAGAGATGTCAGGGTAATGCTACCTTTACCTCCTGAACCACAAAATTTCATTTCCAGAGTGTGTTAAAGTCAGGCTGGTTGGGCCTTCGCGTTGCGCTGGCAGAGTGGAGGTCTTTCATGAAAACAGTTGGGGAACCGTGTGTGATGATTACTGGAGCCTCGCCAGTGCCAGTGTGGTGTGTCGTGAGTTAAACTGCGGCACTGTCCTTGAGGCCAAAAAAAGTGCCTTCTTTGGAGAAGGCAAAGAGGAAATCGTGTTGGATGATGTGAAGTGTGTAGGGCATGAATCTTCCATCCTCAAGTGCCCACACAAGCCACTGGGTGTAAATAATTGTGGCCATAGTGAAGATGCTGGGGTTATCTGTTCAGGTAAGCCTAAGTTAACTCACTGTACCTATGTTACACTTTATACCTATTATTAAGGGTTATTATCATTTATGTGCTCTGTTGATATATATACATTTACACATATTCATTCATCAGTACTGCCTTCTTCTGCAGTTCAGAAAGGTGGTCTGGTTCATTGCACTTCCATAGAGATCTAACTAAGAGTTTCTCTCCGAAGACATTTCTTTGTACTTTTTCTCTGTCTGTGTTAGAACATGTGCAGATTGTCAACGGAACCAATCGCTGTAATGGTAGAGTGCAAATCTTCAATGAAGGCCAATGGAAACGAGCTTGTAACAGTGACTGGGGCATAGACGAAGCTTCCGTGCTGTGCCGAGAGATTAGCTGTGGCACTCCTACATTTCAACCTGTGATGCCAAATTTTGGACAAGCACATGGTCTGACTGGGGTCAAAACCAGCTGTGTCGGAAATGAGAGCTCTGTCTCAGAGTGCATGCTTGACGCTTTCAAAGAAAGTTGTTCCGATGCTGTCATTATCTGTACAAGTGAGTCATAAATGTACTTTGTGGGGAAATCAATCAGTATAGGACATTATTGTTTGACTGTCTCCTTCTTGGATTGCACCTAAATAAACAATCCATTCGTTTTTTTTTTCAGACAGTAAACCAATACGGCTGATAAATGGGACAAATCGATGCTCTGGTCGAGTCGAGTTCTATCATGAAGGACAGTGGGGAACCGTTTGTGATGACAAATGGGGGTTGCAAGAGGCAGCGGTCGCATGCCGAGAGATGAACTGTGGGAACGCTCTTGCAGTGAAGTACAAGGCCTTCTTTGGCAGAGGCCATGATCAGGTTTGGCTGGATGATGTTGAGTGTACTGGTCATGAGAAGTCCCTTGCCGAGTGCCCGCATAGAGGTTTTGGAGAGCACGACTGTGACCACAGCGAAGATGCTGGTATTATATGCTCAGGTAACAAATGCTTTAATCTATTTGAGGGTCAAAATGTGAAAGTACACACAAGTTTGAAGCACTTTTTTGAACTTTACTTTATTTTCCAGAGTCCGTGAGATTGAGCAATGGGACCGACAGCTGCTCTGGTAAAGTGGAGGTCGTCCACAGTGGCGAATGGGTGAAAGTTTGCAACAACAACTGGGGCCTTGACGAGGCAAAAATTTTGTGTAAAGAACTCAATTGTGGTCCTCCAAAGAAATCCCAGGAAGACTTTACTTATGGTGACTCCACACTGACTGGGTATATAAGCAGATGCTCTGGTAATGTCAGCTCTGTCAGCCAGTGTATGCTTGAACAACATATTGGGACATGTGAAGGTGTCTCAGTTACATGTACAGGTAAGACACAAAAGACAATGATACACTGTGTTATCGTTAAAGGCAGACTAATACCAGACACCAGTCATTAACTTTCAGGTTTAAGAACCATAAAGCCGTAGTCCAAAGATCATCCTCTTCCTTCTAGGCCGCACACTGACCCTGACCCTTCACTGCATGGCCATTCAAAAATAAAGTCAGACACATTACTTGTATTGACTGTTCACATTGCTATCAAATTGGTCATAAAATATGTTGTTTATAACCGGAAATGTGAACTAATCACTGACAAATTTTCTTCTCAGTTTCAAGTCAAATGACATGTACTGAAATGGAAATCGTTGTCAAACTCAACATGTTTATACAACTTGAAACCTCTAATGCAGCAGTACATCTTAATTACAAAATTTGGGCTTCCCAGCCTAAGTATTACACCAGAAGAAAATTGCCCACTGTGTGTTCCTCTTAGCTTTATCGTCACCATCTGCTGTGTGCATTTGACCGTTTTTAAATTCTCAAAGATTTGCATCAAGTTGTCAGGCAGATATACTTTGTTCTGTCTGTCAGTGATTGTTCAAATTAATAGATGTACACGTTTACATTTTTTTTGCCTGATGCTCTTAGATTTTTGTCCATTAAAACAAATGTATCATTTGTCACCGATGAGCTCATTATACGGTTATCATCCTTACTATCTATATTGACCTTTAAACCTCTGAACCCAGGCTATTTTTTTCTTTTTTTTCTAAACTTCCATATTAAAACCATGACCAAGTTCATTCAATAACAACTGAAAAAAGTCCACTTATTCTCACTGATCACTACCATCACTAAATGGGTAAATTTTTCACCATATTGACAGTCCATAATTTGACTTTAAGCGCTTTTAACATGTCTCATCTGTTCTCAGGTAATCCACCTTTAAGGCTTGTCAATGGCACTGACCGATGCTCCGGCAGAGTGGAGGTTCTGCATGATGGCCAGTGGGGAACAGTGTGTGATGATGAGTGGGATATGAGAGATGCCCAGGTGGTGTGCAGAGCTATGGACTGTGGAACGGCTTGGGGTGTCAAAACTGCAGCCTACTTTGGTCAAGGCCAAGGAGATATCTTGATGGATGACGTCAACTGCATTGGCAATGAGACGTCCCTTTTGCACTGCAAACGTTCCACCATGGGAGAAAATAACTGTGGCCATAGTGAAGATGCTGGCGTGATTTGTTCAGGTATCTATATTACAGTTATTCTTCCAATGCCACACCATTCTGAATATCACACACAATTTCAATTGATCTATTAAATCGTTCCTTTGTTTTCAGCGAACATTAGACTGATAAACGGGACTAACCAGTGCTCGGGCAGGGTGGAGGTTTACCATGGTGTTCACTGGCTGCCAGTCTACAAAGTTGACTTTGGAATGAACGAAGTTGCAGTGGTGTGCAGGGAGATGAATTGTGGAGATCCTGTCAAGGTAACAGGATCATTTGGTAACAGTGGAGAGCTCCGAGGCTTAAAGGTCAGGTGTAGCAGTGGAGGCAGCTCTCTCACACAGTGCACACTGACAGACTATGTCAGGACCAGAAACGATCGTATTCAAGACGCATCCATCGAATGTTCAGGTAGGAATTTGCACATTTTCTCCAAATTTTAAGAGTAATCTTATGTAATGTAGTGTTTGACACACTGCTTCCTAACATCGGCACAAAGTGTTTGTTCCCTGCTTACACAACGAGTAACAGCATCAATCAGAATCTGTCAGCCAGAAAATACTGTTTCAGAAAAAAGAATTTCATGCTTCTGGATGGGAACTTTCCTTTTTTTTTTTTTCTTTGAACATACTACGACTCCAAAACGAAATGCATATTCGAAGTTGCTTTGTGTACTTGCACACATTTTTCATTCTGCGAGACAGAGCACATCAGCCCGCCATAGTTTGTAAGCCACCTGTGATGCAGAGCCTTTTAGAGCCAGTCTGTGCCTCCTGACTTAACCACAACTTTGACATGTTATCCAGTTATCAGCAATAGACTACTCTTGTTTGGTCATGCAGATTATTGTTAACAGCCAAGACAGAGACATGCAGCCTGTGTGTGTTTGGGAGACAGAGAAAGAGGGACGAGATGGAAGGACCAATGAACAGGTCTGCTGACTTAATGCGGTCGGAATACTGCTTCATTCTTTTAATCTGACACACCCAAACCAACAATTCTCTTATCAAATTTACCTCAAACACACCCAGTTGGGTGTGGTCAACTTGCAGGCCCTGCGTGTTTTTGGTCAACAGGTGTGATTAAAATCTTTCTTAAAAAAATGGGATTAAATGCTGTTATGAAATGGTAACTGAAGAGGTCACTCAGTATTGCATTGTCCATCTCGCTCTTAGGGGATGTGTGAACCTGTCACGGTACTCTCCTCTGACTTAATGAAATGTGATGCTTGAAATATTCTTAAAATTAAAGTTATATGATATAAGTTATGTTTTCGATTTGCTTAAGAAATGTTGAAACAAAACCACCCGCTATACATGTTGTCATTCTTATAGCCAAAGAGAAAAGAAATTGGAACATCTATGGGCATGAACATGTGTCAATAAATGAAACTTTGAGAATAGAGAAATTTCAATCGCTCCTGAGATCAGACCTCCTGCTTGAAAAACGTGAACTGTTTTCAAAAGTCCGCCGCAAGTTACTCGAGCAAGGTGAAACAACGGACCCTGAATTCAATTCTGCAATGCAGGACGTCGCTCCATTCAAAGTGTAAGAGCAACGAGTCGACTAAAACCTGAAACGTGGGGGCTTCATGTGAAGGATGTGGCCTAATAGTGAATGTGAAGATGATGTTAAACATCTATTTGTTTAGACACCAGGTTGTATCCATGCTGGAACAGCACTTTAGGCCTATTTTACCTTTGTATATAGTTAAGCTTTACATTGTTTTTCGTGTATATACAGTATATATATATATATATGCCCAATTTGGAGATGCACCATAATTTCATTGTACTTCTGTGCAACAAAGCTTTCTAATCTATTCTATTCTGTTCTGACTGAGCTGAATTCCGCTTACATTATTATTATACATGTCCTGTCATTTCCAGGAAATGTGAAGTTGGTAGATGGATCGCATCGCTGTGTCGGAAGAGTTGAGATTTACAATAAAAATAAGTGGTGGTCTGTTTGCGGTGAATCTTGGGACATGCATGAGGCGGCGGTGGTGTGCAAACAGATGGGCTGTGGGAGAGCTCATTCCATCAGCACGTGGTCTGAGTATGGTCTCGGCTCGGGTCAAACCTGGACTGAACGAATTGAATGCTCTGGAAATGAGTACACACTCTCTCAGTGCACAGAGAGATCATTTCGAGACAGAACCTGCAATGCAACCTCAGTTGCTGGCGTTGTCTGCCAAGGTATGAAGAATCTATCAAACAAAAAAAAGAAAGAAAGAACAAATAGTTATGATAGTTAAACAACAAATTATGTTTCATTTAAACAATTTCTCACTGCAGCTGAAGATTCTTTGTGATTACTGTTGGATGTTTCTTATTCAGAACTTAGAGCACAGTTGATCATCCATTGTCTGCCTTATGTGTGGCTGCATTTACAGTTTGCTTGTCTTTATAGGAAGCCTGGAGGTCCAGTTGGCCAACGGTGCAGATGAGTGCTCGGGAAGAGTGGAGGTCCGTCATGGTGAAACATGGCAAACAGTGTGTGACACAGACTGGACCCAAAGTAAAGCTCAGGTGGCGTGTGACGTGCTCGGGTGTGGGACTGTCTTAAGCGCTCCTGGCGGTGCCCATTTCGGCCAAGGCAATGGGTCAGTGGTAGAGGCGAGTGGCTCATGCTTCGACAACGTGACTTCTCTACAGAAATGCTCAGCCAAAGGTTTCAGGACCGTAAACTGCGGGCATGAACGTGATGCTGGTGTAATCTGTGCAGGTAAAACCCTAAAAGTTAATGTCTTTAGCATTTGTTTCATATCATGAAGTGAAAATTATGGAGCACAATATTAATACAGTTGAAATTTTTCAAATTAGGTGCAGTAGTATGTTCTTAAAGGAATAGCTGTCTCTTTTTTTTTAGGATATAGAGTCATTTAACAGCTGAGCTGGATACTGACTGGGCACTGGGAAACTGATTCAGATGGCTCAAACATGGCCCAGCAAGACAAGAAACAGACAAACAGACAAAAACACAGCATAGCTGTTGTCATGGGGATGAATTAGCGCACATTTTATATAATTTGGGAAGAAATCATTAAAGCAACACCATGGGAGTTTGTGACCCTTAAAACTGTGTGCGTCTGATTAGTTTAGAAGTACATTGACTTTTATTGCACACATTCACAGGCCTGAAACCTTCCTAGAGCACCGGGGGGCTGAGATACCACAGTTCAACACTTTGGTCTCCTGCACTGGGCTTTTGATGGCCTCTTCAACATGGGGCCGAGTTCAGTCTGGCCGGACATTTGCAGGGCTCACAGGGAGATTTCTTTTTATGGCAGTGGTGTTACATGCCATCGCTGTATAGGGAGCCAAAGAGGAAAACAAACAATAAAAAACTGCCAAATTCTCTGGTGTTACTTATGCTGAATGATATATAAACTACATTCTATTCATATCAGAACCCTTCACCTGCTTTTTAGCAGCTCTAATCCTTTAGCAAGGAAGACTGGTAAAACATTTTGTTTTGAAAAATGCAATAGTTGCTGTCCTTCCCAACTTTTCTGAAACACGTTGCTGGCATCAAATTCAAAATATCTTTCAAAAAACAGGCTTGATGGGCGGTCTGTGGCGTAGTGGGTTGTGCAGGTGTCCCATGTACAGAGACTGCAGTCCTCGCTGCAGTTGGCCCTGGTTCGAGACGGCCGTATCGGACGGCCTTTGCTGCATGTCATTTCCCATTTCTCTGCCCCCTGTTTCCTGCCTGTTTTCAACTGTCCAATCCAATAAAGATGTAAAAAGCCCAAAAAAACAAGAATGATAGACTGTTTTTGTAATTTAGTGGTTTTTTTTTTCAATTAAATGTAAGGTTTAAATGATCTGATTGTTCGGTCATTGTGTTCGGTTTTTATTAACATTTTTCCTCAAAGACCCAACTTATTTGGGAAAGCTATTGAATGCTTGTCTCCCAGACTGTCCTTTGCATCTGGACTTAAAATTTCTGTTTGAATGTGTAGCTCAGCTGCGGCTGGTCAGCGGCTCAGGCCAATGCTCCGGCCGAGTGGAGATCTTCCATAAAAGCCAGTGGGGAACTGTGTGTGATGACGACTGGGAAATTAAGAATGCTGACGTGGTATGCAGACAACTCGGTTGTGGTCATGCTGTCGCTGCCCCTACAAATGCCCATTTCGGTAGAGGCTCTGGTCCAATATGGCTGGATAACGTGGATTGTTCAGGCACAGAGTCTGCTCTCGCACACTGTACACATGCAGGTTTCGGAGAAAATAACTGCGGGCACGGTGAAGATGCTAGCGCCATCTGTTTAGGTAAGAGGCTATGAGTGATTTATTTCCCCCTTCAGTCAGGCTAAGTTGGTTCTTCTGACACGTCATGTTTTCTACAACTCTATTTCAGGTGCTCTCCAGAAGCCGCAAATTACCATAAGTCCTGCTCCCGAGGTAAACTGGGGTGAGAAAGTTGAAATCACCTGCTCTGTGGTATCAGAACATTTGGGCGGGATGTTTGTCCTGAAAAACACCCAAGGGACATATTCAAAGGAGAAATTCTCTGAGCACGAAGCTGCAACCTTTGTCTTCCCTTCAGTGGACTTTGGCCAAAAGGGGTCATACTTCTGTGAATATTACAAGAAACTGCCAGATCAAGTAATCTATTATCCCCAAGGAAACACTGCTGATCTGTCTGTCTTAGGTGAAAAAAAAATTTCCTTGTTTGTCTATCTGTGTATGATTTAAAAGATATTCAATAGATTTGTGCCTCTGTATGGATTGATCATATTTTTGGCGTGATTCTAAGTGTGATTTGTAAAAGTCCTGCCTCTATCCTGCAGTGAAATTAGAGAAGCCCAGCATCTTCCTGGATTCCCCTCATGCTATGGTGATCTACCGTCTTGACAAAATAACAGTCAACAAAGACAGCACCTTCTCCATCACTTGCTCCACTTACGCCACTTATTCGACTGGCGTCTTCTATCTGACAAAGTCTGAGACAAACCACACAGAAGTGAAAGAGGCAACTGGTCACACCATCTACCGCCTGGCAAACTTTGAATTCTCTGGAATAGATTTTCAACACCAAGGGGAGTACTTCTGTGTCTACGCTGTTAACATCTCCACACATCTCTTCTGCTCCCTTCCTTCGAAGCCACTCCAGATCTCAGTAATCTGTAAGATCTAAAAAAAAAAAAAATTCTGATATTTCTGTTGTTGTTGTTTTGGGGAGTTCTCTTCTTCCCTTACAGTTAGTTATCATTTCATTCCTACAGCAAGCTCATCATCTTCTGTTGTGGGAGCTGTCGTGGGTGTACTCGTGGTGTTGCTTCTTGTGTCTGTGATTGGTTTCCTGGTCTGGAGAAAGAAATGGCGAGGCACCGGTAAGAGTTCTACTTTTTAAGGTGACAAAATGTCTGCAGATTAACCATGCATCGCTTTGTAAAGTGGACTGTAGGAGCATTTTTCAGCAAATGAATAGTTTTGGTTTTATGGACTGCAGGAATACTGCTTTGGTTCTTTCTCTACTAAATCCACAAAACATCAGCTGATGATGTTGCTGATGCCTTCATGTTGTGTTTCCACTAACTTCAGATCAAGTTTAAAAATCATAGTTGCACTGGATTTTCTCTGTATTTCGTCACAACGTTTGATGACATAGCTGCATGGTGATATGCTCATTTTTCAGGTGTCATGGTTCAGTTTAGCAACAGGTTTGACGGAGCAATACAACAAGATCTGGAGGACAGAAACAAAGGGTTACCCGATGAAAGGTAGGGAAAAGAAAACTACAACATACAGTTCTGAGATCAGATCAGCCTCCGCTGGAATAACTGATACCCCTTTCACTTGGTGCACATGTCTCGGTGGCAGCACTCAGTGTGTTAAATTTGGATGGTTCAGATAGTAATTTGTCCCCATTGCTTGTGGCGTTCCCCAGGTCTCTGTCCATATGTTCCCGTTCTGTTTATCTTTTACCATCTACTTTCAGATGATTTTTTTTTTTTTTTACAATATAATCATCTGTAAAATCTTATAACTGAAAGAGTGTTTTGTCTTGTTACCTTAACAAGAAAACATTGGCTCTCAAGCTGCTTCAGACATTGGGACTCTTTGAGACTTTAGTTGCCCTTTTCATCACCAGAATCCTTTTCAACACATTACTCTCCAGCTGCTTAACTGGCTCCCAGTTAAATGCCTCTCTCATTCTAAAACCTTTGCTTCTCGCTCTTAAAGCATTAAAAACTACTCTGTTTCATACCAATGATATATGACATTATACTGTATTGTAGGTATTTTGAGTAATTTGAGTAAATTGATACATTTACTTTGATTTAACCTTTGTAAAGTGCTCATTCGTCTCTTGAAAGGCACTTATAAATAACATGAATTATCATCATTTACCCAAGTCTAATGTATACATCTGAAGATCAAACTAGTTGAACAGCATCTTCTGTTAATGTGATACTTATCACCGCTCTCCTGCTCTTCCGTAGGGAACGCAGAAACCAGATCTATGAGAGCAGACCACACCGGGACAGCACGAAAGAGGGGAGCACCAATCTTGATTCAGACAGCCCTGTTGAGAGAGTTCCTGAAGACCTGGCAGGCAGAATTTGTTATGAGCTCGAACCTCTGGTTGATTCTTTATAAAAATGCGATGCAAGGAGTCATCTCAGTCATGGAAAATTACATTTCCAGGGTACCACAGCACCAGGCTGAAAAGGCCACAGGCCTTTTATTACTCCTCTTTGGTTGAGAGTTTCTTTTTTTTTTTATCTGTAGCAACACCAACAGTGAGGTCACGATGTTCTGACGCACCCTGATGCACGCTTCTAGATCACAGCTTTAAGGTTTTTTTATAGCATATAGTCACTCAGGAACTTGGATTTTACATTTAGTTTTCCAGCTAATAATTCTGAATCTTTTTGTTTCTTTAGACGGATGCTGTGTTGTTTGCTTGAAGAGAAATTGAAAATTAGCAGAGGTTAGAATATAGCTTTTGATAACATACACATACAGTTCAAGATGCTGCATTGCTCTTGACATAAATTGTAGTGGTTTTTATTTTTCTGGAAGATTCTGTTAATCAAAGAGCTACGGTTCAAGTATCTATAGGAAGATAGTGATTATGAATAGCGCACCCAGACAAAGACGCTGTCTTTTTTATTGCATGTGATTGCTGATCAATAAATTTGTATTTCTTACAACATTCAGAAAAGTTTTGACTCAATTCACACGTCACAGTTGCGTCTTTTCAGTTGGGAAAAATGTGCTTTGAATCAAATGCAAAAAACAGAATTTTAATGAAAGGTCATAAGTCACAAGACATTACTCGATCGGATTGGATATGCGCATAGTAGTAGTCAGAAGAGGAGAAAGGTAGTCATAGTTTAGCAATATTGCTGTGGCAACGAAACTACCCTTTAAAATCGAGTCCAGCACTAAAATTCAACAAAGTCCAATTTGCGTTATTTGATAAAAGAGAGGACCCAAATGCAGGCACTATTCAGGAGAAAAATAATGTTTTAATAAACTTACCAATAGAATAATCTCATGGGACTAAAGGACAGGAACTTCACGGAAACAAGTGAACAAAACGTCTGTAGTTTGTCGACAACCACAATGTCTGGTTGGTTAGCCATCACCAGTTTATCAGTCTGGATCTGGAGGTCCCACAGGATTTTAACTCTGTTATTCTTCACTACCTTTGAATGTGCCTCCCAGTCCAACCCAGTCTCGGCACAGATGTGCCTGTACACTAGTCCCGCCACTTGGTTGCGGCGTCCCATGCATGCCGTACCTGCCTGCATCTTACAGCCCGCTACTATGTGCTGGAATGTCTCAGAGACATCTTTGCATCTTCTGCTCAGGGCCTGTTTTTGAGCTGCCACGATCAGTGCCTCTGTACTGTCTTTCAGACCAGCCTTTTTTAAGTCCACTGACAGGACTTCTTGATGTTAGCCACTTCTTCAGTCTGACGATGGTTCATGCTGTGCAGAGGCCTATCCTTCCATGATGATTCCTCCGCTTCCTCGTTGCCTCCCCTGCGTTTCAGTTGCATGAGACATTCACTTAGCAGTTCATCCTCATCTAGGATCACTGCAGCAATGGTGGTCTGTGATCGTCCCAGTAGGTACATATGAAGATATACATATCTCTATATATAAGTGAGCAGTAATAAACAGAACTCAGAAGAATTACTTTTAAGATAGGTTTGGAAGTAAACCTAATGGAAACTAGACCATCAATCCAAAAGACGCGGCATTAAACACAGAAACACACCATAAAACCAGTAAATACATAAAAACAATGCTTATTAACCCTAAACAGTACAAATGTTTAATATCGATACCATTTATAAATAAATTATCACAATTAAAACAGCATAAGCATTACATACAGTATGTTTGCTTAATGGATTAATCTGTAAACAGTATGTGGATGCAACTTTCAATGCTTTGGACAGAAATGTGCCATGAAATTCACTGTGAATTTCCCAAGAGACATTTGGACCTGTTGTATTAGAAAAGGCACAGCTGTAATACTGATGGTTTGGTATGTTGTTTGGCTCTGTTTTGGTAAATGGTCCTTGTGGCTGTGTAAAAGTTAGTCTGCAGACCATAATGAAATAGCAACATTAAATTCAGTGACCAGTTATTTTGTGATTCACACCCATGGTTTCTGGTGACAATGCCCGAGCAGTCAAGTAAAAGGTGGGTGAGTGTGAGGTAAGATGAACTGGAATTACTGAAGTCAATATAAGGTTCTTTGGTGCAATGCTTGAGTGAGTACTACCAATCATAATAATGTGTGTGTGAGCTTGTAAGTGTTTTCACTATTGTAACAGACAGACAGGTCACAACTGGAATGGCAGTCACACAAGTAGGTGTGTCCATATATGTAGGTATGGCTTTGTTCAAACCTGCTCACCTTGTCTGTTGCTTCAGCCAGCTAGCACCACATACCTGCATTTAGGATACTGGGACATTCCTCGGCTGTGAACTTTTTAATCTTTCTTTATATTTCTGTCTCTGTATCTGGATTGTTGTGTTAGAATTAAGACAACAAATATGCCAGTAATACTGTTTTATTCCAGTGTGAGCGGTTCTCTGGAGGTAAAGTATGCAGTCTTTCTTGTCTCTCTTCTTCTACTTCAAGCAACTTGCACAACTTATTTTAAAAAAGTTCGAGTTAAATATGTCATATCTTGATGTAATGTGTGTACAGTGTTGATTTTTTTTTTTTAAATATGTCGACAATCTCGCAGCTCATTACGTCCAAAACAGGACTTTAGTTTGCAAGACACAGACTTAGAACTGAATCTGATACACTTGATCTGTATTAAGTGGTAAAATGTATTCCTCTCCAGTTGAAAAAAAATCAAGAAAGGATCATGTCTGTCCTGACTTCCAAGAAGATCCCCTTCAAAGCTGTGGACATTGCTCAGAATTCTGAAGACAAGGATTTAATGAGGCAGAAGGCAGGCAACCCAACTGCATTGCCTCCACAATTATGCAATGGAGATGTCTACTGTGGAGTAAGTTTCATGTAATTGGTAATAGGAAAAAAAGTAATAGGAATGATAAGGAGTACAGCTAGCACACCATCTTTTCAAAGTGTACAGAAATGATTTCATGTGAATCATTGGCATGCTTTCTGTCTGTGTGAAACAGGAAGAAACCCTGTGGTAGTCTAGGGTGTGGGCACAGGGATTAAATAAATATTTACAGTATGAACCATCCTCGCTGCTTAACAAACTGCCTATAAAAAGCAGTAACTGTTTCCCGTCAGAAACATTATTTCTTATCTTAATAATGTGGTGTGACCCCGATGAGGGCAATAACAGTCAGTGGCGCAATGTGGCTTATGGGTAAAATATAAAATGTGAAATTCTAATGATGATACGCACAAAAAAGGTACATGGTACTGACAAGTGGGATTTCATTACTGTGGAATGATGGGAAAATAAGGATTTGTTTTATGTTTGTTATCATTAAATTAACCACTTAAATTTACCGAGAGCAGGTCTTCTATTTCCTCTTCAACATAATCCATCATGTTTTTATGGTAGCCCAGAATGGGCAAACCAAACACTGGCTTTAGATTGAATCTCTTGCATTTTGAGGGCACCAGAGTTTCCCCGACGAGCTTGGATGCGGGGGATATTCAATTGGTTGCAGACTGTGGAATGATAGGAGTGCCACAAAAAAAAAAAGTCTTAAAAAGAATAAGAAAATGAATGAGGAAATAATGAAAGAATGAATGTGGATATAAGAAAATGTGGAAACAGAAAAGGAAATAAGAGAAGGTTTGTTTAAAAGAAGCTGCTGTAAATAGAATGTCACCTTATCTGAAACAGATTAGACAGCCAATGAGAGCATTGTACCATCACACTCATATGTATGATCTATTGTTTCGAAGCGTTGAGATTCTTGTGAGCCAGATGCAGCCATATTTGGATAAGAGGGTGAAGGTGTGGAGGAACACATGAGAGACCAGGAAGCAATGCAGGTTAAATGGAGAGCATGGAAGTGGTTTCCCCTCCAGTGTGGGTGGGACATGAAAGAGATGTGTCCAGTTGCCAGACAGACAGGCATCGACTGCTCTGTCATCAGTTTCAATCAAAGTTGGACAATGATTCAAGAAATGGATCATCATGCTGTATTAGGAGATATGAAACTCGTAATAACTCTCAGTTGAAACAGTGTTTCCAAAGAAAAATAATGTTGGTTAAAATTGGAGCCATTTTTTAAAAAATATTTCAAACAATAGGAATATTTTTTTTAAACAAGTATGGTGACCGTCTCACTGTTGGAAACAATTCAGGTTTAAAGCTATGTTCAGCTATGTAATCTTGTTTTGCACAGTCTATATGTTGAAGTTTAGAAGAAATTAAAAACACAGTCTTATACTCTCTTCTCACTCTGCGTGTCATCCCCTACACCTGGCCTATCACTGCATAAACTGCTGCTTAACTCCAAAAAAAAATGAGTCTGGAGGTGTGTGAAATCAGATTGTTTACATTTGCCTTGAAGACATCTCCCTGACCCACTGGGCTTGCATTGCACCTTATGTTACTTTCACCTTCAACAGATGTAAATAACTGTGAACAAGACGTTAAATGTATAAGATTAGAATATTATCTTACATGTACAGCAAACAATTACCTGTGTACATTATAAAACATGCTGAAAAATAGACGTAAGATCCCACTCTGTCTCTCCTCATCCATTCATTCCTCATCCATTCATTTCACTTTAAATTTATCATGTACAAACCTTTCTTTTCTTTCAGGACTTTGATGCATTTGAGAATGCAATTGAGATGGAACAATTAGAGGAGTTCCTCAAACTCTAAAGAGGATGGTGGCCGGCGATGTAGGACCAACATTTCCATACTCACCATGTTCGTTGCACAAAAATTATCCATAGAAGAGTATATATATATTTCTCTTTGTGTGATAAGGGATGCTTTAAATGTTTGTGATTTAAAAAAAAAAAAGGAATCTTCTGCTTGAGCTTTCGTTGAAAGGCGCATTTGTTTGTTTTTTCTCACCATGTTTAAAACATTTGCATTAAATGTATGAAATAAAAAGTCCTGGAATGGTTTTTAAAGTCTGATTTATTTCTTCTGTGTTAGAGCCATTGCAGTTTATGGGATCACAAACAATTATTTCTCTGCAGGTTTTGTCCAGTGGTCAAAGAACATCGATAAACTATCTGACCTCATTAGCGCTTGATAAAACACTAAGCTTATCAGTGCTTCTATTTTTTAATCACAGGGAATAAAAAAATAAAAAGCCTGTTGTATATAGAGTTTACTGTGGGAAATAAATAAGATGGAAGAACATTACTGATTTACATTTAATAGTTTTGATTGTTTATTCAATACTGTCTGAATGATCATCATTTCATATAAATGTGTATTATCTGTGATACCCACAATAAACTGACAAAGTAAAAGGAAACGGAAGTTTGTGAATATTGTTTATTGCTTATTTATTTGTAAACATGTTGATGAACGTGTTCTTTCTAGGTAAAACAATCTAATCTGATTTGAATATCCATGCACAGATATTTGTCATTCTGTTTACAGGGACAACAAATATCTAAACAAAGTATATCCTTTCTTCATTATACAGGGAAAAGTTTTTCATAAACCCCCATGTCAAAATAATTTGACATACATACATATTGTTGTAATTATTTCTTTGTAATTATTGTAGATAAACATGCATGCATAAAAACACTGGAGTGAGCTTACAGCTGAGTCAACAACAGGCAGCAGGTTGGACGCCGCTGTCTGGCTCAGATGGGGGCCTGTCGGTATTAAAGCGATGTCGCGGGCTTATGACGTCCTCTTTACCCACAACCCGAGAGGAGAATAGGGTGCGTTCTTTCTACACCTGGCACAATCCACAGGATTAATCAAACATCCCAATTTATAAATTCATCTAAAAAAGTCGTAAATGATGGATGATAACTTTCCTGTCGTATATACTCTTTATTGCAGAACTTTGAGTCCGCCATCCATCATAAATCTACAATGGCCGAGGAAGGGTGAGCATGTCGCTTCTTTATGCTACAACCGTTAAAATGAACAGTCGTGCCCAGTCTGTTGAATTAAACTGGACTTACAATACCACGTCTGTGAAAAGACGAGGCTGGTGGTCGTGTAAATTAAGGTTTTAGGTATTTGTGAGGTGTAAAGCCTCGTAAACGTTACTGTCTCTAAGCTAAAGGAAGCTTAGCTTAGCAGAGATACCGCTTCAGATCTGCTGTTGACGGCAGATGTGTTCAGTCTGGTACGAGCACACTTGTGAGCAGCAGAGCTGTAAGATGTAGAGATACATGGTCCTAGGAAATATATGAGTGTTGGTGAACTTGCTGTTTGTCCGTGATTGATAATGGAGACGCATTTGAATGTTTGTTTTTTGAAAAAAAATGTCATGAAGCAATCTGGACATGTTTCAGCCGACATTAACTTGAATTTCTTAAAGTGGGATACTGAAAAATAAGAAAACATTGGACAGCGTTTGCTTGAGTGCATTATAACATGTGTAAAGGATGGAAATGTGTACTCCCTGAGTAACGATCAGATAACAAGTTGAAACATTGAAAATGGCCAAGCCTATTTAAACTGTCTCAGTTAGATGTTACTAGTTTCATACTGAAAATGGGTTTTGCAGCAGTGATTGTGCTGAAATGCAAGAAGTGTGTTTAAAATAAGTGCCACTGACAGACTGTAAGTAGTGAGATTATCAGAACTGATGCCTCTTCTTGTTGTAAGCGGGGAATGGTCCATCTAGACATTTTTAATGGAAACAAAGTGGTTTATTAGATGCATGCATGTATTGGTGTCTGTCCTCTTTACTGCTCTTAGCCTTTTGACAAATGAGATGGTCGTGGCCAGTGTTAATCTGCTGTGCTGCTCTCATTTTGCACTTGTTGAATATCTGATTCCATTTACAGTTCATGTAAATCAAAGGCCTGAACACTGTTAAGTCCTTATTTCATCAGCAGTTCGATCAAAGTGATTTTTAAAAGTCCAACTCCACTTAATGCCTGGAGTGTCCTTTTTCTTGAAGTGAGCTCTCTTGCGTGAATGATGATTTACATTCTTTTGTCGGATACCCCTTCACTCTACAATGAGTGAGATGCACCTTCTGACATGCCAGAAGCTCAATGGGTATATCATTGTTTGTCCTTCAAATATAAAGCTTTACTTCATCTTTCTGTTGTTGTTTTTTTGTTGTTGTTGACAGCATTGCTGCCGGAGGTGTGATGGATGTCAACACCGCTCTCCCTGAAGTGCTCAAGACTGCACTCATCCATGACGGTCTTGCCCGTGGTATCCGTGAGGCTGCCAAGGCCCTGGACAAGTAAGTAGAAATCCATCTGTATATTTGTTCACCGCTCTCTTCTTGTATCGGTGATGATATCTTGGCTCCCTCTGCTGAACTATGTGTGGAAACCTGCCACTGTTACCCAGTTTATGTCTGAGATCTGCCATCGTTCCAGCGCATTGATGGTGTGTAAACCCTGTGCAGCCAGCTAATTCTGTGTGCTTTTACAGGCGTCAGGCCCATCTCTGCGTCCTGGCTGCCAACTGCGACGAGCCCATGTACGTCAAGCTGGTGGAGGCCCTCTGTGCCGAGCATCAGATCAACCTGATCAAGGTAAGGAGGCTGCTTAAGACCAAACTGGGGATGCCTTCTACTAAGTTGCCATGTATCACTGATGATAATTTGGCTCCCTCTATTGAACACTGTGAGGAGATTGCCACTGTTACCCAATTTCTTTCTGAGATGCAGTCGAGTATGCCGCTGTCTGACACTGCTCGTGACTAAACTTGAGTGCACGCCTCTGTGCCCGTTACAGGAAGAATTTGAGTGTCTTCTCATAAAGTTTAAAAGGGTCTGAACCAGGGATGACATGATTGCCTCTTTGTACTGCATCCGATGACTTGCTTAAAGGATCTGTCACTTCAAAACGTGCCACTCTTAACTTGTATCGCAGGTGGACGACAACAAGAAGCTCGGTGAGTGGGTCGGTCTTTGCAAGATCGACCGTGAGGGAAAACCCCGCAAGGTTGTGGGCTGCAGTTGTGTCGTTGTCAAGGTAAATGACGCTCTTCAGCGAGATTTTATTTATTTTTTTTATATACCGCTACGTTTCGTTGCAATATAGCCACGGGGTACTTTGGTATAGCTGTTACTTTAAAGCTATAATGTGTAATATTTCACGGACAATGAATGTCTCCATGTTGCTCCGGCATTTTAAAACTACGGGATTTGTAGAAGGACATGTCATCAGCTTCGCATTTTCCGTTTCCAATGTGGAAACGGAAAATGCGAAGCTGATGACATTCATTGGACATTCATTGGAGTGTAACACTCTTATGTACATTCGTATGCTGAATATAAAGAATATAAGAACACTGCACTTTAGTGATGGAGGTAATTAATAACGATTGGGGTAATACTTGTGAATGATAAGACTCAAATTTGTTAATAGACAACGTGAAATATTACACATTATGGCTTTAAGGGAATTCAGTGATAGATTTTTACGTTGTCTTACAGTTCAGGATTTATTAATGGATCTGCCAGTCAAGTACAGGTGCTGTGCTTCGTGCCATGCAGCTGTTTAACTCCTGGCAAGATTAAGGCCATGGTACGAGCCCCGTCATCTACCTGTGATATCTGGGGTCCCTATGATTGGCTACATGTAGTATCAAATGACAGAGAGTTCTAGGTTTATTTAGCTAATTCTTTAAACTATGCAGTTTGTTTTAAAGACCTAATTAGGACAGTTCATCATATTTAACGTACCAATTTAAATCGAATAAATACACACCCAAAAATATTGAATATATTACATTTAAACATTGACTACACTGGTTTGTCTTCAGCAATAACCGTTTCTAAATTTAGGCTTTGGAGTTCTTGTTGTTGCACATTGCAAACAGGAATGAGTTGGGTTTTTAATCTTGATTTACTGTGCCAGTGTAATCAAGATTTAGAATTTCATGTTCGGTATTCTTTTTGTGCCAACAGGACTATGGCAAGGAGTCTCAAGCCAAGGATGTGATCGAGGAATACTTCAAAGCCAAGAAATGAAGTGTCAATAAAATCTGAAAAATGGAAGTTCTGTGGGGTTTTTTTTTTTTTTTTTTTTTCTTTAATTTCACGAGTTTGAAAGTCACTGAGATGGTATTTGTGTGCAAGTCAAACTTTGAGTTCTGCATCAGCAACATAATGAAGTCACCAGGAACAGTTGCAGTGACCGAACACAAATAACTGCTTATTTAATTCTTTAACTGAAGTTCTGCAACATTACAAAACTTGTGTTGAGGATCCAATATCATTCCTTCGTGGAAAGTCATAGGTCGTGTGTGTGTGTGTGTGTGTGTGTGTGTGTGTGTGTGTGTGTGTGTATATATACGTAGATATATTAGGGCTGGGCGAGTTGACTCGTTATGATCGCGTTAATAACTACATGATTATTTAACGCCGACAAATAGTTTTCTTTTATTGTAAAAGTCTGCTGTGGAACCGAAAAGAAAGTAATTGTCAGATCCAAACATGGAGAAGTGTACGGAACTTTTACTTGGCCATTTTCTTTTTAAAGTTCTTAAAGATGGTGGAGGAGACAGAACCAAAGTCATTTTCATGACACTGATAGCGATTTCTGCCAGTAATTTACTGAATTAGACAAATGTGATGTATTTACTGATACTGTTATTGGATATAACTGTGTATGAAAAGAAATGTGATGATTAGAGAAACTGAAATGGCTTAAAGAGAACATATTTCCCTGAGGTTTTGGAATAGTTTAATGTAAGTGATGTGAACAAAGAACCAGCTGAATTGTATAGTGAAGATTCATGTTTAGTGTTTACATAGCTTTTATTTTGTGTAAAATAAATCGGACTGAGACACATTCTGGAGGAAAACTGAGACGCATCGTGTCTCCGCTCTTCACCTGCTTTTACAGGTAACATATTTGCCATCGCGGTCCCCATCCTTGGGACCCGTAACATTTACAAACATGTAATGTGGAATATATGTTACACTAGTGGTGTAAAAAAAATTTTATTATAATGTTTGATATTTTCTCAATATTCCTTTATATCATATCATACAATACTATATACTGTATGTTGAAGAAAGTATATCTGAATGAATATGTGAGTTGTTCTGATTGATCAAGATCTAAACTGTATCGAAAATAAATTTTGTCTCTTAAAGCAGACAACAAAACTTGATCAAAGTAATGGCAACCAAACGGTGAAGCTTAGAAGAGGGAACAAGGTTTTAGGGACTAATGAACAATCAAATCATGAGGAAATCTTAAAAAATCTAGTAAATTAAATCTTAACCCCTTAATGCCTGAATTTATATAGCTGTATATAAAAAAAATGTTTTGTGTTCGTTTGAGCCTTTAAGTAGAAGGTAAATAATGCTGAGATTATTCATTTCACTTTTGCACAAAATATAAATAGAAATTTTGGTATGTTGCAAATTTGCAACACCAGGCATAATGGTCAATAATAAGATAACAACAACAACCTGTTGCAGATTTTATATAAAATAAGTCCGTCACTTTGCGGTCCCACTAGAAACAAGTCCTTGTCGAAGGTTCCTTGTCGAACGGTTTGTAGCATATATGTGACAATAGGCGTTAAGGGGTTAAGCAAAATTGAATGGGTTTTAACCTGAGAGGGCATGGAAAATCGATATAAATAATGTCACTGTCACAAAATGCACAATTGGACACCCAGCATTCCATGGTTGCTATGGTTCCTCCTCAGGTGCATCTTCTAGATGTCATCATCATTTAAACACAAACACACTTCTATCATTGAAGACACTTGTTTCTGACATCTCACTCGACGCTGCTGCTGTTGATTTCTGCATTTCCACTGAAAACGCACCCTTTCTTCAAAAGAACCAGAGACCCCCTTTGACTCAGCAAACTTCCAACATGGAAAATGTGAGACTTGAGCACTTTGAAAGTCTGTAGGCTACTCTTCTTCTTCTTTATTTTATCGTGAAGACTTTACCAACAATCAATGAGGTCACGTTGTAACAGAAATGAGAATATATAGTTAATGTTAATATTTGGACTAATTTAAAGGGGAAAACATGTTTGTATGAAAAAAGTGGGCCTAAGTTCAGAAAAAAGTCCTTTTTACTGGAATGATGTTGACTGTCAGACTTGAACTTCATATTTAACTATGAAAATTTGATTTGGAAAGTTATTATCTTCAGGTCATTTTAATTCTGAACGTTTTCCTTTGAGTAGTTCACATTATCTGTCCTCTTAATTACTTTTATAAAATCCTCCATATGTGAGACTTTATCTTTTTATCATTTAAAAACAGCCACAAAAAGGTGACATTGTACAAAAAAAACAGAAGTTGATGAAAGAAAATAATTAATGAAAACGTGTTTTTCAAGGATGTGATTTTTAAAAAGAAATATGCCTATGTTAAGGAGAAAGTAATTTTTAACTATTGATTGAACTGAACTTTATATTTACATTTGGAAATTAGCTTAAAACTATTATAATCCTCAATATGTTCAATTATATTTGCTATATAATATCATAACATGAAGAGATGTTTTAGTGCAGGGTTTTGTACATTTTGAAAAAATACAACTCAGCAGCAACAATGATGAATGTTGTTGTTATTCAACTTGTTCTGGAACTCTCTTCAGCTGTGTCACTGCTGAGCTATAATTTTAGAAAAAAGTACAATACTTTGATATGAAAACATGTCTGAATGTTAATATAAAGTGCATATGTATGAAAAAGGACTCGTCCACCTGCATGTCTTCACACTTAAGGTCACTGAGGTTGTTAATTTTTAAGTTCAGCACGTCAAGGAAAATTCAGGTAAAGCAGCAGAGCTGCAGCTGACTTCATTACCCTCTTTACTCTGCCTGTGATTTACTTATAATATTAACCAGTAGTCAGCTCTAATTCATGAACTTAACCAGTCCATCTAATGAGAAAAGAAGTCAATTCGACAGATGTAGAGAAGGGTCTCATGTTCAGCATCTGAGGAAAACTTGTTTAACTTGCAGCAAAGTGCAGGAAGTGATTCTCATCAGAGAGAATTTAGAAGTGGGTTTACTCAACTGTAAACTGACTGAGAAATAAATTTCTATAATCTGTATAATTGTTCAGTATCCCTAATCCCAGACAGACATGTGAGAAGAAATTTTCATATATTTTCATAAAACATAAAGCAGCACAACTCAATAAGAAAAGACATGATAAAGGTCTTAAGCTGAGTCTTTCTTTATTAGATGACCTTGGTGTTCTGCTGAATTATAGCCTCATAAACTAATTTCAAAGGAAGAGATGAAGAGATTTTTTAAAAAAGTTTTTAACTATATTTTTGGGGGTTTACAAAGGAAATAATGAAACAGCAGTTATTGAAACAAATTCACATAAATACTTGAGGTCAACAGAGCCCAGCAACTGTTTTATAGTAAAGTTCTGACAACGTAATTATGTTGGTTGAAGGGGGCTGCAAATCTTCTTAATCACAATAAGAAGATGATTGCTTTTCCTTTGGAAGTTAAACAGCTTTGGAGGATTGACTTAACTTCACATTTCTTTCCTTTACATTTCATTTGAAGCCATTCTCTGACATGTTGGTCTGTTCTTTCAGTGTGACGTGTCAGCCGACCACCAGGACGTCCGTAGATCCAGGATGATCTCAAGCAGGGTCCCCAGGCAGCGTCCTTTCTGCAGGGACGATCAGGTAAGACATCTGATTTCTCATTTATAGATTTAAACATTTCTGTTATATTGTGTCCGATAATAATCAGATATGTTTGAAACGAAATGGAATAAAAATAAAGGTTAGAGCTGATAAATCTGACATAATGGACAGATTCCATGACAACTGGTTCATCTGCTAAAGTGGTCGCAGGGCAACTTTTGTACATTTTGCTCTGTAGAAATGTAAATGTTGTTAACTATAGGTTCCTCCACTTTGAATCCCTCTTCTGTTGACCTTCTGCAGGTGGCTAAAGCACCCCAAAAACGCAAGCGCTCTGCAAGTGCAAACCTCTCAAGGAAGAGGAAGCGCAGCGAGGGGGCCGGCCCTTCTCAACCTTATTTAAAGGTTCGGAGTTTGGTGCCAAAGCCTCGAGACCCCATCCCACCTGAAGACCTCCCAGCAGTGTCTCCTGTGGCCCTCAGCCGGGCCGGCCCTTCTCAACCTTATTTAAAGGTTCAGAGTTTGGTGCCAAAGCCAAGAGATCCCATCCCACCTGAAGACCTCCCAGCAGTGTCTCCTGTGGCCCTCAGCCGGGCCGGCCCTTCTCAACCTTATTTAAAGGTTCAGAGTTTGGTGCCAAAGCCTCGAGACCCCATCCCACCTGAAGACCTCCCAGCAGTGTCTCCTGTGGCCCTCAGCCGGGCCGGCCCTTCTCAACCTTATTTAAAGGTTCGGAGTTTGGTGCCAAAGCCAAGAGACCCCATCCCACCTGAAGACCTCCCAGCAGTGTCTCCTGTGGCCCTCAGCTTCCAGCCCTCCAGAGCTCCCAACCACACGGTGGATGAGTCCCAACCCACTGATGACAAGCTGTGGTGTGTTTCTATCAAATGATGTGACTTTTTCAGATGAATCATCATCACATTTAAAACTTACTAAAACGTATAAATTCAATACTTTTATGATGTAATTTCTGTTTCTTGTAGGTAAAAAAATGTCCGCGTCCACTCCAAATGTCAGATTAAGCAGGAGCTCAAGGAGAGACTGACGTGTCCATCACTGACGACCTCAGTCTTCTCTGGGACTGGACTGTATCCTCCCTTTTACTAGTGGATATTTCTCATGAGCCTAAGCCGAGAAATCCACCCACAAAATAATAATATTTATTCAATCTAAATAATATTTAACAATCTATCTGAGATTTAAAATATGAGTTAGATGGTTAAATCTAATGATAATTGTACATAGTTATATACAGTAGCTTTAAGTTTTTTTTTTCATATTTGAATCAGTAAATGCAGTTTTTGTCTCCATCAACAGCCGCAACCATCCACCTGCTGGACAACCTCCACCTTCAAGATCCATTTGCAGCTTCCACCATCACCCTGCAAAACACTCCACCCTATATCTCCACCTGCAGCTTCCATCATCAGCATACAGAGTAAAAATCCATCCACCCTCTCCACCTGCAGCCTCTACCATCTGCCTGCAAGATGTTCCACCTTCCATCTCCGCCTGCAGTAACTACCATCAGCCTGAAAAATGTTCCACCTTCCATCTCCACCTGCAGTAACTACCATCAGTCTGCAAAATGTTCCACCTTCCATCTCCACCTGCAGTAACTACCATCAGTCTGCAAAATGTTCCACCTTCCATCTCCGCCTGCAGCAACTACCATCTGCCTGCAAAATGTTCCACCTTCCATCTCCACCTGCAGCAACTACCATCTGCCTGCAAAATGTTCCACCTTCCATCTCCACCTGCAGCAACTACCATCAGCCTGCAAGATGTTCCACCTTCCATCTCCACCTGCAGCAACTACCAGCAGCCTGGAAAATGTTCCACCTTCCATCTCCACCTGCAGCAACTACCATCTGCCTGCAAAATGTTCCACCTTCTATCTCCGCCTGCAGCAACTACCATCAGCCTGCAAAATGTTCCACCTTCCATCTCCACCTGCAGCAACTACCATCTGCCTGCAAAATGTTCCACCTTCCATCTCCACCTGCAGTAACTACCAGCAGCCTGCAAAATGTTCCACCTTCCATCTCCACCTGCAGCAACTACCATCAGCCTGCAAAATGTTCCACCTTCCATCTCCACCTGCAGTAACTACCATCAGTCTGCAAAATGTTCCACCTTCCATCTCCGCCTGCAGCAACTACCATCAGCCTGCAAAATGTTCCACCTTCCATCTCCACCTGCAGTAACTACCATCTGCCTGCAAAATGTTCCACCTTCTATCTCCACCTGCAGTAACTACCATCAGCCTGCAAAATGTTCCACCTTCCATCTCCACCTGCAGCAACTACCATCAGCCTGCAAAATGTTCCACCTTCCATCTCCACCTGCAGTAACTACCATCAGCCTGCAAGATGTTCCACCTTCCATCTCCACCTGCAGCAACTACCATCTGCCTGCAAGATGTTTTCCTCAAAGAGCCCATAGACCTTCACAATGAAGTCACAGAGGTAAGTGATGTTTAAGAGAGAAAAAAAAGGGATAAATCAATTATTCAGCAAGAAACAGGAAACATTTGAATTTCCAACATTCTTCAGAATCAAAATAAATGTTTTTCCTCTAAATGCAGCAAATTTCTTTTTGGCTTTCCTCCAGAGACCCATCTGGCCCTCAGAGATACTGAAGTCAAATAGAAGCAGACCAAGTGCCATATCTCCATGGACACCAACACCACCATCTCCTTGCCCTAACTGGGAGTGCTCCTTCTAACTGGACTTACTGGACAAACCAAGCAAACGTCCGCCTCACTGCATTTAAAATAAAAGATCCTGTGACTTCAATTACTTTAATTGATTTTGTGCTCTTTTCACAATTGTTCACTTGAAAGAGAAGCCTGAATAAATGTTTTTTTTTAATTGATTTAGTTGAAGTTAAAGTTTTTAATTCTATTTTGTTTAAATGTTTTGCTGATGCTTTGAGGAAGCTGTTAATGGTGAAGAACTGTATTCATGTTTGGGGGTGAAATGTAATGTGGAATATATTCAATTACACCAGTGAGAAGAGCTAAACAGCATTAAAAATAAATGTGCTCCTGAAAGTAGAGACCAAACCTTGATTAAAGTATCAGAAAGTAGACATTAGAGCTTTACAGAGAAAACAGAATTAGTATAGAACTTCACATTACCAGTCATATTCTCTCAGTGTAACTTTACTTTTCCATCTTTGTCCATGAACACCAGAGAGGAGCTTTATTTCAACACGGTCACCTCTCTATTTAACTCATTATTTGTTTGCCAAATGATTTAAAAAGGTCTTCGAGTTTTTTGGGAATTAATAAACAATTGCAGTGCACGAAGCCTCAATAAATAATTTCACTGAGTTCACAATTCTGAGTTGACAAACACTACCGTGAGAATCCAGAATATTCTCACTTTACTTGTCAATTTATACTTACTGGGTCTCTTACTTGACATCTAGATGCTCTCACAGATGTTCTTTAGTCTAATACAAAAAAAGGTCAGCAGTGTCCCTCTACAAATTTACCTTAATGTGGCACCCCTGAGAGGGAGTGGCCACATAATTATTTCTTATAAAACATAAAACGGGTAAAACGTGTTTATTTTTCATTAATTTATGTGTTTATTTAAATTATATTTAAATTGAGAGAACCATACGAAATGGGTAATTTGATTTTGGGAAAGCAGTGGGGCGGAACATTGCGGTCGCTCCAGGTGTTCAGGGGTACGGTAAGGAGCCCCACCTTCCGCCGCGCCTCAGACACATTCTGGAGGAAAACAGACACATCGTGTCTTCATTACTCTGCTCTTCACCTGCTCTTACAGGTCGGTAAACAGTGTGTGAACCATAAAATGTTTGTATCCATGCCAATGTAAATAAGAGAGTTTAAGGCGATTTGCCTGAGTCATTTATGGATAAAACGTGCTAGAAACGGGAGGAATTTCCCGCGCGGCCGCCATTACTGGCCAAGATCGGTCAAGGTTAAGCGCTTGTTATTGAGAGTTTGTGCGCTTTATACACTTGAAAACCGCGGGTTAATTTAGTATCTTTCCTGTTAAAATGTATTTATGTGTTTAAATGTGAGATGTGAACGATTATAGTTATACTTAAAAGGTGACTTGAGTTTATTAGCTGGTGTAGCACAAGCATTTCTGTATAGCTAACAGATGCACTTAAAGGCAGGGTAGGGGATCTTTTTCTGGAACATTTTTTTACATATTGCTTGAAATACTCTTCACACCCCCATTGCAACCAATTAATTAAAAGTTTTGACACAAATATGAAAAGTTTTAGTGGCCTCTAGAACGTACAATCTAGGAAAAACAGTATCCAATCATTGTGAACAGACGTTCACAATGATTGGATTCTGATGCCGTCTATCAAACTGCCATCTGCTCCTCCCTCCCCCTCCCCCTCCTTCCCCCTGTGCGCGTACCCTGCTCCGTGAACGAAGCTTGGCAGGAAGCTAAATTAGAGCCAGCTTGGCTAGCACCTAGCATTATTAAACGTATAGTTAGCATATACTAGATACGGCAACGATCGATGCTTGCTGGCAGAACAGCGCTCGTGCACCTTCGTGCTCGTGCGCGTTCATGTACTCTAGAGGCGTGCCTTCGGGGGAAAGTGAAGAAAAGGGTTGGGACTTTTTACTAGCCTGGCGACGCCATCCTACGTGCTTCCGCCCAAAGATTTTGGCTCCGCACATAGTCTGGCCAAATCCCCCTACCTCGGTTCGCTCAGTGTTTTGCCAATCAGCAAACAGTTGCGAGTGGTGACGCAGAACTCACGCGCGGAGTCCATTGTAGTCCATATAATTGTAGTTCAACCGCAGCGGAAATAAACATGGCGACGGAAGAACGCTAGAAGCTATCCATGAAGTTGTCTCAACTCTGGAGAGCATTACACAATTAAAACGAGAGCAAGAGGAATGCCTCTTCAATATTGTTAGTGGCAAGGATGTCGAAGCTATCCTTCCAAATGGCTTTGGGAAAAGTTTGATTTATCAAATGGTACCGGTATAATGAAAGCGGATGTGGGAAGCGTGATTCGCGAGCTAGAGCCTCGCGAGAGTAAGCATGAACCTCGGCGCATAACCAACGTCATTTCTAAACATTATGATTGGTTAAGGGAACTCCGTTACTCCAATGAATTTAAGTTGCTGGGTAAGGTCCCGCCCTCCATGGAAACGGATTCCTCTTGGGTTTTGCCAGACTGTTTGACAGAGTCAACAGTCGGCTTTCGCCCAGGCTAACTTTTTACCTGTGTATTTTCAAAATGCAGCTTCGCTGGACTCAAAATCCAGGATCTCCTACCCTACCTTTAAAGAGTTGATCCAACATGCTGGATTTTCATGACACTGTGATAGTGATTTCCGCCACTGAATTAGACAAATGTGATGTATTTACTGATACTGTTATTGGATATAACTGTATGAAAAGAAATGTGATGATTAGAGAAACTGAAATGGCTTAAAGAGAACATATTTCCCTGAGGTTGTGGAATAGTTTAATGGAAGTGATGTGAACAAAGAACCAGCTGAATTGTATAGTGAAGATTCATGTTTAGTGTTTACATAGTTTTTATTTTGTGTAAAATAAATCGGACTGAGACACATTCTGGAGGAAAACTGAGACGCATCGTGTCTCCGCTCTTCACCTGCTTTTACAGGTAACATATTTGCCATCGCGGTCCCCATCCTTGGGACCCGTAACATTTACAAACATGTAATGTGGAATATATGTTACACTAGTGGTGTAAAAAAAATGTTATTATAATGTTTGATATTTTCTCAATATTCCTGTATATCATATCATACAATACTATATACTGTATGTTGAATTATAGGGAAAGTATATCTGAATGAATATGTGAGTTGTTCTGATTGATCAAGATCTAAACTGTATCGAAAATAAATTTTGTCTCTTAAAGCAGACAACAAAACTTGATCAAAGTAATGGCAACCAAACGGTGAAGCTTAGAAGAGGGAACAGGGTTTTAGGGACTAATGAACAATCAAATCATGAGGAAATCTTAAAAAATCTAGTAAATTAAATCTTAACCCCTTAACTCACTGGCTGCCAGCCATTTTCATTTCAGAGAGACCCATACTGCCAAGTGTTTTACAGTATTTTGACTGATTCTTCAAGACCCACAGAAAAGTGTGTCTTATGACTATGTACACACAGAAATTACCAAACTAAAGAGTAGACTCTCTTCTTTCATCAGGAAAAAAAAAGTTTGTTTCTACCATTTTCAGTCCTTTAGTAATAGACAGTAGAACACAGGTTGGTTTCACCAAAAACAGCTGTTTGACCCAAAAAACGGAGAAAACACTCTTCTTCTTTTTTTGTGCAAAGTGGCAATGCTGCCACCTAGCGAGTAATTTTGATAGTATATTCTCTGTTTAGTGTTTACAAGCTTAAGATTTAGTGACGAACTCCACTAGATTGTCCCCCAGCCCGCTCCGTTAAAAAACGCAATTGACGTCTATAGACGTCTTTGGCAGTCAGCGTTTTTTTTTAAATTGACGTCTATAGACGTCAATGGCACCGAAAGAGTTAATGCCTGAATTTATATAGCTGTATATAAAAAAAATGTTTTGTGTTCGTTTTAGCCTTTAAAGGATAAGACCGTTTTTTTTACATTGGGCCCTTCATTTCACATTATAACATGATGTTCTACTCACCCCTGCTTGTTGTTGAACATTTGGAGCTGTTCCGAAGATATTCGCGAGGCGTCTGGCTGCTCTCTTGAGATATTCGGCCATGAAACGGTTTCCTATGGGCAAGTTTATACAGGCACAAACTATGCTGTTTATAATTTATTAATTACTCTACACCAGCACTGATAACGTGGAGGTGCGTCGCTTACTTAAAAAAATCTGGGTTACTAATTTTGAATTTTAGCCGAATGAATAAACAGGCAGCAGGTCTGTGGGCTGCCTGTGGTAGTAGCACCAGAGGACGTCAGTAACACCCACTTTACGACAAAAGAATCTAAATTACAGTAACCCGGATTTTTTTAAGTAAGCGACGCACCTCCACGTTATCAGTGCTAATGTACAGTAATTAATAAATTATAAACAGCATAGTTTGTGCCTGTATAAGCTTGCCCATAGGAAACCGTTTCATGGCCGAATATCTCAAGAGAGCAGCCAGACGCCTCGCGAATATCTTCGGAACAGCTCCAAATGTTCAACAACAAGCAGGGGTGAGTAGAACATCATGTTATAATGTGAAATCAAGGGCCCAATGTCAAAAAATTGGTCTTATCCTTTAAGTAGAAGGTAAATAATGCTGAGATTATTCATTTCACTTTTGCACAAAATATAAATAGAAATTTTGGTATGTTGCAAATTTGCGACAACAGGCATCCTGGTCAATTTGGTATGTTGCTTATTTGCAACACCAGGCATAATGGTCAATAATAAGATAACAACAACAACCTGTTGCAGATTTTATATAAAATAAGTCCGTCACTTTGCGGTCCCACTAGAAACAAGTCCTTGTCGAAGATTCCTAGGTCCGTAGTGAATATGGACTAACCGGCATTGGGGGAATAAAGATGAATCTCAGCTGGTTGATTGAGTCGAACGGTTTGTAGCATATATGCGACAATAGGCGTTAAGGGGTTAAGCAAAATTGTATGGGTTTTAACCTGAGAGGGCATGGAAAATCGATATAAATAATGTCACAGTCACAAAATGCACAATTGGACACCCAGCATTCCATGGTTGCTATGGTTCCTCCTCAGGTGCATCTTCTAGATGTCATCATCATTTAAACACAAACACACTTCTATCATTGAAGACACTTGTTTCTGACATCTCACTCGACGCTGCTGCTGTTGATTTCTGCATTTCCACTGAAAACTCGCCCTTTCTTCAAAAGAACCAGAGACCCCCTTTGACTCAGCAAACTTCCAACATGGAAAATGTGAGACTTGAGCACTTTGAAAGTCTGTAGGCTACTCTTCTTCTTCTTTATTTTATCGTGAAGACTTTACCAACAATCAATGAGGTCACGTTGTAACAGAAATGAGAATATATAGTTAATGTTAATATTTGGACTAATTTAAAGGGGAAAACATGTTTGTATGAAAAAAGTTGGCCTAAGTTCAGAAAAAAGTCCTTTTTACTGGAATGATGTTGACTGTCAGACTTGAACTTCATATTTAACTATGAAAATTTGATTTGGAAAGTTATTATCTTCAGGTCATTTTAATTCTGAACGTTTTCCTTTGAGTAGTTCACATTATCTGTCCTCTTAATTACTTTTATAAAATCCTCCATATGTGAGACTTTATCTTTTTATCATTTAAAAACAGCCACAAAAAGGTGACATTGTACAAAAAAAACAGAAGTTGATGAAAGAAAATAATTAATGAAAACGTGTTTTTCAAAGATGTGATTTTTAAAAAGAAATATGCCTATGTTAAGGAGAAAGTAATTTTCAACTATTGATTGAACTGAACTTTATATTTACATTTGGAAATGAGCTTAAAACTATTAGAACCCTCAATATGTTCAATTATATTTGCTATATAATATCATAACATGAAGAGATGTTTTAGTGCAGGGTTTTGTACATTTTGAAAAAATACAACTCAGCAGCAACAATGATGAATGTTGTTGTTATTCAACTTGTTCTGGAACTCTCTTCAGCTGTGTCACTGCTGAGCTATAATTTTAGAAAAAAGTACAATATTTTGATATGAAAACATGTCTGAATGTTAATATAAAGTGCATATGTATGAAAAAGGACTCGTCCACCTGCATGTCTTCACACTTAAAGTCACTGAGGTTGTTAATTTTTAAGTTCAGCACGTCAAGGAAAATTCAGGTAAAGCAGCAGAGCTGCAGGTGACTTCATTACCCTCTTTACTCTGCCTGTGATTTACTTATAATATTAACCACTAGTCAGCTCTAATTCATGAACTTAACCAGTCCATCTAATGAGAAAAGAAGTCAATTCGACAGATGTAGAGAAGGGTCTCATGTTCAGCATCTGAGGAAAACTTGTTTAACTTGCAGCAAAGTGCAGGAAGTGATTCTCATCAGAGAGAATTTAGAAGTGGGTTTACTCAACTGTAAACTGACTGAGAAATAAATTTCTATAATCTGTATAATTGTTCAGTGTCCCCAATCCCAGACAGACATGTGAGAAGAAATTTTCATATATTTTCATAAAACATAAAGCAGCACAACTCAATAAGAAAAGACATGATAAAGGTCTTAAGCTGAGTCTTTCTTTATTAGATGACCTTGGTGTTCTGCTGTATTATAGCCTCATAAACTAATTTCAAAGGAAGAGATGAAGAGATTTTTAAAAAAAAAATTTAACTATATTTTTGGGGGTTTACAAAGGAAATAATGAAACAGCAGTTATTGAAACAAATTCACATAAATACTTGAGGTCAACAGAGCCCAGCAACTGTTTTATAGTAAAGTTCTGACAACGTAATTATGTTGGTTGAAGGGGGCTGCAAATCTTCTTAATCACAATAAGAAGATGATTGCTTTTCCTTTGGAAGTTAAACAGCTTTGGAGGATTGACTTAACTTCACATTTCTTTCCTTTACATTTCATTTGAAGCCATTCTCTGACATGTTGGTCTGTTCTTTCAGTGTGACGTGTCAGCCGACCACCAGGACGTCCGTAGATCCAGGATGATCTCAAGCAGGGTCCCCAGGCAGCGTCCTTTCTGCAGGGACGATCAGGTAAGACATCTGATTTCTCATTTATAGATTTAAACATTTCTGTTGTATTGTGTCCGATAATAATCAGATATGTTTGAAACGAAATGGAATAAAAATAAAGGTTAGAGCTGATAAATCTGACATAATGGACAGAGTCCATGACAACTGGTTCATCTGCTAAAGTGGTCGCAGGGCAACTTTTGTACATTTTGCTCTGTAGAAATGTAAATGTTGTTAACTATAGGTTCCTCCACTTTGAATCCCTCTTCTGTTGACCTTCTGCAGGTGGCTAAAGCACCCCAAAAACGCAAGAGCTCTGCAAGTGCAAACCTCTCAAGGAAGAGGAAGCGCAGCGAGGGGGCCGGCCCTTCTCAACCTTATTTAAAGGTTCGGAGTTTGGTGCCAAAGCCTAGAGACCCCATCCCACCCGAAGACCTCCCAGCAGTGTCTCCTGTGGCCCTCAGCCGGGCCGGCCCTTCTCAACCTTATTTAAAGGTTCGGAGTTTGGTGCCAAAGCCTCGAGACCCCATCCCACCTGAAGACCTCCCAGCAGTGTCTCCTGTGGCCCTCAGCCGGGCCGGCCCTTCTCAACCTTATTTAAAGGTACTGAGTTTGGTGCCAAAGCCTCGAGACCCCATCCCACCTGAAGACCTCCCAGCAGTGTCTCCTGTGGCCCTCAGCCGGGCCGGCTCTTCTCAACCTTATTTAAAGGTTCAGAGTTTGGTGCCAAAGCCTCGAGACCCCATCCCACCTGAAGACCTCCCAGCAGTGTCTCCTGTGGCCCTCAGTTTCCAGCCCTCCAGAGCTCCCAACCACACGGTGGATGAGTCCCAACCCACTGATGACAAGCTGTGGTGTGTTTCTATCAAATGATGTGACTTTTTCAGATGAATCATCATCACATTTAAAACTTACTAAAACGTATAAATTCAATACTTTTATGATGTAATTTCTGTTTCTTGTAGGTATAAAAATGTCCGCGTCCGCTCCAAATTCTGGGACCTGGGACGTCAGATTAAGCAGGAGCTCAAGGAGAGACTGACTCGTCCATCACTGACGACCTCAGTCTTCTCTGGGACTGGACTGTATCCTCCCTTTTACTAAGTGGATATTTCTCATGAGCCTAAGCCGAGAAATCCACCCACAAAATAATAATATTTATTCAATCTAAATAATATTTAACAATCTATCTGAGATTTAAAATATGAGTTAGATGGTTAAATGTAATGATAATTGTACATAGTTATATACAGTAGCTTTAAGTTTTTTTTTCATATTTGAATCAGTAAATGCAGTTTTTGTCTCCATCAACAGCCTCAACCATCCACCTGCTGGACAACCTCCACCTTCAAGATCCATTTGCAGCTTCCACCATCACCCTGCAAAACACTCCACCCTATATCTCCACCAGTAGCTTCCATCATCAGCATACAGAGTAAAAATCCATCCACCCTCTCCACCTGCAGCCTCTACCATCTGCCTGCAAGATGTTCCACCCTCCATCTCCACCTGCAGTAAATACCATCAGCCTGCAAAATGTTCCACCTTCCATCTCCACCTGCAGCAACTACCATCTGCCTGCAAAATGTTCAACCTTCCATCTCCCCCTGCAGTAATTACCATCAGCCTGCAAAATGTTCCACCTTCCATCTCCGCCTGCAGCAACTACCATCAGCCTGCAAAATGTTCCACCTTCCATCTCCACCTGCAGCAACTACCATCAGCCTGCAAAATGTTCCACCTTCCATCTCCACCTGCAGCAACTACCATCTGCCTGCAAAATGTTCCACCTTCCATCTCCACCTGCAGCAACTACCATCTGCCTGCAAAATGTTCCACCTTCCATCTCCGCCTGCAGCAACTACCATCTGCCTGCAAAATGTTCCACCTTCCATCTCCGCCTGCAGCAACTACCATCAGCCTGCAAAATGTTCCACCTTCCATCTCCACCTGCAGTAACTACCATCTGCCTGCAAAATGTTCCACCTTCCATCTCCGCCTGCAGCAACTACCATCAGCCCGCAAAATGTTCAACCTTCCATCTCCGCCTGCAGCAACTACCATCAGCCTGCAGTAACTACCATCAGCCTGCAGTAACTACCATCAGCCTGCAAAATGTTCCACCTTCCATTTCCGCCTGCAGTAACTACCATCAGCCTGCAAAATGTTCCACCTTCCATCTCCGCCTGCAGTAACTACCATCTGCCTGCAAAATGTTCCACCTTCCATCTCCGCCTGCAGCAACTACCATCTGCCTGCAGTAACTACCATCTGCCTGCAGTAACTACCATCAGCCTGCAGTAACTACCATCAGCCTGCAAAATGTTCAACCTTCCATCTCCGCCTGCAGTAACTACCATCAGCCTGCAAAATGTTCCACCTTCCATCTCCACCTGCAGTAACTACCATCAGCCTGCAAGATGTTCCACCTTCCATCTCCACCTGCAGCAACTACCATCAGCCTGCAAAATGTTCCACCTTCCATCTCCACCTGCAGTAACTACCATCAGCCTGCAAAATGTTCCACCTTCCATCTCCACCTGCAGTAACTACCATCAGCCTGCAAGATGTTCCACCTTCCATCTCCACCTGCAGTAACTACCATCAGCCTGCAAGATGTTCCACCTTCCATCTCCACCTGCAGCAACTACCATCAGCCTGCAAAATGTTCCACCTTCCATCTCCACCTGCAGTAACTACCATCAGCCTGCAAAATGTTCCACCTTCCATCTCCACCTGCAGTAACTACCATCAGCCTGCAAGATGTTCCACCTTCCATCTCCACCTGCAGTAACTACCATCAGCCTGCAAAATGTTCCACCTTCCATCTCCACCTGCAGTAACTACCATCTGCCTGCAAGATGTTCCACCTTCCATCTCCACCTGCAGCAACTACCATCAGCCTGCAAAATGTTCCACCTTCCATCTCCACCTGCAGTAACTACCATCTGCCTGCAAAATGTTCCACCTTCCATCTCCGCCTGCAGCAACTACCATCTGCCTGCAAGATGTTTTACTCAAAGAGCTAATAGACCTTCACAATGAAGTCACAGAGGTAAGTGATGTTTAAGAGAGAAAAAAAAAAGGGATAAATCAATTATTCAGCAAGAAACAGGAAACATTTGAATTTCCAACATTCTTCAGAATCAAAATAAATGTTTTTCCTCTAAATGCAGCAAATTTCTTTTTGGCTTTCCTCCAGAGACCCATCTGGCCCTCAGAGATACTCAAGTCAAATAGAAGCAGACCAAGTGCCATATCTCCATGGACACCAACACCACCATCTCCTTGCCCTAACTGGGAATTCTCCTTCTAACTGGACTTACTGGACAAACCAAGCAAACGTCCGCCTCACTGCATTTAAAATAAAAGATCCTGTGACTTCAATTACTTCAATTGATTTTGTGCTCTTTTCACAATTGTTCACTTGAAAGAGCAGCCTGAATAAATGTTTTTTTTTTTAATTGATTTGGTTGAAGTTAAAGTTTTTAATTCTATTTTGTTTAAATGTTTTGCTGATGCTTTGAGGAAGCTGTTAATGGTGAAGAACTGTATTCATGTTTGGGGGTGAAATGTAATGTGGAATATATTCAATTACACCAGTGAGAAGAGCTAAACAGCATTAAAAATAAATTTGCTCCTGAAAGTAGAGACCAAACCTTGATTAAAGTATCAGAAAGTAGACATTAGAGCTTTACAGAGAAAACAGAATTAGTATAGAACTTCACATTACCAGTCATATTCTCTCAGTGTAACTTTACTTTTCCATCTTTGTCCATGAACACCAGAGAGGAGCTTTATTTCAACACGGTCACCTCTCTATTTAACTCATTATTTGTTTGCCAAAGGATTTAAAAAGGTCTCCGAGTTTTTTTGGGAATTAATAAACAATTGCAGTGCATGAAGCCTCAATAAATAATTTCACTGAGTTCACAATTCTGAGTTGACAAACACTACCGTGAGAATCCAGAATATTCTCACTTTACTTGTCAGTTTATTAGATATTTTCTTCATACTTACTGGGTCTCTTACTTGACATCTAGATGCTCTCACAGATGTTCTTTAGTCTAATACAAAAAAAGGTCAGCAGTGTCCCTCTACAAATTTACCTTAATGTGGCACCCCTGAGAGGGAGTGGCCACATTATTATTTCTTATAAAACATAAAAGGGGTAAAACGTGTTTATTTTTCATTAATTTATGTATTTATTTAAATTTTATTTAAAATGAGAGAACCATACGAAATGGGTAATTTGATTTTGGGAAAGCAGTGGGGCGGAACATTGCGGTCCCCACCTTCCGCCGCGCCTCAGACACATTCTGGAGGAAAACAGAGACGCTTCGTGTCTTCATTACTCTGCTCTTCACCTGCTTTTACAGGTCGGTAAACAGTGTGTGAACCATAAAATGTTTGTATCCATGCCAATGTAAATAAGAGAGTTTAAGGCGATTTGCCCGAGTTATTTATGGATAAAACGTGCTAGAAACGGGAGGAATTTCCCGCGCGGCCGCCATTACTGGCCAAGATCGGTCAAGGTTAAGCGCTTGTTATTGAGAGTTTGTGCGCTTTATACGCTTGAAAACCGCGGGTTAATTTAGTATCTTTCCTGTTAAAATGTATTTATGTGTTTAAATGTGAGATGTGAACGATTATAGTTATACTTAAAAGGTGACTGAGTTTATTAGCTGGTGTAGCACAAGCATTTCTGTATAGCTAACAGCTGGAAAGGCTGAAACACGTGAAAAGGACGCCAGCTGCCAAGCCTCACAAATCCAAGTAATGCCAACAAACAAATGACAAAAAAGCTGCCTTTGGAATTATAAACCATTGATCTAAAAAAAAGGATTAAATGTTAACATTTAATTGTTCTTCTGTAGTCCTCATGACACGAAAGGCAAGATGCTCCAGAGGTGTCCTGAGGGCTGCCGAAATTTCAGGCACAGCTGGCAGGGAAAAAGGGCAGAGGAAGGAGGTTTGACCAGCAAATGAAAGACCTGGGGCTGCAAATAATGCATAGCAGTCCAAAGGCATACTGGACACTGAAAGGCATATTTGCCCTCTCCTCTGCAACAACGCTTAGGCGTTACGTTGTTGGACGCGTCGGATATTTCTCTGTAAATACCAAATTATAAAATTAAACAACTCAACTTCACCCAGTTTTCACAATTTTAAGATTTGACAAAATCTGATAATTTAACTTACTTGTTTCCACAGCCCGGCTTCCTACAGGGAATCATCTCCCAAATGGGAGTCATCGCCACCACCATGTCCCCTGTGGAAAGAATGTGCACATTGGTCCTCGATGAAATGGCAATCAAAAGGCAATTTGACTACGACCAGAGAAATGATGCCATTTATGGCGCATCTCCGTCAGGAGACGCTGCCAAACAGGCAATGGTCGTCATGGCTAGGGGCATTTTGGGGAAGTGGAAGCAGGCAAGCCACACCTTAGAAAAACATTTGTTTTGGTTTTGCTGTGTATATTACAAGTAATGTACCTAAACCATGTCTTTCCACAGACCATAGGATATTTCTTTTCCCCAACGTCCATGCCAGCCGAGAAAATTGCTGTGGTCATCGAGGATGCCATTCGCCACCTACATCAGATAGGGCTGACAGTATGTAATGCACATGAGTTTTTAAAATAGCAACATTAACAAATTACTTACTGCATTGTGTGAGCTTCCACACAAACCTTGTATTGACAAAATGTATTCATCCATTTCAAAAGGTACAGGCAGTAGTGTGTGACCAGGGAAGCCCTAATGTGAAGGCCGTGCGTCACCTTGGGGCTAGCCTGGACCCTCTCGGTGGGGTCGAGGCTCAGTCCCACTGCATCCTGGTGGAGGCTCAGAGGGTTCCTGTGATTTTTGATGTCCCTCACCTGTTTAAGTCCATCAGGAACAACTTGTGCAAATATGGCCTACAGGTAAGCAGAGTAAACAAAGCAATCACAATTGCAATGACTCATACTGAACATACAAGAAATCATTGATTCACATACCAGCTCCTATTAATTTTTATCCTTAGACACAGGGGAAGAGTGTTCTTTGGAGCCATATTTCCAGATTTTATGACCTGGACAAACAGCACACAATTCGAATGGCCCCAAAGCTGACTGAGAGGCACACACACCTCCCTGTCTTCTCAAAGATGCAAGTCAGTTTGGCTACGCAGGTGTTTAGCCACACCGTCTCTGCTGGTAAATTTTCACATGGATTATTCATCTTTTCAATAATTATTAAGTAATTAAACTAAATTAAAATGAAAACTGCAGACTGTAATGTGATGCTGACCTCCAATTAAATTGTCCCATCTGCTGTGACCCAGGCATTTCTGCGATGGTAACATTGCAGAGACTGCCAGCAGAGGCAAAAGACACCGCAGACGGTGTAGCTAAATTAAATCGCCTCTTTGACGTGCTTAATTCTAGGTAATTATGTAAAAATAAAACCTTAACTTCACAAACATACATCTTACTAACTACACTCTACTAACTATGACTTGCCTACCTACAACTATCCTACTTGCAGATCCGCCAAGGATTCAAATCCTTGGCGACGACCCCTCGGAGCGGGAGGTCAGGAGAAGGATGACTTTCTGATTGACTGCATCAGCTGGGTGGCAGGCTGGCAGTTCAGGTCAGTCAATAAGACACAACACCAAATGAACATCTCGGCCGAGCAGTAGCACATCACCATGGCCTCCATGTTAATTGCATGTCTTGAACCACCCTCCCACCAGATCTCAGCGTAAACCACCACCATGCCAGAGTGGAATGTTCCTAGCCATTAGGAGCATTCTGCAAGTCCACAAGAGGTGCACAGATGCTGGAATGAAGTATCTGTGTATCTCAAAATTGAATCAGGACTGCATTGAGGTAATGGAACAGCCAATTACTTTTCAAATAAAAAGTAACCACCTGAAGCTATGATTTTGACCATCTACTTTTTTTTTGGCAGAACCTGTTCTCCTTGATCCGGGGGAAAGGGGGGCACAAATATAACCCCAGTGCACGCGAGTTCACTGCAACTCTAAGGGGATTGAGCGTGTCCAACATTTTACCTGCCCTATCCTCATCTGGGACATCCAATTGTGAGGTGGATGATGGAACAACGCTCCTGGCCACAGTGTCTGATGACACCATCCCCTCCACAACAGCCCCGCCGACCTCACTGGCCCCAGGAGAGGTAGAGGCTGGGGAACAGATGGTGGTGTCGGACATTGTGGAAGACAAGGTTATCTCCACAACACAAAACATTGCATTGACACACCTTTACATTCATGAATCACATTAAACAAACATTCCACATATGATCATGCTCATATTTGATGTAACACTGTATTTCCCTTACTTTATAGACTGTTGGTGATTGCCTCCAAGAGGAGGGCCTGCACTATGTGGCTGGCTGGGTCATCCGGGTCCTCCAGCAGGAGGAAGTAGTCCAGGCCTGTCCCCAATGTGAGGTGGTGCTGATGGGTGCCAGAGACCAGGACCACAGCTATGCTGCAGCAAGCACCAACCACCCCTTCCTGGAGGCCAAAAAATTTACGTCAACGGCAAACTTGATGAAGCCGTCTGATAATTTTTTCGCAGCCATCCAGCTGTTGGAGGGGGAGTTTGTGAGGCTCATCAACGATTTCTGGCCACACAAGGGAATCACGAAAAAATTAGAGAGCGCTCTCTTCAAGCTGGGGGCATTTAACAGCCTGTTTAGGGCTCACCAAGAGCATGCCAGAGGCATGTTAGAGGCAATTGCAATAAAAAAATTTGGGGCAGAAATACGTGAGAGGAACAGGAGGCTGCTCAAACCTCAAGGCGCCATAGCAGCTCAAAGAAAGCTGTCCTCCTTCATGGCCTGAATTCTGCAGCTTGACTGTAAATTGCAGTGGCTGAAGGGGGGGTTTAGTAGATAGATTAGGGGGTTAGTTAGGTTTGTTAGATTAGGTTAGGTAAAATAGGTTATTTTAGGACATTAATAAATATATGTTTAACAACAAGGGCCTACTTTTGGAATCTTTACTTAAGTTTGTGTTATTATTTTTCATACTACATGCAACAAGTGTTACTTATTTAGTCAATTTATTCATTAGTCCTTTGTTTCTTCTTTAGAAAAACTGCGTTCAAGTATTTAAAACATTACAACAATATATTACAACAATATTGTTGTAATGTTTTAAATACTTGAACGCAGTTTTTTTCTAGAAAAGATAATTGTTTTGTATATGGGAGTATTGTCCATTGACTCTTTTGGGCTTTCACATGCGCGCGCATACCGACAAGAGGTAAGTGACATGCTGTTTATAAAGTTGTTTTATGACGTCCCCATGCCAGTAATGTGAGAACCATGCATATGGTTTTGATGGTAAGGCTTGTGACTTTATTGTTGGATGGTTTATAAAGTGGTGGGACGTTTCTGCAGTGTGCAAGTTGTTGTTTTACGTGGAAGGGTTATTATTTGCCCCTTGGCCATCACGTATTTGGCTAGCATGACAGGCTGCGCAAACAGCGCAATCGCCGCACAGGGAGCGCCGATTTGCACCAGTCTGTGTCCTACTGTCAGTATTTGACAACCTCTAGCAATGGGATTGCGCTTCAAATGCCCCGGAGTTCCCCTTTAAGTCCTCATGTTTGATGAGAGCTTGAATCAGACAAGCAAGAAAAAACAGCTGGACGTACACGTTCGGTTTTGGGATGAGGACAAGGTGCATTCTCGCTACCTGGGTTCCCACTTCATTGGCCATGCCACAGCCCAGGATTTGCTACAGCACTTTAAAGTAAGTAGCTTAATTAAATTTTAATCTTTATACAAATATGATTTCTATTATATTTGAAATAATATCACCTGCAATGTTAGCTTAGAAACAACAATATAAAATGTTAAGAAGAGCTCTTTTATTTAATTGAGTTAAATTGAAAAAAAATGTCTTCTAGTGCTCATGGACTGATAGCCCTGGTAGGCAGTTATTACCCCAGCTTGTATTTTGGGGCCGGCCTTTATTTACCCGAATAGACCATGCACCCAGCTATTATTTGAGGCCCGGCTATAAATAGAATAGAATACAATCCTCGCCATAATAGTTTAATTTGTTTCATCAACTGCATGGGGTGGATGTATTGTCAGAAACAGTCCTCATGGATATACTTGATAAACATGCAGGCCTAGTCAATACATGGTGATACTTCCTTGAACTTGAACTAGAAAAGTGCAATGTCTTGCCAGAGAGGCCGACATGCTGGCAGAGGAAGCTGAGGGCAAATCGGGGTCAAAGATGGCCCAGCTCCTTTCAAAATCAAATGCCCTCAGGCAGGCAAGCAAGGAAAAATTAGCTGAGCTGGAAAAACGTTGAGGAGGAGATCACCGTTAAAGGGGACGAACTGAGATGCATGTAGACAGTAGTTGTTCATTTACAGTGGTACAGTTTACAGTTGTTACAGTTGTAACAGTTATTACAGTTGTACATGGTACAGTTGTTTACAGTTGTTAAGTGAATTAAAAAAAAAAGATTTTTTTTAAAGGAATCGACTAAAGTTATTTCTCATAATTCGTGTAGGTCATAAATTTAAATTATCATGGTCATAAAAAGGTCTTAAATTGTCCTAAATTTGACTGACTAAACCCTGCAGAAACCCTGCATCTGTAAACACTGCCAAGTTGAATTGTCTTATCACCGTAGTAGTTCCAGTCTAAAATATCACTTAAAAGGCAAAACACAACTGAAACCAGCAAGTCATTCAACGAAACGGCTGAGCGAGGCGTCTACATAAAAAGTACATAAAAATGCTGATGTTAAGTGTGTTTGCACAACAAATGTTACTTCATTCATGACAGCACATTTAAAATAAAACTAAATGCTAAAAGCTATACACTACTTTTGAATTCAGTTTTGGATTTTGCGTACAAATGCGATTAATCGTGATTATTCAGGGAAATTGTGATTAAATTAAAAATTGTAATCATTGCCCAGCACTAGTATGTGTAACTATAATTCTGAATAGCCATGACAACTAAATAAAATGTGACACATACTCAGCTCCCAGAGAAGAAAAATCCAGAAGGAAAAGACAAGATCCCGGGAAATTTATTTTCCTTGACAAAATGAACAAACATCCACTGTCCTTAAGTTTATTGGAAATAATTTACAGAAACTTCTACCACAGATTGCATTGTGTTGTGATTATACCATCAGGAAGAGAACATTTAAAAAAACAAAAAAAACAAAGCCTTATCCCAGTATACATAATGGAGCCTGTACAGAGACGCCTTAAAATAATATTTGGGTGAGGAAGGTTTCTTTTTGGTGGCAGACATATCCTTATGTCCTGGGTGCTCGGATCAAAAACAAACCTCTGCCCAGGCTCGGGGAGGCCTTCATACTCAACGGTGTCCGCTTCAGCTGAGTCAATGGTGGACTTAAGTTTTCACAGAGTCCTCGCAGAACCAGGAGAGCTGAGCGGAGACGTGCTGGGTTCAGGTTTTCCCCCAACCCTCGCTGACCTTGACCTCCTTTAATCTCTTTTAAGACCGTTATGAGTTTGTAAATCCAGACATTCAAAAAAAAAAAAAAAACACAATATGGGGGGACAAAAATTACAGTTGCAGTGTAGTGTGTTTTTGTTCTTAAATAGTTATACAAAAAAAATGGGCTGCCTGGCTGACCATTACCATGGTAACTTTGCATGAGTCCATATTGCTATGATGGTTACAGGTATTCAAACTCCAGTGCTTGGTGTAATGCCAGCAGGTCAGAGTGACTGGATATCCTCCAGAAAGGCATGTTGTGCTGTGGAATAGACACAAGTGGTTAACATGGATGTACTGCTGCCACAGAAGCTCACCACCACCACCTAAGGTCATGCAAGCTACACTACAGTAGCTTGTGGTTGCTTACTTTGCAATAGCACTGCAAACAAAATCCATGCAGTCCGTCCACTTAAAGGAGAGTTGCATTTTGGGAAAACACTTATCAGCTTCTGTTCTGAGAATTGCAAGAAAGTGGCTATGGCGAGACAATCCGAAGTGGCGGAAACGACTACTATCGCTCCGTCAAAAGGCGTGAAAGCTATAAAAAGCAACCCTGAAGCTCATTAGTAAACATGCAACGCTTAATCTGCAGACATGTCCAAAAAGGGACAGGATTTGATCGCCTGTCGCCCACACGACAGGCAGCAATCTTACCACTACACTATCCAGTCACTACAGTGTTATATCCAGATGAGCGCTGGTCTTAAACAAGTCATTTAAATTATTCCAAAAGTAGCCGAGTCTGATTCTGGCAGTTTGACCTGCAGACACTAATATGGAGGTGGGACACAGCAAGTTGAACACTGACTTTACCTGATGTTTTATTGGATCAAAATGTATCTTTTTTTTTTTTTTTTTTTTTTTTTTTTTAATTGCTCACTGTGTAAGCTACTTTATTTCATTATTCTTCAGAATAATGTAAAAATGGGCCTAAATGTCTGGCCTAAAAATAAAAACTTGATTTATTGATGTCACAGATCAGAAATTCTGAGCTCCCAGTTGCCACTGAACTCAGCACTTCACTCAAGACTGCAGTTTAATCAGTGAGTGAGTCAGTGTTCTGCCTAAAAATAAAAGTTAAAGTGGAAGGAATCTCATTTCTCAGATGAGCTCTAATGTAGCTTTTTAGTCAGCTTTTGTTTGAACTTAAAATTAAGACAAAATGTCTTTATTGTTTAAAGAGGCCTGAGCCATGCTTGCCATTTCCCTATGTTTCCAGGTATTTCTGCCAAGTCAAGTCAACTGGCTGTAGCTAATCCTGTAATCCAACTCTCAGAAAGAAAGTGAATAAGTGCGCATCCCAAAATGCAGAGCCTTTTAAACACAATCCCAGCACCCAACGTGATGAATGAAACCCAAAGCTGGACAAAAGAAGGTTAATTTCCTTAAGAAAACATGTCCCAATTCAGTCAAAACAAGAGAGCATCACTACATATAATCTAATTTGTTGTGGTATAACTTCTCGAACACACACTACAGCCTCAGTTGAAATGAAAGACAATCACATCAATGGCTAAAAAGCAGCATTATTGCTCTAAACAAATAGGTGTTCAGAAGCTTGGTTACTGTGTATATTTCATGTGTTGTCACACTGATTCTGATGTGGAATATTTGATCTAAATAAACCAGTCAATTAAAAAAAACAAAAAAAGAAGTGGCTCAAAAGTGGGATATGTTTAACTTTTAAGCATAAATGCAAAAATATACACAGCAAGCCAAGCCCCTCTCTCAGATATTCACTCATTGACAGCTGCAATCAAGTATTCCGTCACTCCATTAATAAAAATGAAAAAAAAAAATAGGCAAAACAAAATACAAGTAGACCAGAGAAAGTTAAGAGACCAAACACAAAACTGCTGCAGCAAAGAAAGGCAGGTTTCGTCCAGTCAGAGCTCACACTGTGCGGAGTAGGCGGGGTCACGGTAAGTTTGTGGGGGGGGGGTCCATTACCTTTTTGGCCGCCTGCTCCTCTTCCACACCGTCCCCAATTACAACATACACTACTTTCCTGCCAAACCTTTGCATTATGCGTTCAAAGCAACTCTCTTTTCCTGCAAAAAACAAATAAACAAGGGGAGGAAGGAGGGTCACATGGTCAGAGGGGTCAAAGTTCAGAAGTCGTTTGTTTACCTGGCTGGCAGCATGCTCTTCATCCTTCCCATCGCCAACCACAACATATGTAATGTTAGTGCCAAAGCGGGAGACTATACGCTCAAAACAGCTCTCTTTGCCTGGAGACAAACAAATGGCTTTCACAGGTTTTTTCTTTCTTTAGATGGAAATAAGACACAGGCAGAGGCAGAGCTGTGTGCATCAGGGGGAGGTGGAGACAGAAAAATGAGGAAAACTTTTTTACCAAAACAGATCATTCACTCCGGTTGATCCTGAAGATCGCAAAAGACGCATCCTCCGATGCTACTAATATTTCTATACTATACTAATCAGTGTTGCCATAGTTACTTTGAAACAGTAATCCAACTACTGACTACTGATTACTTCTTTAAAAAGTAACTTAGTTAAGTTACTGACTACTTGCTTTCAAAAGTAACTAAGTTAGATTACTTTTAGTTACTTTCAGCCGAGGCTGATCCCCCGCCCCTATAACATGAAAATGACTACCAGTTCTGCCAATACTCACTTTATTGACATGTATTTTAACCGGAACATCAAAAATGACACTGGCATTTGCAAACTTTTTCTGGAAATAGGCTTACATGTTTTTTAAATAAAAAAAAATAAGACAGTCTTTCTTGACTTTACTTAAAATATAAAAAAACCTCTTACGTAAAAAAGTAATACATATTGAACATCCCTTGAACCTGTAGTTGTCTAACATTAGAGCAGCAAGAAGTGGTTTTATGAAACAAAAACAGTATAAAAAAATCAAAATACTCTTTCTTCACTTCATTTAACTGAAATACTTATTACAAATTAAATGCTTTTTTGACTTCATTAAATCTAACTTAAATACTTCTTATAAAAAATAAAGTAGCGTTTCTTGACTCAATTTAACATAAACACTTCTTTTAAAAAAAAAAAATACAATAGACATTCTTGACTCCATGCATTTAACTCTGATTGCATCTATCTATGAATTACGGTAACACTTAAGTTATATTGAACATGTAGTTGTCCCGCATTAGAGCAGCAAGGAGTGGTTTTACAAAACAAATCAGAGCAAAACCCGTATCGGTATTTATGACTTGGCTTTCAGTTGCATTTATACGAGAAACTGTGGAGTAACCAGTGATTCAGTGACCATCAGTCATTCACTCGCAGCAATGCAGACAAACGGACGGTCATAACACGTAACCTGCTGATAATTATTGGCCCAAGCCAGTATGACAGTCAAGTTTTTGACCGAAAAATGTCACGTTTATCCACTCGTTGACCAATAAAAGTTTAAACAAACCTGATTGATCGTCAGACCCGTCGCTTTGCAGAAATGTTTGTATGCTAGTCGCCTACAACTGCAGCTGTTACTGGATTACCCAAAGCTACACTTGACGAAGTATACATATAGATAAACACCCGTACACTCATTCAGATATCATAGAGGATGTAATACAGTACAAAGACGTTAACAAGTCATCTTTGAGTCATCAATTGCGACCAGGTAAGATAAACAGCTAGCTAGCCCTCTCCATAGCACTGCCTGAAACGTATATGTTATAAAGTTAGCACGAATAGCTAAACCTATCAACTATCGTCTGTGACAGGCACTGATGAAAACTGTGGTTTAGATTGGTGTATTTATTTAAAATGATTAGGGAAAGTGAGTAAAATGTAACAAATGATATCGCTGGTGTTTAACATTTTAGTGGGACAGATCACTTTTACTGGGTAGGTAGATGTAAAATAACGAGTGACTTCAGGCGAACCCCGCTCCCGTCGCGGACACTGATATAACTCATAAGAAAACGAAATTATCCCAAATTATTTCAATACAAATGTATGGTTGTAATAATCGTGAATATATGTTGACAAAAGCCAAATATATGTTCCCCTGAAATGCAGAAATAGTAACGCACGATGTTTTAGATAAGTAACTTCAATCTGACTACTATTTTTGAAATAGTAGTTGCGTTAGACTACTCGTTACTGTAAAAAGTAGTCCGACTACAGTAACGCGTTACTAATTAACGCGTTACCGGCATCACTGATACTAATACAAATACATGTTAACTTTTAGACTTTTTTTGTACAAATATACGTTATGTAATTTACTTTCTACGGTTGTTTCCTTCAAGAGTTTTGTATCCAGTAGTCTGGCGTGGAACCTTCCACTCCACCGTCTTGCACTCCTTGTTTACCACATTGTTTCAATCACTCGAGGCACCGTGGGGGTCAAACCGGACGTAACGGCTCACAAAATGACACACTCGCACTTCGCTTGAGCTTTCTTTCCTGCATGTCTCTCTTTCAGCCACCGCCTTCCCTAGTCTGAGTTGTGCAGTGCAGTAGTAGAACCACCTACGCATAGTCCATTCATAATGTGGGAGTCTGGCCTGAGAAATCCTGTGAGTGCCAGATGTGGACTAAAGGAGATTTAACACAGCCACACCGTTTTTCCTTCACTGTGATAGTGTTTACATATATAAAAGATTTCAGACAGGGGAAACAGATCGTGTTCATTTTTAACTGCTACCCTTTAGAATAATGCTTTCATTTCTAACCTTTTTTTTTACTTTTAAATTAAATGTCCTTGAAGATCTCAGTTTAAACGTGCAATTGTAAAGGAAAAAATGTGATGTTGAGGAAAAGGACCCTAAATCAAAGGTCATTTTTGAAAGTGGGTGAAAAGAGCTAAACTGTTTACCTCAAATGTAGTAAACTGCTAAGGTTAATGTAACGGACAAAATGCTATCAGTAGTCAGAGTAATGTAGAAGTAAAAATGATATTAATAATATTAGAGTTACTGTTTTATCACCTGTATCGCTTATTCTGTCTAAATGAACACAACAAGGACAGTTACATACAGTTACATAAGTTTCAGCTCACACCAGAAAGTACATTTATGCAGTGACATCATCACAAAATGAATTTTCCCATCAAGTGTCTTCTTACTTGTTAATATACACTTTAATTATGCACTATAATTAGTAATTATTCAAAGTGGACACATAATGATCAATTTGAGATCTATGTTATTATTCTGAGTCAGTCTGAGTCACCAGTATTTATCTTTTATCTTATACTTGCCCTCTGCAGTCCCTCTGCTAACTGAAACCGACTCTTTTAGCTCCTGTCTCTTTAAGGGCCCCCTCCTGAAAAGCCCACTTTCCTCTGATTGGCCGTCTTTGCGGATGCCTTTGCTTGTGAGCACTGCTTCATCCTTTTGAAGTTCAGAAAATGTGAATTGTAATCTACGGTGATACTGAGATGCAAAAAAACCAAACAGTTTTGTTCTTTTATTCTCTCTTAAATGTTTTTGGCGAAATACTGGTGTGTTTTCTTGTTGTGGCTTTGTGTTTTTTAAAAAAATTTTTTAATCATTTTATTCTCCTCAGATGCACAAAAGGCATCTGTCTCTCTCTAAATATCTGTAAATGACTATAGCATCTCCCAGCATAGTCAGTTATTTATATCTTTGTGTCAGGAATGTTGCAATGTACCAGTATTGGCAATAGTCATAATATTAAAAGTATGACATAAATATTACATTGATAATACACATATTATCGCAATGTGATCCCATTTGGCAAAATGTCAATGTTTTGTTATTGCAAATTGAGTAGAGATCTTATGCTGGATTTTGAATATAATTCAATTGTGAAAAGAAATAGGAGACAGAAAAACTTTAAAAAAAACAAAGATAAATTAGTCTTATGGTCATAGCTTTTTTTTCTCAAGTTTTCTATTGATATTTACACAATTCCGTTATGGTGAATGCTTTCGGCCACAATAATCGTGTAGTGAAAATCAGATGTGACAACCCTGGAGGAAGTACATGAAATGTCAAAAGTCAAGTCGGATGTTTAGTGAGAACGGGTGCATGCATCCACAAGAGGGCCGTAGTTTTACTTTGTGGCTGTGCCATGCCTGGAGCAGCTAAAGCTGTGACAAGCTGAGTCAGCTAGAAGGTAGAAAAAAAAAAAAAAACAGAGGGAACCGAGTGCTATCTGAATCCCAAGTTCACATGCATTACTTCTACCAAATTTATGTGCCGTTGGTGCAGAAAAAAAAATCTGAAGGGATATTTCATATATTCACTAAAATTATTAGTGAATATATATATATATATACTGTATATGTTTATGTATTTAGCAGACTTACATTTGAAAAAATATATAACATTACAGCTAATATCAAAGCTAACAATAAGCTACATAGAAGGAAATATATATATATATATATATATATATATATATATATATATATATATGAATATTTGTGTTTGCACATGTGTGTCAGGGTCTTACCTATTTTTGTTGCACTGTAAATGTTCTCAATAGGGAAAACAGATCCAAGACTATATAGGAGAACTTTAGCCAGCGCTGGTATGAGCTGCGTTGTGGTCACCAACACATTTACACAGTTACTCCTGCAGGACAAAGATTACGCTCAGCAAAGGTTGATAAGGCACTGACTCACTGGACAAATGAATAGATGTTTTCATTCATGTCCTTTAGTGCTGCATATGGATCAGTTCCAACACTACATTTTGAACATAATCAAGGAATGGAAAAGGTAAGAAATCGCAGTCTATGAGGCTGACAGAGTAAATTTGAGATGAAGGAGCACCTGGAGCTGATGATGGACAGGGACTTGAGTGCGTGAGTGAGCCAGGAGTCGGTCAGGGCTTCCACCTCCGCTCTGAGCTGCAGCCAGGCATCTCTTTTAGCAGGACCCAGCAGACCTACAACACAGTGCAAATGTGCGCGATCCATTAGCTGTTTAGAAACGTCAGACCCGTGTGGATGTTTTGACATGCGCCTTTACTGAAATACCACATGATGGTTTTAGTGTCACAGTTTGAAAACTGCAAAGAGGGTTTAGTTCGTTTCACATCATTACTCTCATGATGATGATGGCTGGTCATTTTTGCCATAATTCAACATTTTTTATATTTGCTTACCTGACCTCACATTGTTAAAAAAAACAACAACAACAAAGACCGCTTTATTTATTAAAAACTAAAAAAATTAAAAACCACTAGTGTGTATTCATGTAATGCTTGACGTTCATGATGTCTGAAGTCATAGTTTTCAAAACTACAGACTACACTACAGATAATAGGAGGTGGTAGTCAAGAAAACAACCTGCAGCATCAAGATAAAGCAAAATATTGTTGGAATTTTGGTACATGAATCTGTTTCATCACTTTTCAGTTCCTTAAAAGAGCAAAACTTCCTTGTGAAGTATCTCCCTTTTACTAGCGTCAAGGGAAACTCTTTTCTGATTGGCTTACCCCCCACATTGTTTTTGTACGTGCTATACAACTCTTTGACCCGTCGGTAGCGGAAGGCCAGTTTCCTCATCCAGTCGACCCCGCCGCGGACACCCGTTGCAAGGCACAGGTTGGCGCTGGTTGCAGCTGCATGGAAGCCATCAGTTGCAAAACTGTAAGTACTGTCAATAATAATGATATGTTTTATTTGAAAAGTCTGCGCTGTTAGAACAAAAGATAGATTGTTACCATTATTGTTAATATCATTATTCAGTAATTCCCTTTCAAAGACGAAGAGTCAAGGTAAACTTGTACATTTTGAAACAGATCTTGTACTGATCAAATGACCATTTCATTAACCTTTAGAAAATTAACTAAAAATTCAGGGTCTTATTAACAGAAACTCACTAAGACCTGTGAAAAATAATAAATCATTACTGTTAATGGCTCACATTTGACAAAATAGTTAAATATTAAACAATCACCTTAAGTCCTGGCCATTGTCGTCTGACGACACATCATCAATATGCACCTGATCACATTCCTGGAAAAAAACAAGACAATTATGCCATCATGAACTAAGAATAAAGAGAGTGTAGTGCTTGCAGAGTATTTTGTACCACTAGAGGGCAGTAGTAATGTTTCACTGCTTGACAGCTTAAGTTCAAGAAACTTTTTTTGTGCCTGATGCTGATCTTTGTGGAAAATTTGAACACTTTTGAGAAACTCATAGCCTTGAAGATCCCTCTTGAAAATGTTAAATTTGTCTTTTATGTGTGTGTGTGAGAGAGAAAAAGAGAGAGAGAATCTGATATTTGAATCCTACCTCCAGATCATTAAAGAATAAGTGCGTGTCGGCCAAGTTGAAAATCATCTCCTCCATCCTCAGACCAAGCGTAACCGCCATGGGAGGGTCCTAACAGAAGAGGCGGATGACGTCATCATCAAAACATCACCAACAGTTTATCATTGTAAATGCTGCTTACTGTTTTCTAGAGTTAGAAAGTCCTCCTATCCTCAAAACTATTTAAAATTTTGACACACTTTCCCAGTTCACACGCCAAATCCCCAAACTCCATCCCTTTTGCAAGAATTGGTGGATTCCATTCATCACAGATGATGCTGACAGACAGGCTATACATGTTCTGTCCCATCAACATTCTTAAAGGAAGAGCATGTCTCTTCGTGTGTGTGTGTTGCAGAGAGTGGGTAAGCTCGACGGGAGATGCTTGGAGTGGATGTGGTATGTGAACGGTCTGTGTGTGTGTGTGTGTGAGTGTGTGTTTGGGAGAACGCAGCCTGCCCTGCCAGCCCAGGGCTCAGCTGCAAAAACCATCATCTGTGATAGGTCAGCAAGGGTCGACAGCTTGCCGCACCATTCGCTGACGCTGTCAGACGACCAGAATAGAAAGAGACTAACAGGAAAGAGAGTGAAAGTTAGCGAGGAAGGTGCGCACACACACACACACACAGAAAGAGAAAAAAATGACAGAAATCCTGAGTGTGAGGTAAAAAAAGAAGAGTGAAACAAAGTTGAAAAATTGGACTTTGGACTGAAATGTAACTGCTCCTAGAAAGGAGAGTAGCAGGTTACAAAGAACCTGCTTTCCAGCCGATCAGAGTCAAGAGGCACTTGTAGGTCATTTCTCTGGTAATGATCACATTGGCTACCAGTCAAAGGAGAGAAATAACTAGGTGCTTTGTGGTCACCATAAAGACTTTAGTAGCTTTTTTTGTTTGTCAAGTTTGGTCAATCAAACTATTGAAGAAAATTAATTTGGCCTGGCTGGGCGAGCCCAAAAAGTCACTTGAGCTCTAAACTCAACACTACACGGTGATGTGAACATCATCCTCGGTTGTAACTCCTATGAAGTATGCGATGAATAGGTTATTTGCCAATAGTGTATTCTTCCAGAAAAGTAATGGCTTCGAAGCCATATGGGGCCGCACTTGAGTCTTGTGGTTTCTGTGTCAGTAGTGTAAATGCTATTTTGGGAGAGGTGTGAACAGACACAGCTGCCACTGTATTTCCACATAAGATGGAAATGATGTGAAAAAAAAATGCTCCTGCACAGAGGGGTACCTTACCAAATTTAATGCAAATATTGTTAGTCATCATGAGTCCCGATACAATCTCACAGCAGTTTGTGCAACTTACTGATTTTTATCCTGGGACACATTGTTCTCTCTCGCTGTCTTTTTTCATTATAGATTGTTTGGTTAGGTTTAACCAGTTCTACAAGCTGGCAAAGGAGTCAAACGTAGTGAGGACACAAAAGAAATTTGGACAACCAATATAGCCTGCTATCACATAGGTTATGTTTCACTTAATTGGAATAACCGAAAACATTAAATTTACCATTTGTTTGCAAGTCAGGACAAATGTGAAAACTTTCTCCACACACACCTAAACTCACAACGCGATATTACTGATTTGATCAATTGTTTCCCTACGGTAAGTGCAACACAAACCAAGCACCGCATGTGTTTCTGTCTCCAATACCCACACACACACAGTAATTTACAACTCAGCAGGGCCTTTCTTATACCCATTAAATCCCAATTGCAACATTAAGTTCCACAACTGTGGAGCAAATAGGAAGCGCATCAGTGCCCACAAACCCTATCTGTAAAACGCCTAGGCTCCTAAGGCTCAAGGCAAGTCCAGCTCCAAATTGAGCGTGTTGCTGTGCCAGCTTTCGTTCCAACTGCCAAACAGGAATATCAGAACGGATCGGGGATGAAAAAGCCGCACACGCCGGCTGGTGGCTACTCCGGTGCCCACAGGAAACGACATCACCCAATAAAAATTTGTGGCCGCATAGGATGAACCCAGATCGGAGCCAAGAGCTATCAAATTAAAGCGAACTATAAACAGTGTAGCTGCTATGTGAGAATGAGAGACCACCAAATAAGTTCAGAGAGAAAATTAGAATAAACCATCAGTTCAGGTAAGAAATTTGCACACTAAGTTATGAATTAAGTAATGAAATCCCTGACAGTTATTAATTGCCATGTTTAAAGACTTGACCATAACATTCCTGGAGCAGTTGATGTAATATAAGTAATATACTGAGAGAAATGAAGCTCATGTACGATATGTGCTTACTGTAAGATGTCAACTTAAAGTGAGGGCTAGGGGTTGAAGGGCAAAGTCATTATTGTGTTGTCATAATAAGGACACTTTGTGTTCAGTTCCACTGGTTGATAAGGTTGTCTCATCTTCACAAACTTTCTTTACAGCTTTTTTTTTTTGGACGGATGTTTCATTCTTTTAGGAAAATGTCAACTTTTAGAGGAGCGGAGGAGCATACTTTGAGTATCACGAAGAGGAGATTGGCATATTAGAGCCTGAGCAGAGAGTGCATTCTGTTTGGAAATATTTTTTAAAGCCTGTTTTGTTGAAATTAGGACTAGGTCCTGTTTTTGGCTCACTCAAAACAACCTAATGGAACAAGTCGTCATCTATTCAAACTTCCGTGCTGGAGATGTCTTAGCTTTTTAGGTTGAGAAAGGTGGCTACTGCCGCCATAAACCGACTGTAGAACTAAGTCAGAAGGTTCATCATCCCAGAATCAATGGTTTTCTGCTGAGATAGACTGATGTAGTGCAGAGTGGATATAGAAATGACACCAGATGATAGTGAAGAAGTCACAATAGTAGCAAACATTGAAAACAGTGTCTCACCTTGCCATATTTCTGTGCATAAGAGCCCGTGAGCAGGGAGTGGAAGACGATAATTGTCTCGTCCAGATCCCACACAAACACCCTCTGTAGAACAGAAAGTACCAGAAAACAAGAAATAATTTTTTTCAGAAATATAACATCAATATCTTAATGCTTGCCCATACTGTACAGACAGAACAATTTCTACCCGCCTCTCCTCTTCTGTATTCTGATACTACAGTGAAGAGAGTGGATGAAGATCAAAAGGAATACCACATATCCATCGAGATTTGAATTGAATATTCAGTCACAGCTCCAACAGCTCTGTTGAGAGAGAGAGAGAGAGAGAGATTGTTTTTCGGTCTCTTACCTCCAGGTCACTGTCAGGGGGAGGAGAGGGGTTGTTTTTGCGGCCCCTGCCGCGTGACTTGGACCCCCCACTCCGGCAGGCTCTGTCATCCAGCTCTTTGATGGGCGTGGAAGGGCTCTGCACTGTATCAAAGTCCCCTGAGAGTGAACATAAACACAGAAAAAGTGTTTGAAACATTTGATATTAAGTAATGTTCAGATATGGGCCTCAAACTGCCCAAACACTCAAAACTACTATATCCACTGTAGTGAGGGGAAAGTAATGATGTGGTTTGAGCTGATTCCACAGGTGCTCTGGAGTTGTATCCACCTCAGGAAGAGCAATAACTCAAACTTTGTGCAGTGAGTAGTCTTGTCAGGTTTAATAATTCAAGATAATTGGCGTGACAGATCAACTTAAACGCTACCAAGAAACCTAAACAAACGGCCTATTCATATCCAGAGTGACCTATTGTTCACGATAACACGAACACGTGAAGATTTAGCAGAGGAGGGGAAAGTTAGAATTGTGCATTAAATCAGACAAGTTATGTAATCTGATGCTTCTTGCAAAGATATTGCACATGCAAAAGTCTGCAAAACCATACCTAAGAATGCACAGAAAGGCGTGCACACACATTTTTTGCACACGAGCACCCCCCCACAACCCCAACACCATATGCTCCCACTGCTGCTCGGTAACTAGAACCAGACCCCAAGCTTCGGCTCTCATATTGTTATGTCTCAATCAGAGAGTAAAGAAAGTGGGGGAGGATAAAGAAGACACAAACAGCATGACTGACGAAACCCCCCCCTTCCCAAAAAAAAAAAAAAAAAAAAAAACAGATACCAACTGACACTACAAGAGAAAAAAGCAAATGAAAGAAATGAGAAAGGCAGAAAATGGAAAAATATATCAGTGACAGGAAGAATGATAAGCTCCTTTAATCAGGCTTCCTATATTACAGCCAAGATCAACCAAAGAAAAAGAGGGAAAAAAAAAAAAAATCAGTAAAGTTGAATATGAAGTTTCTGTGCACATGTGTGCACTTCAGCCAACTTTCTTATGATTGCTCCTCTGTTTCTACTTGTCAACAAAACTGAAATATTCAACAAAACTTTTTTTTCTAATCAAAGTCTCTGCGGCCACATGCCAACTCTCCCAATTAGTGAGCGCCACGGTGCCAGGTAACTATGGCTACAGTCTGAAGACACTTCCTGTGCTTTATCAAGGCTTAAAGAGGGTGTTGAACTCAGTTACTCCAACTTGTATTTTTCAACTGGAAATAAGATTATAGAAACACAATCATGGATGGTGAAAAAAGTCTGACATTTGTTTGCATATCTATTAAGTTAACAACGTGGGTGGAGAGTCGGTGATTTGAGTATTTCTTTTTTGGCTGCGAGCATCTTGTTAGTACAAACCTGGGTGAAGTTCAGCAGCCTGTCCTGTCATGGCGGGGGTGGGATCTTGCAGCTGGTAGGCTGCTGTGGACCCTGTGCCATCCACGCTGTTGGAGGTCATATATGTCCCATAAGTGGAGGCAGAGTAATACTGCGGATACTGGTTTTGGCCAAACGTTGTGTATGAGGGATAATCCTGCGGAAGATGCCACAATTCATGAGCACACAGAGATGCCGACACATTAGAAAAAAGAAAAGAGGAAAAATGTGATGTTTTGCTTTTCTGGAGAGGGCCAGACTGACTTCTGAGGACAGATTTTACAAGTGTTCCCTCTCATTTCTCTAATCTTTTATCCCCTCCAATCTGTATTTTATATCTCTGAGACAATTAAAGCCTTGTGCTGCCGCTTTTTACTGACCCGGTGGAGATGGGCACTTTTATGAGTTGGCTCTCTAAACCTGTCACTACGTCCATCTCTGGAAGTCCTTATAAACTGGAGCATACCACACGAATGCACGCACACATGCACGCACAGCTGGTGTGGAGTCATACAGCAACAGTTGCACACACCAACTTGTTTTCTATCAGACTCAGTTCTCTTGCTTTTTTTTTTGTGTTTCTGTTAAATTCATATGCACACAGACATTTCCATCCCCTCAGAGAATATTACACTTCCTTACTGTAAAATTTCTAAACATAACTACTACTTACCTAATCCTTATGATCAACTTTACTTTAACCTAACCTCATCCTAACCTGAAACTTAGTTGCCATTATAAACATTTTGTGATTGACATGATGGTAATTAGCTTTTTGGCCTCAAAACAGAGCGGTCCCCACGGTGTGAATGTTTAAACAGATTTATGTCCCCACAACATGACTTACACAAGCAAACACACACACTATATTCCCCTTAATCCACCCACATGGGCCAAACCTTGACTTTCTTCCTGTAAACAGCCACATCTATCATAGCAAGACATCAAAATCCCACTATAAGCATTTTGCTACCACAATACAATTCATCAAATGGACATAAAGAAATATTCAAAACAAAACACTCTTTCACAAGACTAATTATCTGTTTTTCTCACAAGTTTCCCCATGTTGCAAGGTAGAAGTGTTATAGGATTTTTTTTCTGAAAGCTACCCTGAACGAAGAACATTGCGTGGGAGCAAGACTGTAAAACCAACACTGCTCTCAGATACCATTGCAACTGCAAATGACATTAACTTGACCACAAAGAACTAAATTGTTTGCTCCACAAAATCTATCATAGGTTACGGTCTTTGTTATTGGCCAAAGGTTTCGAGTGGCCATGCATGCATGTGTACAGTACCTGCTGTGTGGCAGTGTAGTTGGCGGGGTTGGACACTGAGTTATTGGTGGTGTAGAGGCCTGAGGACGGAGTGAAACTGGAACCTTTGCAGAAAAAGAATAAGAACAGTTGAAGGACATAAAAGGTTCCATTTTCAGCAATAGATTAAAAAGCAGAGGTTTCTTTTCAGGGAACTGACCTGGCATTTGATAGGGGGAGTAGGCAGTCTGTCCGGGCTGAGGTGTGGTGAAGCTGGGGCTGTAGCTGAGGCCTGTCTGCAGTGGAGACTGACTCTGGGTTAGGCCAGTCTCTGTCTTAATGCCTGGAAGCATCACACCGAGGTCTGTGAAGAGGATAAAAAAAAAGAATGTTTGCAAGTTAATCGATTAGCAATCTATAATGTCTAACACTGATATATAAACTAAATTGCCATCATACTGTATAATGTTAACGTCAACTTATCCAAGTTTTTACTTATCCCACTTTGCTTGCATAGGTATAAATATTGGTAAAGGTTCTGTAAGACAACATTTTTTTTATCTCAGTTTTCCCTTGTCTTTAATCTTAACTGAATCAATCCAGCGCTGTTCTCCTCAGATTCACCACGAGTAAAAATGAATGGCTCTTTCCCCACTTTGATACAAAATCTGGAGCACCATTTCATCAATTTATAGTGAAGTAACACTGTAACACCTAAAACAAGCACTTTATATTCAAAAACACTGCAGGTCCCCCTTCTCATTGCTTGGCCATATTGCACCTCTGTGTTAAAACAGTAGCCCAGTATGAACAAAACATTGATGGGCTCTGGAGCTTGAGCTCCAGATCTAGATTTTTTCCTGCATGTTTGGGAGGTGAAGGATGAGGTGGATGTCATGAGATCCTATATTGGATTTACATTGGACCAAAATTTTAAAAGGGTAAAAAAAAGTATTATTTTAAATATTTTAGAATTCCAGGATTTTATTTGCATAGTCCCTGCATTTTCACAGGCTGGACAAATGACTTATGAACATCTACATTGTTGATAGTGACAAACTAGTGAGAAAAATGGTGTAAAGTTGATTCAAAGCCTTGCATTAGCACGTCTGCTCCACTTAAGCTGCACTCAATACAGGACACCTAGCAAGACGGTTTCAGGGGATGAAAAAACTGGAAAACAAAGTTAAAAATTTTTTCGCCAAGTCACGAATGCTGTTGTTAACATAAGAGTAACACTCAAGATCAGAATGGCCACATTAAACTTTTCTAGAAAGCTTCTAAAAAAGCCTTCCCAGCTGAGAGACAAGACTCTATGGATAGATGAAACAAAGTCACATTTAAAAAAAGAGTTTTTATCCAAAACGCACCATCATCATCTGTTAAACATGGTGGTAGTGCTATGGCATGGGCATGTATGGTTGCTGGTGGAACAAGGACATTGGTGTGTATTGATTATATTACTGTAAATACTTAAAAGATGAGTGTGTGTTTGTCGGTACCGTAGGTGGACAGTCCATAGGCCTGTCCTGTCTGTGAGTAGGCTGTATACACGGTTGACTGCTGCATGCTGCTAAACTGAGGTTGGCCAGCATACGTCGGCATAGGGGGTGCTGCCGGCGTGGAGAGGATGTGAGGATAGGGCCTGAGAACAGACAGGTGAGGTCAGTACCAGTCAGCAAACTGTAACTGTACAGAGGGGGGAATTCAGATAAAGAAATGTGTGAAATGTCAGACTTACTTTGAAGGGTAGAGGGGGGGAGAGTACTGGTGGGCTGAACGAGGGCTGTACCCGCTGCTGGTGATCACTAAAAACAGCACAATGATCCAAAACAACAAGGCAGAGACAGGTTTCAGTTGGTGACAACAATCTACTTTCACATTTGAAAAAAACAAAGACCACTTCTGTACAGCCCAATTCAAGTCCTGTGGCTTTATTGGAGCTGAAATTCCAGTTAACATAATCTGAAGCATTTTGAATGGAGAGGAGCCAAGTTTTCTCTTTAGAGAATCCCTGACATCCCTTATAGTGGGCCTCATAGTAAAACACAATGTGTGTTTGTGGTCATTGAGATGTCAGAGCTCAGTACTGACAAACACCCCGCTGGTTCTAAACCCAGTCTTTGTTTTGCGTAATAGCTTTGTGTCTTAGCGTGTGTGTGTTTTGCAGTGTAAAAAGAGCACAGGGCTATTTGTAAGTCTTAAAAAAGAAAAGAAAAAAAACACCAGGATAGAAATGTCTCTCATTCCTCTGCCAGCCTTTGATGATGCAATCCAAGGACAGGCAATACTTGAGTGGATTAAAGCTTTCAGCAGGGCCACTGCTGGGCTAAAATAGATGATGGTGTTTGCGTGACTTTTTTTTTGAGTCTGAGAGAGCAGAGCGAAGTCAAACCAAGAGTATTTGTGTTTTACCTGAGCCGGCATATGTGTCCAGTGCTGTGTCGCCTGTCGTAGTAACTGTATCGCTGTTGTTCATAGGCTCTGTTTTCACTTAAAGGAGAGGGAAATCATCAGTGTTAGGGTATGACGGTTGAGACATTTCATCTCTCTCTCTCTCACACATACACACACAAAGAAAATCATACAGAATAAGAGTAGAAAACTACCATGCAGTTCCAGTATGTGAACAAATTGTTGTGTACAGGGTTCCCATTACAATTGTGATCACAGTCCACGTGGTTTAAATTTTACTGAGCACCATGACCTTCATGTTTAGTCCTCCATGACTCTTTCCATGTTATTTCAAGGAAATGTTTAAAAACCATAAAATGTGATGATTAAGTCTAAAAACAATGAAATGATGCAAAGTAAACATCTGACACATTTCCCTTAATATTTTCTGACTACACCAGCAAATTAATCAAATTTATGACTTTGGCAGGTGGGAACCCTGGAAATCCACACACATTGTAATAAATTCACAATGGGAAGTGAAAAGTAGAGCACACTGCACAGCAAATGAGAACAAATCAGAGCAATTCTGGCAGAAAATAATCAGCATCAACTACACAAAGCCATCGCCTTTGCACTCAGTGTAATTCCACATGACTTCTAGTCTTAGGTTCACACACATGCACCTCTGTACCATAGTCCTTGGAACCCGAGGCAGGGGGTGGGCTGCTGCAGCCCAACAGCCAATCAGCCGTGTTTAGAACGGTCATGCTTTCACCTATAGGGGTGTAAGGTGGGAAGGAGGTGAGGATGTGATGTACTGAGTACCAGATGCAGGTCTCAGGTAGACTATACAGGATATGATAACATAGTCAACTAAACATTTATATGATAAAGTATATATGTAAAGAAGTCATTTGACATAGTTGGGGGCAATTTTTTCCCCACTTTCACGCTTGAAGCTTTTCCTGCCAGAGTATTTAGAGAAGGGCAGTCACGATACAAGAATTTCAAAATGACAATTTAAGAGGCATAAATAGCTTTTAGTAAATAGGGCTCAAGACTAACTCTTCTCCCAAGCGGCACTGGTAATCCTAACTGCAAATGGGAGCAGCAGCACAAAAAAAGAGCACTCCTTAAAGGTGCTCTTTGTAGAAAAAAAAAATCAGCTACAGCTATAAACAGAATTGCAAAAAAGCAATACCTATGACGTTTTATAAATAAAATAAATGCCTATGTAGCCTACTGAGATATAGAATCGAGAAAACATTACAGGTGGGCCAAACTTTTCCATAATACCACGTTGTGCCACTAGAGGAGACATGAGTCTCGTCTGCTCTGAAGCAAAAGTTAATGAACACATAGCACAAGAATAACGGAAGCCCCTGCCAAGTGAACATTACCCCCTGGTGGATTCTAAATTGACTTCCGGTGTGATGGCTGTTTCCAAAGGATACATTTCTGTCCCAGTACAAAAAATAGGGCTGCAAAATTGTTCTCAGCTACAAACACTAAGGTACAGATATTTAGCGATTTTCAGCGCACAGTTGTTGTACTCTACGAGGGTATAGGTGGAGAATAATATTAGGTACCTTTTTGGGACTATAGTAAACTATAGTTTGTGCTCAACACATACAATATTCATCATATTCAAGTAATAGGTGTCCTGTTCTGTTGCAGTGTACCCTCACTAATGCCAAAGCTTCCATGATGTATGATTTGATCACTTTGTGACACCTAATATTTGTGGATGTCATCACTCTTGGCAATTTAGTTTTAGCATCTACCAAGTCTTCTCATCTCCTCTCGAGTGATGATTGGTATTTGGTATCGGGTCTTTAGGTTTGTTGAGGAGGAAACTTTAGATGTCTGAATCTGTATTTTCAAGACTGTCATTGGTATGTTGTAGTTACATTATGGAAATATCTAGCCTTGGTGCTAACTGCTCATTTCACTCGTAACATAACTTATTCCTCACAAAAATATGGACATGTTAACAAACAAGGTTAAGAACTTGATTCTATTCAAAGATCTCGTGAATGGAAACATGTTTCCTGGTGAGCTTCAGTGGTGCCGATAGGTCGAATTTGTCATCTTGGGCACAACCAAGCTAGCTATCTCCCTGTTTAGTCCAGCTCCAGTGTGTTTGCTAAACTAAGCAAACGTATCTTTGGCTACGATTCAAAATTTTTTTTAATCACTTAGGGTCAGTGGAAAAAAAGCTGTAAAAACCACACTTAACATTAATATTTTCTCTATCTTATACATTCTTCTTTTTATTTAACCAATGAGGAAGTATATCTCATGATTAAGCAGCTCACGCTTTGTCAACGCTTACTGTCACTAACCTAATCTGCCTGCTGTTTGGTGTGCGGGTAAAACTGTAAAGTTTTAAAATGCAACTGCCTTAACAGCCAGTTATTTGATTATTTTTATTCAGTGCAAATTAATTTAATTTATATTTTCATACCATTGAATTATGACTAACGGTAAAATAAACATTACAGGATGACATTTTTAAAAACATCTGCATGCCTGTTGACTGCTTTGACTCCTACATACTGCTTTTAGCTTATTTTTCTCTGAACATGATTAAAACTCATCAACAGCATGATGTGAGAACTCCACTTAATTCAGAACAACTTCATTAATCCCCACGGGGAGCAATACAACCCACTGGACAAGCTGTAATGAAGACAAATGAGTTGCTATGGAGATAGCCCATGGGCCTGAGTGTTGGCTGATGTCAGGTGAGGGGAATGTTGGGTATGTAGTTTGTTTTGGCTGCATGTGTAGTCCTGACTCTGTCTGCTTAAACCATTAACTGTGAGCTCATCAAAAGTGATTTAATGCGCTCTAATAAGGTCTGAATTAGTTTTTAGTCCACTCTGAGCATGGCTATTTCTGTGACCACAGGTCTGTTGACACATCAAGATGACTAAAATGCAACATCTCACTTTTTCCATTATATTCTATTTAAAGTGCTTTCCACTGCCTGTTAAATCTGCAATAGATCAAAGGATTGTCCTCAACAAAAGCACGACGCAGCTCTTTTACATCTAACTGCCCTGTCGAAAATACTTCCAAGGCAACGGAGAATGAGAAAGAGGAGGATGAAGGACGACAGATGGAAAGAAAAGAAAATAGGAGGGATCGAGAAACAGACAGCCAGAGGGTAAAGAAAAAGGGTGAAAAAGAAAGTGGGACAAGGAACGAAGAAGAGAGAGCTCGCTGGTGTTGACATCGAAGAGAGCAGTGATGCTTTAATGCTCTTGTAGAGGAAATAGTTTCCAGTGGGAATTTTGGGCTTGCATTCAAATACATACACACACACACACACAACCACAATTTGCCAAGTGGTTAGCGGAGGAGAGCTGAAGTGCTTTACCGTGTGTTTACACACATTCACTATTGGTTTTCTCATGGCAGCGTGGATGTGTGTGTGTCTGTCTGTGTGTGCATTTGCATGTACGTGTCTAGCTTTGTCTTTTTAAAGTCCTCAAAAAGTATTCATCTCCACATGTTGAAAGTCTCCTAGACTGATGATTTTGCAATAGATTTTTTATTACATTATACTCATCAAATGCTTTTGCCCAAAGCAAGTTTCAATATGTGCTTTCAACCTCCGCTGGAGTTTAGCTGTTCACTGGACGTGCTCAGACTTTTATTACATTTACATTTTCGAAATGAGTTTAAGAAGATATAAAGAGGTTTTGGACTGCAGCTGCTAACTGTGGTTTTCTCATCCTGCTGCAAAATGTGGTACATGGCTCACACAATAACTTAATTTCAGATGAAAACATGATTTATCTAAGTGGCACTTATATGAAAAATGTACAACAGTTTGGCCATGGCTAGGGTAAAATACATTCTTTTTACAACATGACCGTGACCCTTCATGGGCACCATTCTTGCAGTTCCCATACAGTTGCACTAACAATCACCAGAGGTTGCACGATCTTTGAATGTAATAGATAGTTTTGGCCTGCATGAATAAAACACCGTATGTGGCACGAAAGACGTGAGGCGTTTGTCACAAACACATTCTATTTACAAATTAAATGTTTGCAAAAATTTCATGAATCATGAATTTGCACCACCAAACAAAAGTTTCTTACAAGCAACCTAACATACTTTCATCCACAAAGATCCTGCATATCAGATACTGACAACTAAGCAATGCAAACAAATAATAATGACATGTTTCTGTCATCGAGGGAGATATATGTGAATGTTCTCACTCAGGAGCTCATAGTTAATAGCTGATAATAATAATAATAAAAGTCCACAAATGAAGAAATCAGTTATTTACCCTGTAAAGCAGTAATTTCCAACCTGGGGTCCTTGCCCAAACGTAAGGGGGGCACTAAAGTTCACAGGCCCTCTACTTGACAGAGGTCATAAAAATTTGGTTCTAACGTTTACAAAATCCCAACACATTTAGCAGATTATCAAACGTCTGTATAAGGATTAAACACTGCTGTCAAACACTGTTAGTGTTTTACGGAATTGTAGAAAAAATGAAGGAATTCTTGAATGAGTGCATCTCCAACCCCCTACAAACAGATGACTGATGCGTTTTCGGTTAAAACAGCATACCTCGCGGCCTCGTTCACTCTCTACAGATGAGATCAGCAAGCTTATGAAGAGTCCTCAATCACACAACATGCTGTGCAGATGGCCTTAATGTTTAAACTAGAGTGCATTGTTGGAAACATTTCAAATGTGTAGCCAGAATAATTTCCTGTGCAGATGAAACATTCAGGTAGCCCTTTGTGTGTCTTCATGCACTGAGGTGTGCACAGATTTACTTGGCATGTGAACATGCAGTGGGAGGAAGCTAAGTCTTGTTTAACCCGTGTTGCTGTGTAGTTATCAAAGGAATTATGAGGGTTGGACCTCTACATTTTCAGCCTTTTTATAGATGCGGGGATAAGTGTGGGGTCCTCTTGGATAAAAAGGTTGGGAACCACTGTCAAAGCACGTTAATCTAGATATTCATTCACTTATCGTTGATCACTCTTTGAACTATTATTCTTATACACTATGTCTTTGGTTACTTTTGGAGAGCTAGCCATTTTCTACCATTTCCAGAGTTTGCGCTAAGATTACATCATAGCATATTCAGATTCATCATACACACATGAAGCTGGCATCAATCTTCTCATTTAATTTCTGTCAAACAATGGATTACGTGCACCTCTGTTCCTTTCAAGTGGCGTACCAACAATTTTTAGGATGTAGTTGAACCACACATCTGTCTTTCTAATTAGTTGAAGACTCTCATCACTGAATGTGTTGATCATTAGAATAAGCCTCCTAAATAAATAAATAATCAGATATATTATTACAATAAAGGTACGTTGACAACTAATTATAACCGCACAGTCACAGCTGCCCATTTTCAACAAACAAACATATTGTGAACTCTCACCTCCAGTTCCATTGGTGGTAATGGAGGGGCTGCCGAGGTTGTTCTTGTCCAGCTTGGAGCCTGTTGAATCTCCGCCTCCGACACGGTTATGAGGACTGGCTAGGTCCTGCATTTCCATAGACCTAGTGGTGGGGAGATGAGGGGGAGAGAATAAGACGAACTGCAATTTTTGAATGAATAGTAGATCAACAGCAATATGCTCTCGCCTCTCGCCGCTGGGGACCTACCCTCTCCATATATTATGTTAGATTCCCACTGAGCACATTAGGTGACATACTGTATGCGCACGTAGGAATCACACACAGTCATAAACTTCATGCTGCTCAGCACCAGTTAGCTTACATGAGCATGTGTTCAGAGGCGCTGTACACTGTCTGTGGGCCTGCTGGATCTTTTATGGAGTGGTTTGTGTGCGTATGAGAATGTGTGTATACACTTCTGGGATCCAATACAAACCTCCAGCCTGCCAGCATGCTTTAGTTTTACAATGTGTTCCACATGCATGACTAGGATGAACCAGCACACAAGGTGGTAACGGCAAAGTGAGCGCGCGTGTGTGTGTGTGTGTGCGTGTGTGCGTGTGAGTATGGATGGTTGGAGGTGAAAGTAAGTTAGACCCAGATTAAAGATGGGTATTTATGGCAGAGCTATAGTCTGCCCTCCATATATCAGACCACAATGTATATTTAGATTTCAAGTACTCGTTGCCATGGCAACGTATGCTCACTCTAAGGTTGATAACACCTCACTGAAAGGTACAGGTGTTTTCAGTAAATTTTAATGCATGTGCACTGTAAGAAAACAAAGATAAAACACTCGTTTATGACTCGTCATCACTGTTGCCACAAAGCCACACTTTGGCTTCTCTTTGCTGGTAGACATAGTTTAATGTTGAGTCAGTCTGTGTGTGGACAGTACTTCTTATGAACAAGTGTGCGTGTGTGTGTGTGTGTGTGTGAGAGAGAGAGAGGGAGCCCTGACTCATGCTGCCCGCAAGTTCGGTCACACTTGTGCTTTTGTGAGACATCAAAGCGAGAAATGACAGAGATGGAAGGAGAATTAAACAAATGCGGGCTGCTGTGTGAGACTGTGTGGCGGTCTGGACGCAGGCCATCTCAATGCCATGGGCAGATAGCATCACCACACATGACTGCAACTCACAGACAGATTGACAGATATAAACATATATAGCTCCTAGCAGATCAGGAGGACCTGGCTAAACGGTGCAAAAAGGAGAATGTGCAAAAGATAAACACCCCAAAATCAACTCCCTTTTTCTCCTCATAGCTAAAGCTTTTATTCTGCTCTCCTGTACATTTTGGAATGAAAAACTTCTGATCACTGTCCAAGCCCAAAATTCAAATTGACGACTAAACTATATTGACTAGTCATAGCGAAACCTAAAAACTTTCACAGATTTTGTTACTTTCTCTCTCGCTCAGAAGGCCTCATCCATCCTTTTCTTTTGTCGCTCAACAGCAGGAAATGATTCTGTCTCCCCTCCTTGCCTCTTTCCCCCCTGCTCGGTTTCATTCCTCTCAAGAGGTGATGGCAGGAGTTGGTGTTTCATAAGCTATTTTCTGGTCTTTGCATTATGTCTGGTCGTTGAAAAAAAAAAAAAAAAAAAAAAAAACGTACATACACACTAACATGTACAATGAGCTGAGTTAAATAAATAGATTAAAGTCCTGTGACAAAATATTGTTTTCATTTTGGATTTTAACTATTTTTCTTTGCATTTAATTCTTTATTTCACTGTATAATAAAGCCTCGCATGACCAAGGGTGACATTTTTAAATTTTTCCTTTTATAAAATAAAGTTGAACAATAGAATATTTAGCATTTATCATTTTTGCTTAAAAATGACAACAAAAATAAATTTTTCTGGCGCTTGTCTGACCAACAGTTTCAGTTCAAACTGTGTGTACAGCATGTTCTGTTTGCTTGTCCATTCAATTAAATCAGTATATGTTTTCCTCTGTGGGTGTGTGTGTATTTGGTTTTTCGGACAGTGAGGTCTTGGGGGGGGGGGTACTACTGACCTCATCGCAGCTCCCAACTGAAGTGAAACCTCACCTCTCTACACCATGACCAGAGAGCTAAAGCACACAAATGAATGCACACGCACGCAAACACGCACACTTCTAAAAAAAGAAAATGAAATAAAAACAGACACACATGAGCATACCTGGCGTCTGAAGGGTCTGGAACATGAGATTCACTGTGTGATTTCTTCACCTGCAGAGAGACCATAGGAGAGTAAGTTACTTAACACACACACACACACACACACAACCACCCACGTTGCATTTTACAGATTTATTTAATAATAAGTAGTGTTAAGTGTGTCATAAACGAGCCCCATAAACTCGTGTTAATAAGCCATACACATTATAGTAGTATCGAGAACTGTTGTCGCCAACAACAGTGTAAGAATGTGGAACATTTTTGATTTTGAAATACCCAAAAAGCAAAAGCAGGAATTTGTAACAAGCTTGAATTTTCTTATTTCAAAATGTTAAGGAAATGCAGAACTTCGAATAAATCACGAGCTGTCCGTAGCTGTACTGGCCGCTGTGACAGACATGCTAACTGGCGTCTAAGTGACAGATATTAACTTTCCCTTGTACTCTCGTGACCCTGCTCCATCCTGAGCTCAATTGCTGTTCTCAACCCTTAAAGAGTTGAAAGGTCCTGGCGGGGTCACGTTAGGTCACAACAGAGCCCACTCTTCACTGTTAAAGATGTCACTGCAGAAACTAAACGCAGCCTTGACTTTGGGATGGGGGGGGTAAGCAAGTCATTTGGTTGTGTCAATCATTCTGCAGGTACTTTTTATTTGAAAAAAACAACAAAAAAAACACAGAGAAAACACACTTCGGACTCACTGCCTTTCCACTGCAGCGTGCAGTCCCTGCACACAGGCTGGATTTATGGGTGTTACTGTGTGTTAGGCTATGCAGAAGTAGGCAGCAGACCAGTGGTTCTCTATTAAAATTCCTCCCTCTTATTTGGAACAGGAACTAATTAGAACAGTAAATGCAGGGCGGAGCGAGGCCCAATACGTACCAGCTGCCCTCTAATCACTGTGTCAACACACTGTCGAGGTGTAGGGCACGCACGCGGTGCCAAACACACACACACTCGGACATGGAAATGGATATACAAGTCACACACACCAGCCAAAATCACCCAGGCAGCGTATATCCAGGTCATTTGCACATTATCGCAATCATAGGTAAGTATACAGAGAAAGTGCCTGACTAAGCAGACGCTAAACTCAAGGTATGTGGAAACTAGGACATTTCTGTGAGTGTGTCTGTATGTGTGCGTGAGGGACGCAGTTTTGGTGTTATGGTTCTGATTAGACGATCCTGCTGAGAGCGAATAAGAAGCAGCACTTAGCCGTTCGAGACAGAGTTCAAAGGTCAGCCGGTCTCCTTGTATGGATCACTTTACACACAGGCACACACACGCACACACACACACACACACACACACACACGCACACACACACACACACACAAGCCAATTTCATGTCACGTTTCATGCTTTACTGAAATTTAACAAGGCTGTCAGTCACAACATTAACGGCATGGCCGTGAGAAACGGCAATCCACATGTAACACACATGCAGGACCTCGGCGTGCACACGCACTAATTCACACATGTACACACACATGGTAATACGTAAGCTCGGCTAGGTCTCTGTCTCAACACGATCTGTGAAAGCACAAGTGCACGCGGGCTTTGATCCCGAAGCTTTTATCATTGTGCCTCATCCACACACGCTTTCCTTCAATGTCTGAGTCCCTCACCTCTCTCAACATGCCGGCCCTTTTTGTCTTCCTCTATCCTCACTTTATTCATATTCAACACAACTGCACACAGTCATTTCATATGACATGGTCATTTAGAACTGGTTGGACATTAAATATCTTACTTTTATTTATTTATTTTTTCAGTTTTTGTGAATCACTTAACTTATTTACCCAACGAAAGCGATAAAAACCTGTAGAAAAACAATAAAAGTGGCTTCGTAAAAGTGCTGCCCGAGTCCTGTATCCAGACGCTTGGTGTCATTCTTCCCTTTTGTACAACTTGCATTAGAATCGACCAAATTTAATTTCTACCAACGAAACAAAGCACCTCTGAGCGTACTCTTAGGTGGCCGCAGTGTCTGAATAAACCAATTGTGTCATCTGAGCCACTTTAATAGGTGACCTTTGACCCGGGTGGCCGGTTGACCAATTTTGAAAACTACCAGGCCGGCACAAGGACTCCCCGAGGGAAACATACGGGAACCACTGGTAATCAGCACTAACTAAGATTTATTTGTGGGAGTGATACACCAATAATTTTGCGTTGTTATACTTACTAAAGGCTGTAATTAATAAAATCGTGCCTAGTTTCACTATAAAAGTGCGAGTCCCATCAAGTCCCATTTTTTTCACAATCGAGAATAAAAGATACACAATAAGGTTTCAGTTGTGTGAGACAAACTGCGGCCTGCGCAGGACGAGAAAAGGGGGTGCAAGAAGAGGAGAGAAATAAGCGCTACGTGTTTGTGGTAATGACCCAGCCCATCAGCAGTGGGACATCTGATACGATGCATTGGGTTGCACACATCGGCACACGCATCAGTAAAACAGTTCTTATAGTTCACTGTGAAGAACATTTTCATTTACAACCAAAATATATTTAACAAAAAAAAAAAAAAAAGCTTTTAAGATCCCCTCCGCCTTCAAAAAGTTAATTGTTAATTTATCAAATCTGTCCATGTTAATTACAAGATCTTAATTTTATTTTCATTGTGGAAAAAATGACTTGACAAAAATCATACTCCTTATAATGCTACATTAAGCTTCAAAACAAAGTAGAAAATATAAGAATATCTCATTAAGATAATTTTAAATTATTGTAAAAAAAAAAAAAAAACAAGACATCTCAAATAAAAAAGATAAAAGATAAAAAAAGACGGTCAAGATAAAAAAAAATATTATTTTATTGAATGTAAAGCTGTAAAATGTCATTTTAGTGTAAACGCAACAACGGTGCTGTCCCGTTAACCTACTAACCATTTGGGTGGTCTGAATTTTGCACCTATCTAAAATAGGATTCTTTTACATCCAACATTTTTCACTAATGTTCAGAATGAAATTTTTTACTTTCATACTTCAAAAAAGACTACAGTTGCTTGCTTTAGTTTAGCATAAAATACGCACATTTCCTCACAGACTCGTTCTTACCTCGGAGTGTAATCAGGTCAGTTAGCAGTCTTATACTTCCACAAAGCATAACAGAGCGCCACAATCCACCAGTTCCTCTTCAGACGCAGACTTGCTGCTCTCTCACACACAAACAGAAACACACACGCTTGTCGAACGCCGCTCTTCTCTGTCTACCTGCCCTCTCACTTTGTATTCCAGGTGTCACAGGCTTTTCTTGTTCTGCTCAGGAAACGAAAATGCATTCTTATTCTCTTTCTCTTTGAGCCTCTTTCTCTTGCCCTGCACAAACTTGCAGTCGCTAGAAAAAAGGAGACACTGCATGTAAACTACGTTTTTCTCCTCCACTCTGCCTCTGAGGTCAATCCATGCTCAGCTTCTGTCTTCCCCGACTCCAGTAATGGGGAACATTTCGCTCGTCCCGTTTCCCTCCTCCTCTGCCTCCACCCCCTCTTTTTCTCTTCTCCTCCTCCTCTCTTTCTCAGCTGTCACTCATTACAGACTCACTCAAGCTTGCATCTGAAGCCTAAGAACTTTGTCATAGATGCTTTTTTTTCTTTGTACTTCCTTTTTCCAATACATAGACAAATAAACTTAATTCTCCTTCTAGATTGTAAACAAGTTCATAATGATGGCTTTCGTTAATGCAAACGTGGTGTGGATGTAGGTCAGAGTCTTACTGTGCAGTAGAAAGTAGAAGCTAGACCATAAACTTCACACCATGGAATTGCCCCCCCTCCACACACACTGACACACCCTCCCCCATCTCAACCACACTGCACAAGGGCTCACATCTACACCTGGGCACACGCGCACACACTTTCAATCTACTTTCAGTGTTAAATGGAACCACACGGCTGTACATGTGTGTCGCATGTGAAGTGTAGCCGAGCTGGATGGATGGCTGGGAGTGTTGTATCAACTAGGTGAACACACACTCTCCAAATCTCCCAACTGCCTTGGTCTGAAGATGGCACTCTTTCACTTTGGTCATCAAGGTATTGTCAAGGGGAGCACACACATTTGTACACACAACAGGAGACAGGAGTCAACAAGTGATGGCACACCCATGAACATCCCCTAACCATGAATTTTTTTTAATTTTTCATTAAAATTATTTATTTTATTTTATATTTATTTTATTTTATTCTATTCTATTTACTTGTTTTTACTTACTTTAATTGTTTACGTATCTTTTACTGTATGCTGCTGCAACACAACAATTTCCCAAATTGGGATGAATAAAGTACTTATCTATCTATCTATCTATCTATCTATCTATCTATCTATCTATCTATCTATCTATCTATCTATCTATCTATCTATCTATCTAAAATGCCACTACAGTAATAGCATTTCAAAGGGGAAAGTTCTCCCATATTACAAAATGCTACCAAAGATACATTTCTCATTCATCTATAGTAGCACATAGATAAATGATAAATAAGTTTCCGTGAGGGCGTGAAAATGCTTTAATTGTAAATATTCAAAGTTGAAAGACTTCAAAATAAGATTGCAATTACGATCCTGTTTCTAAAATAGTCTTCTAAGATTTGCAAATCAATAAAAAATAGCATTGTCTACTGAACATAGTATAAAGAGAACGTATCACATCTTGGAACTGTAGAAACGTGGCCACAAACAAATAGAAAAGTCTACATTTGGCTGAAAAAAAGCACGAGGTTGAACATCCCCTAACTGTCAAGGTTTACACGCAACAAATAAGGTCGGGTATAGATGGTCTCTCAGATGCATTGATGAGAAGGAGCTTACTGGTCTATGAAAATCTGTGTGGGCAAATAGTTAAACAATTTAAGAGTGAAGTTTCTCAACAAATATTTGTGGAATCGGGTCATCATTATCAATGCTAAATGGTGTTGTGAAGAGATTCAGTGAGTCTGTAGAAATCCCTACAATGAACAAGGACTGAACAGCCATAACCAATTTCACAGTAGAGCGCACAAGACTCTTTATTAAAAGACTCAGAATTTGTACCATCACTACTTATTCCATGATGCATAGGATCAATGTCCACCCACCTTTTTGCTACACGATGACATTCAATTGCCATGCCTTGATAGGTGACAACACACTGTTTCAAACTATTGATTGTGAGGGGAGAAGTGGTGGATAATGGCATTAGGTCCCTGCCTCTCCAAAGAAACCATCTCAAAACAACATCTTCAACTGTTCTTTCATTTTTCCGCTTCACTCTCACTTGTGAATGGGGGTTAGGGTTAGGAATCGACACTTTATTTGACACCGACACTGAAGTGGCCCTTCCGCATTTTTGACATGTGACCAAATGTATGACACGTTTTGTTGTGAGACTCTGCTAATAGCCATCACCTTTTGGGGCTCTGTGATATTGCTTTCAAATAACATGATATTCTGTGGTGGAAATCCCTGCATGGGCTTAGAAACACTTCTAAAAATTAGTGAAGACCATTCATCATTAAACCCATAAATGCAAGTGAAATCTAAATATATAGAAATGTGGGTATAAACTCTGGGCCTAAGTGAATATAAGATGGATTGAGTCAAAGTAGAAATCTCATGTGGTTTGACTACCACAGTTAGAGTTAACATTTCTTTCAGAGGTCACGGTCACAGCATTTTCCGGGCTAAAGAGGAGAGGGACCATCCAACTTATTGTCAGTTCACAGTTCAAAAGCCAGCATCTGTTTTGGCATCAGTGCTTATGTGAAAATTGCACATCTGACACTTGTTGATACTGAATGTTACAAACATCAAAAGAGTGCTGGCACTAATCTGGCCTTCTTGCAGTCCAGACCTGCTAACCATGTAAAACATTTATGATTGTCGGGCAACTGAAAGCAAGAGTGGGAAATCATTTTATCTATTTTTTTTTAAATAGTCTAAATTAACATATTATTAAAAAAAAAACATCCTTGATATGTTTTTCCTTGGACTGTTTTCAAACCTTGGGTTGAAATTATGTGCATATCACTGCATTCAGTTTATAATCACTAACTGGTAAAAGGTTGTACTGGAAGACAGTAGAAAAACATGGCATCCCCAACATTAGAATAATGAAAATCTGACTCCTTATACATTTGAATGCAACATATATGAGGTTTGCCTGTAAATTCTACTGTAGCCATATCCTAATTACTACTAATTTGGTTACCATTGTGCTCTTAGTGAAGGGACAATTGACTTTTTGTCAACTGAGGAAATCAGTATGGTCAAATGAAAATATAAGTCAGGATGCAAAACCTAATGCATCTCTTTCTTATGACAGTTTTGCATCTTCCCATTATTAGTACAACACACTAAGTATATAGTATAGGGTTAAATATCAGTGCCATCGAACATTGTCCAAATGTGGAGCCCTTGAATTGCACCACCCCTAAATACTGCTATAATGGAGATTTTTAAACTGGATGAACAGAGTCCATTACAACGTGCACTGCAGTTTTAATGTTACTGTACGTGCACAAGGAGACAGATAATAGCTGAGAAGGGGAACCAAATGTGCACAGGCCTAGAGACCAATTTGGAACAGGGCCACTGTCTCTAGCTAAGCACCAGCCACCTTTAGCTTGGTCACCACAGAGACAACATGCGGCCCTATCCCACAGCATTAATTGCCCTAACCCCAATAAACACCTTGATTGATAGACTGTCTGTGGACCTGCGCACATGTATCAGGGCAAATGTCTGTTGAGAGTGTGTTATTCGTGGATGCCGGTATGCATTTGTGTGTGTCTGTGTGTATACTGGACGTTTGAGAGTCTATGTGGAGGACTAGCTGTCAGAACAGATTAGGGTGCTGCTGAAGTGCTTGACAACTCAAGCACTTTATTATTAGCCAGGCAAGACCCCATCAGGAGGGGGTCGTCCAAAAACATCCCCGACGAAATATTTTCACAGCAAGTGGAGAGGGGAGCAGGGAAGGTGTCCCCAAACATGCCTGATGAAATACACAGCTCAAAAAACAACAACAACAGAGCAGTCAACCGAGGGAAGGAACAGTGTAGCATACTTGTACAGCTAAATAACAGGGCTGGGCTTTGGTTTTTGTTGACTTTGGAAGGGTTTTGAAAGAGTCTGACAGGACTGAGGTGTCTCACTCCTTTTAAAAGCCCCTTGAGAATTACTTTGCTCTTCAAGTGGAACGACAGCAGTTTATCTTCACCTCAGACAATCAGACAGATGGAGACAGACCCTCCTCCTTGTTATCTCTTTCATTCAGTTGTTTTAAGAGAGGCATTTCTTATTAATATTCTAGATACTGTTTATCTTTTAATTGCTCATTTACAAATGTGTAAATGCATTTATCATAACTCTTTAAAATATAGGTCAACTTTTTTTGTTAAGTCTGACTTTGAAGAAAAGTTTGGAATTTTTGGAAATATGCTCATTTGCTTTCTTAATGAGACTTAAAAGATAGGATAACTGTGATAATAATACTAACATCTGTTCAATAAATAAGAAGCTGGTGAACCTGGCACTGTTTCAAATTTAAGATAATTCACATGCAATAACTCCTAAACCTTATAAATCAGTGCATAATACCGTATGATCTCAAACACATAGTCTAATCACAAAAACAGCAGTTTTCTATTGTCTGCTGTCTTTGAGCTCAGCGAAATGGATATAGGTTCATGGCGTGCAAATCATAGACTGGATGTACTATAGCCACGGGCTCTCACAAGTGAAACCAGTGCCGAAGCAACTTAAGGTGAATTGACTGAGGTGACTCGACTGGTTCTGTATCACAGATTGTATCGAAGTCTATGAAAATCCACCTTCTCATGTCATTCATCAAGTTCAACCGAAATACTTTCTGAGCACACTGATGTTTTCAGTTGCTTTATTTAGGTGTTCTTCAAAACAGCATCATGTTCTTTTCTTAAACACATGGTCCCATGTAGAGTGAAACGTGTGATAAAGCAATATCTCTCTCGGATGGACCTACTTTACTAATAACATCTTAAGCCCTGTCAATCACTGCAGCCTCGTGTGCTCCTATTAGAGTCATAGGTAATTTGAATAATAAATGGATCCAGAGTTTGTGGTCGTAAATGAAGCTTTGTCACACCTTTTGTCACATGAATAAATAGAAATAATAGAAATCATGATAGGCTGCATGGTGGTGTGGTGGTTAGCACCAACCCTCACAGCAAGAGGGTTCCCGGTTCGATTCCCGACTGGGGCCTTTCTGTGTGGAGTTTGCGTGAGTGCGGATTGAGTGTGTCTCGTGGTTGTGTGTCTCGTTCGTCTCTATGTGGCAATGTGATGAACTGTCAACTTGTACTCGTGTACCCCACCTCTCGCCCAATGACAGCTGGGATAGGCTCCAGGCTCCAGCTTTTCATCACTTGCATGGCCTGAAAAATTTTTTTTTGTGCCCAAAAAAATTTAATGTATATAAATCTCATCAGTTTTAGGCCAAGGTCAATGCGACGCAACCAGGACACATCAGATGAATATCAGCCACTGCCATTGGTTGATTTTATCCTATTTGGCTATAGTGCCGAGTGCAGTCAAAAAGCTCAATGTCGGTCGATGCAAACGGTTGATATATCGGCTGATATAGCCATGTAACCCTAAATGTAACCTCTGTTGTACACTGTTCTGTTGTTCAATTACAGGCAGTATACTGCGTGCCCTATGTGTGCAGGTGATTTTAGACACAGAAAGTGAAATACTTTACCAACCAAGCTAGCCAGGTAGCACTAGCGTTAGATGATAAGAGGTTAACTCTTCCTTCTTGTCCAAATACAGTCACGTCCAGTTTGAACAAAGCAAGATAGAATGTGTGAAAATAAAAAACTTGTGGCTTCAAAACAGTAGCCCCCAAACAAATGAGGGTATGTCAGTGTAACTGTGTGTGTAGTGTCATTTTTTACAGCTAAACTGCTGTATTTAAACTGTTCTGTTAATGTTACTGATAATCAATAACTAAAAGAAACAAACAAAAAACCCACCAAAGACTGTAGCTGTGTCAGCTTCCTAGCATACAGCAAACAGGATTCATTGAGTGTTGCACACACGCACAAACATGGCATACACACATACACCTGTGCAACGTGGTCATAATCCAGCCATACCTGTGTCGGCCGGTGTGTCGACCGCAAAACACACTCCTGAAGGATGTTACTCACCACACAAGCTCTATCTCAATCCACGCACACACACACACACACACACACACACACACACACACACACACACACACAAAGTCTCACTCTTTTACCTGTCCCCTGCTCAAAGCTCTCTGCTGTCCCCATTTGTATGAGTGGTTATCGCTGTGGTAACTCTATCCCCTTCCTTTCATGTAAAATACATTGTGCCGAGCCTCCTCCCTCTAACCCTCCCTCCTCCACTCCTTCTACACCCACCCAGTTCCCCCAGCCTGGGAGGTGTAAATCTATCCCTCTCTTTATACCTCCAAAAATGCCCCCTTTTTCAGGTGTAGTAGGAAGCTATGAAAGAAAAAAAGAAGTCAGGGAGTGAAAGAAAAGAACAGGGTGAGTCTGTGGAGCAGGGAAAAGGAGGAGGAGGCGTTCAGGTGAAGTAGGGACTCTCCAAACACAACTCTCTCTTTCTGTGCCTCTCTGCCCAGGTGTATCTCTCTTTGCCTGCCGATGCTTTTCAAAGTTTTGCCAAGAACTGCAGACAGAAACAGGATTCAAATCACACAGCTTACCAACCCAAAAATACAAGTTTTTGTGAGGTCTCTTATCTAAAGCTGCAAACTGGTTCATTGGTACATTAAAAAATCGGCGTCTTTAACAAAACCTGTGAGGTCAATCAAAAGCCTATGTATAGGACAGGTTCAATGCATTTCACCATACAAACTGGAATTCTATAAATATAACTTGGGCTAAAATGGTAATTGACAATTAATCAATCAATGAGTCGATCAACAGAACCAGGCAGGAAACATAGTCAAATGCAAATTACATAAAACAATAAGCTGGGAGCACAATGTCTTTTCTAGGCCCCGCTCTTTTCAGCTGCTCCTACAAAAAACTGAACCTTTGGAAAAAGAAACCTAAATCATAATCCCTTTGTTATGATCCCATTTTTACCAGCTACATAACAGTATTCTCAGTATGATACTAAAGACTGCTTTGGCTGGAAAAAAAACAGTAAGATATGATGGCCTGAAGATAATATCAGGCTATTAAAGGCTATGTTTGCGTTTTAAGATTTTCTTGAGTAATTTTACAGCTAAGATTGATGTGGTGATGTGTGAAATGTTTGGGGTGAGGGTTAGGGTTTGGGCAGGCTTTGTGTGATATCAATGCACCATTTATAGATAGAAGGCTGGTGTTTGCAGGTTACGGTTGAGCCATTTCCCCATCTATCTCTTGCAAGCTTAATACCAAGCTTACGGGAAGAAGTTCCACTTTCTTATTTTACAATTTGATTTATTTAATTATCTTTTTTTTTTTAAATCAGTATCTATCTGTGTATTCATGAACACACAAAGCTGCACAGGTTGTCAGTGCTCATTATTAATTCATCCCAAAGATTATCTTATTTAGTCAACTTGTAGTGAATTCTCATGTTTGTGGAGGAAGACCAGTAGAGGAGAACACACTACTCCTCATCCCACTCACTGCACTGGTGGTCTTCATATCTGCTGTTTAAATTGGCTCCTCATTGTCTCAGGGAGTGAGGGGATCACAGACACGATTTAATGCAGCTTTACTCAATGGAGACAAATGAAAAGTCATTGATGGATGTGTGTCAGTGTGTGTGTGCGTGTATGCACTGGTTCTGCTTTGTTAATTGTGCATTTGGCCTCGACTGCCCCTGCTCAGCTAATCTGATGAGGGTGATTAAAAAAACAACTGAGCGAAACTTAAACCAGTCCATGGCTGACCAGACAGACGCACACACACAGACACAGACACACGTTCACCCAGTCTGGTCATAACTCTAATCAGTGACAGAGACATTCTTCAGAATGAACATCTCGATATTAATTTCATACAAGCACAATATCCACATGGTCAGACACTGAGACAGACAGGTACAGTCTGCTTTATTGCCTATTCTACTCGGAATGGGACCATAATTTACAAAAATGAACCTCATTCTGTCACAAAGAGGACCTGAAACTAGCGACTGAGACCATAAAATCATGAGGGAAATGTTTGCTAAGAAAGAGGGAAAGAGGGTCATTTTCCAGTGGACTTCTTAAGTTTTCTCCCCATGTATGACAGGCTTAATCTCTCCATAGCTAAGGGACTCACGAAAGGGTGCTGCACAGAAACTAGTGAAAGGTTTCATTTGTTGAGGAAAATCAAAAGGCAATTACTGCAAGAGTTTTTTCAATCATACATTTTAGATGACTCAAAAGAAATGGCAGGAGAAGAGAAAAAGAAAATCTAATTGCTTATTTTATTTTCCTGATTACAAACTAACTAAACGTTGGCTGAATGTTGGTTCTTTCCGGTAATCAGCTGAGGTTCATCTTGTACAAGCACTTGAATCTTGTCAGTTGCCCTTCGCACTGTTGGGAAACCAAACGTGACGCTATCTCCCTTTGTTGTTCATATGGGAACTTCAAAACCGTGTCAGCAGACAGGCACGTCAGACCGAGTCTTGGATGCCACGCACCGTTGGCTTGTGGACATGAAATTGGTTGCCAATAACTGAGTGACAAGATGTTGCAACATAAAAATGTAGAGCGATCATTAATTGTGAAGTGGCTAAAAGACCGCAGCTGTGGAAAGTAGAGTTTAAAAGATTGGACACGTAATAAACACGTGTTTCAAATCTATAATGCTAAATCAATTACTCTCGTTAGGTGCATCCAATAGGTTTCTCCCTGTCAAACAACACTCCTCTTCTGTTGTGTTCATTTCTTTTACATGTCGGCGCCTTACTGTTTGCTGTTAAACTGTTAACCTCATCTGAAGGGATCCCTCAAGTATAAAGTTAGAATAAGCAGAAATGACATGCTCATTGGGGCTGTTGCGTGCAATCATTTTTTTTTCTTATAAAAGAATCATTTACTCGTACTGTAAGGAAAAGCTTGACTTAATGTTCTTTCTGCAACCAGTTTTTGAGCTAGTTGCTGTTTAAAACAAAATAAAAGCAGGTTTAGGGCAATTTAATTGCTTTCTTGTAATCGGACTTGTAATCCAGTATATATGTATATATGTTTATATGTATATAATATGTTTTTTTTGTACAATTCTCTGCTTTAAACAGAATGTGAAAAGTATGTCAAGTCCATCCCTGCATCATCCCTCTACATCTATAGTAAAGGCAGAGGTAGTGGCAAACCCTCATTCAGACCATAGAGTCAACTTGACGCATAGGTGCAGTGCTAAAATATTTGGTCATGTGGAAAGAGGACAAAAGTCTACTTTATAAGACACAAGTATTTCCAAGTCTTATGGAATGATGCATTTCCTCTGATTACAAGCCAAGAAACCATTGGCTTTTGAGGGGATTTCTTTTTTATTGACCAATAAAAAAGTGCAGAAAAGCATTTTAAGTGGGTAAGTTTTTCAAAACTAAATCCACTCGTATGTATGAACTTAGAAAGTAGAAAGCTAACTGAGTAGAACAGAGAAGTAAGAACTACTTTTTGCTGCTGTGACGGACTTGAAGAAACACAATACCATCGTCGTGTAACAACCCCCCCCCCCCCCCGCCAAACTGACCGCAGCTACCTCACCCCCTGCTTGCTGCCTGAACCGCAGTCCTCCCTTTGACTCTACCACCCCATGAAGCCAATGAGCTCTGTGTGTCTGGAAAGACATCAGGTAGAACGGCAAAGAACTGTGAAGTATAAAAGTGTAAATCTATGTGTTAAAACTGAGAGTCCACCTCCACAAGAGGCCGGATATCCACAGTGGTCATAAGATGGAGTGTGTGTTTGTGAGCCTGTGTGTGTAAGTGCCCGTCTGTGGCAGCAGCAGCAGCATCAATAATTAAAGCTAATCTCATTAGGTCTCAGATCTCTTTCAGACGCTTTTAATTAAATGATGAATGGGCTCCCAGCTGCCTGTTAAATAATGCTGCTCATGACATCACACTGGGTGTGTGTGACAGGTACAACATAAGGTAGATGTCCTTAAAAAAGATACAAGGGGAGACATTCAGCAGAGTGAAAGGTATGGTCTCACACACACGCCATCTGCTCTTAGATTCAACATGCAGCGGATTATTAGAAGTTACTGCTGCCCTATGCACCGCAGAGTGGGAACAGGAGTTGAATGTCTCGAAAGTCACAATCTGTTCTGTCATACCAGGCCTTGAAACACTTCATATCATCTTCCTAATAAAATCACTCACAATACCATATGTCAGTGAAGAGGGAAGGCCGATTGAGGGAAAAGAGGAGGAACAGTAAGTGTGAAGAAAAGGAGGGATGAGCAGGGAGCCCAAAAATGGACAGTGAAGAAGTTTTTTGGATGTGAGAAAGACTAAGATAAAGGAAAATAGAGACGGTGAGACACAGAGACTACAGGCCAATGTAAACAATGAGAGCAACTGGTAAACCGGAGGACAAGTAGGTTGCCAAAGCACCTCAGGCTCCAGACAGCAGGAACACGGCTATGAGAACACCCATAATCCCTCCTGTTTCTCACCACCCCCCTCCCCCCTCCCTGCACCCCTCAACACCACCTCCCCAACATCGCTCTTGGGCTGGCTCTGTATCGGATTGCTGACTTCACAATAGGCTCTGAATCATCACTCTAGCCAGAGAGACACAGTGAGAGACGAGGAGGCGGGCAGGCCGGCGGGGAAAAGGAAGGTGGGACAGACAGACAAAAGGAATCAAGGACGCGACAGAATGTAAAAACAGGACAGATCCAGTCTAAACAAGGTCAGGTGGACACATATGCTTAATTTGGAAATCTTTCAACAATAAATTAAAAAAAAAACAAATGCCCTCCACACATCATAAAGCTCACAGCACACTATATATCACTATCACGGCATGGAAAAGTTTGGAAATCAATTTCCTGTGAGTAGTTTGAAGCTACCACAGCTTCAGCATTTTCTTTTCCTACTTTTTTTTTTTTTTTGTCCAAATGAGTTTTTTTCCATTCTTGTTTTTGTCTGTTTTTATCTGAGGTCATTCCACGGGCACAAAGCATGATTAATCCGCTCCCGTGCTTAACACTTGGAAAGGTGTTCTTTCCATCAATCTCTGCTCTATTTTTCCTCCAAACATGCTCACTGCACTCAAACGGTCCACAGCCCGCAGTACTTTTTCTAAGCGCTTTTGTATGTTTAGTTTAATCTTGTTTTTCTTTTACAATGACTCTTCCACTAAGGTTAAATTGTGCTGTTACCACAGATCTTGAAATTCCCATCTTGATCCAAAGCCACAATATGTTGCAATTTCACTGTAAATCTTCTGAAAATGTACTACTGCGAACAGTAGTAGGACAAAAATGCATCTTAAGTGACATCAAACGTGAAACTTTAAAGCATAAACTCTCAAGCAAGAGTTTGCAAGTTAAACTACTTTGTTCTTTACTTGTGGACAAGCTCACATGCAATACTACAGGATTTGTGGTCAGACTGGACAATCAGAATCAACCTTCCTGTGGATCTTTTGCAGTCAAACTGGTTTTCATTGGCCTTTCTAGCAAACTTTTCAGTAGTTCTCTGAAAAAAAAATTCAACTTGACCTCCATTGTTCCTGTCAACCGTCATTAGTTAGAACTGTTGCTGCTGATGCAATGTTTGGCGTCCTGGAAATTGGCTAACGTTATCTGAGAACGAGCTGTGTAAAGTGTAAAATGTCAAGTAAGAATAGATTTCAGTTTGGTCACCGTGTTAGTTTTCAGAAGGAACACCCCTTCAGGTGCAGTCCAATGCAGAACATACAACTCATGTAAGAAATCCTTAATAATACACATATTTCACTTCACTCTAATGTAGGAAGTCTCTCTAAACATTTATGAGAGCAAAACAGGGCCTGACCACACTAATGATAACGAGCTGCACTTATCTGAAGGTAAAAGATGGGAAAAATGCAAAACGATCGTGTCTTTGTAAAAGGAAAAAATACATTCATTGGTAATGGAAATAAACATTAACTGCAATAACATTTAAATCACAAAAGAGACCCCGGTCACACCCCATCTGGCCTCAGCACCCTCTGTGCTGCCTCTCTGATTCTGTGCTGCAGAGAGAGAAATCCAATCTCCCAGCAGAGCAGCAGAGGAAGTTCTCGCGGCAGGCAGGGCAGGCAGGCTCCCCCGTAACCAAAGCACAATTGTTGCAGTTTCATTTCCTTCCCAGCAAAATGAGGAAATATGCTCCTTTTTTTTTTAAGCAGTGGCAGATGAGTTTTTGCCAGCAGGCTGAGCCAAAGAAGTAGGCAATGTTCTCAAAGGATCTACCTGGAAGTTGCTGAGATCAAAGAATAAAAATGTTTAACAGATCCAATTGGGATTACTATCAAGTTGATTGACTTTTTATAAGTATCTTGTGTCTTCAACTATCAACTTCTTTCTAACAGTTTTTATTATGTTAAAATGCTCACTGGAGAAAAAAATGCAACATCTGGCAATAATGTGTTTTTCTTGAAAAGTCAGAGTAATCAATAAAGAGAGGAATCCTGGCAAGAAATACACTGCCTCGATTGACTTCCATTAAACAAGCATGGCTACAGTATGAGACAGTCTCCACTCAGATGACCTCAGCCATCCCACACCACAGAAAGTATATGTGTATAACAGAGATAGAAACACCTACACACGCATACTCTCACACACAGCAGACACTCAAACACACATATCATGCGGTTTCCTGTCTGGTGTGTTCCTCTAAAAAGCCCACAATGCTTGCTCGGAGTTTCTAGATGGATTCTCCAGTCTGTTTTGGGGATTTGACTCTGTCAGGCTGCTACTGGCTCAGAGGCCGCCCGTGACCCGATGACCTCACACCTTGCAATCTTTCTCTGGCTGGTCAGACTCTCACTCAGCTCTCATATGTGCATTATAAATGACCTGAACTAAAAAAAAAAGCTTTGGTGAAAGACAGATGTTTTGGTTGTTTCACGCATCTTAAATAAAACTAACGTCAAAACAAAGAGGCCATTTACGTTTTCTCTTTTCTTTTCTTTTTTTTTTAACATGAAAGTAGGTCTTTTACCTACAATGGGATCCTTTGTGATGACTGCACTCAGCTTCCAAAATTCAGTGAAGTTTAAAAATTCACTTTTTTTTTTTAAATGGCTTTTTGCCATCAGTCTGGACAGAACCAGTGGTGAGGTGATAGGAAATGAAGACAGAGGTACCAGAGGTAGGAGTCAAACCTGGGGCCGGATGATTCAGCCTCTGTGCATAGAGCATAACCGAATATGAAGTTACACAAAAAATTATCCCATAAATCTGCAAAATATTGCAGAATATGAGAAATACACTCTTTTTGTATTTTTTGCTGGGAAAATTGTACTAAATCTCAACAAAACGTCAAAACAAAGCTGCTTTCACGCATGAAATATACTCCATTTGCTTTAGTGAGTGGTATGGCTGGGGTACAACATGCTAGAAAAAGGACATGATGGAAAAAGAAACATATAGTAGACAACCAGTTTATAATTTTAGCTGAATTCTTCCTTCAATTAATTTATTCGACAATTTTAGCATTAACCCTTAACACTAACTGATTACTTGTCTGCATTGCATATGTTATAGTTATTCTGTGTGACACTGGGCTTTGACCTTTCAGTCCTGTTCAGCTGCCAAAGCTTTTCACTTGCCCACTCTTGTACTTATTGTTGTCCTAATGGTTAAATCGGAACCTGGCTGCGAATCAGCATTCCAAAAATGTGCTCGTTCACAGTATGATTATCAATGTTTGACATTGGGAAAAAAATAATTCAATAGAATAAGCATTTCTTGCACAGTTTGAAGAGAAGTCTCGCGGTGGCACTCAGCTGTCAACTAAACATAAATCTTACAAGAATTACTGACACTGAGCTGAAACTGAAGTGCACTTTGGTGCCACAGTTAGGATGCCAACCCACTAGCAGGATGCCAGGGGGTTGATGTTACACTCCACACCTCTGTGATCCCTCCACATGGCTTGTTGCTGGGCAGATTTTGAAATGACCATGTATGACGCCAGTGCAATCTTAGCTATCAGGGTAGGGCAGTACTCGTATTAAGCTACTGCTGCTGCACGTAAGTTTGTGTGAATGTGTCTGTATGGGCTTGTAGGGGTGAAAGAGGGGTGCAACCCGACCCCTTTCCTCTTCTTACTCGGTCTCTGTCTGTCTTTCCGTCTTTCTGTCTCTCTCTCTCACACACACAGATGAGGACAGCTGCCATAAGGGCCTCTCCCAGCGCACCAGAGGAAAGAGCTGCAGCTAAAAGAACTTTTTCCTCCTCTTATTTCATCCTACTTTTCCTCGTCAATCTCTCTCCCGTTTTTCTTCAGGTGGTCATACATTCAAATCCTGCAAGTCTCCCAAGGATCTATAAATGCCGCTGTTCCCCCGTCTTACACTGGCTCCTCCACTAATCTACAGACTGGGGACTTCATTTGAGGGACTGTGAGAGGAGTTTATGTGAGCTGGTGTGAAGGATTGATGCTCGCCAATCCCCACTGACAATCTGATTCATGCTTATTCTTAGAATTTGACTAAATTAATAAGATCAAAACAGCATCATACGGTAGTTTGACTTCAACGTCATCTCATAGAGCTGATGCACAAAACTGTTATCACCTTTTCTCCAAAGCTAAACAAGTATGTGACAACAGGTGGAGTGAGACACTTAAACAAGCTAAAAGTAGTATTACGGGGCTAACCGCTGTTGGCCGTGCCCCAGACTCCTTCCAGTGCTCCCTGAGGACCCCAGACGGCAGGCTGGCCCTCGGCAGGCAGGCGGCCAGAGAGGACGCCTGACCATAACCCAGATGACGTGCGATGGATGTGGTGGGAAAAGGGCGGGGTGGAGGAAGTAAGGGACGGGGATTTTAAAGGGTAGAGAGGAGGAATGGGGGTATCAGGTATCAACTGACAACTCCCCGAAACTTTGTGTGTGAGGTCTGAGCTGTTTTCTTAGCCACCAGAGACACGCCTATTTCAATGAAGCAGTGTGGGGAAAGAATTAGCCACTTTCAGTTTAAATTTCAAGACACCAAAGCAAGCACGGAAATTAATTACGATTACAGAGCGAATTTAATCTTTATTTTGAACGGAAATTGAATCTGTCACTCACACTTGCAATTGGAACTGCGGTCGCAATCAAACTAAGACAATAAGCACAAAAACTGCGTGTAAAGTTTTCGTCATGACATCTGCAAGCATATGTCACTACCAAAACTGGACACATTTTTCATAATCAGTGGAGCCTTCAGATGTCCAAGCTACTATAAAGATACGGCCTGACGACCTTCAAGCCACTAAATATGAGTTTTCAGTCTTGTTTCAGATCAGCTGTGAATTCTTAAAGGATATCATATGCCATCGATGATATTATCCCACAATCCTTTTTGAGAAACACTGTTTTGAAATTGCTGGGCTGTTTGCCCACACAGTTGTAATGGAAGGAGTGAACCACTTGCTTTACTTTTCAAAAACTCACAAATTCACAATGATCCAGTGCTTTTCAAGAACAGTAATATTTCTCAGTTTCAACATTTGATACCCCCGCCACCATATTCTTTTACAGGTACTGTGAAATTTTCAAATCTCATCGAGCGGTATTTTATTCACAACAGAATATAGAAAACATATCAAATGTTGAAGGTGAGATATTTTGTTATTTCCATGAAAAATGTTCACCAATCTGCAAAATACCGCTTCAATAAATTGTGGGGCAATTTCAGCATAATGTTCCTCATTGTAAAACTGCAAAGACGGGGCATGAATTCATTAAATGATGCAGAGAATCCAGAGACATCTCTGTGCACGGGGGACACGGAAATCAATTTCTGTGAACACAGTTTCACTGCAGGTTAAAGTTCTGCAAAGAAAAAGCCATATGTCTTCATGACATAGAAACAATGGCATCTTCTCTGGGCCACAGCTCATTTAAAATGGACTGAGACGAAGTCCAAACCTGTGCTGTAGTCCAATGAATATAGATTTTTTGGAAATCATGGGCGCATCCAATTTGTTATCACTACAAATGCCCTTATCTTTGGATGATATGAAGGTGCAGTAGTGCCTATGGAACTGGCAGCTTGCACATCTGGAATGGCACCATCGATGTTAAAAGATGTATAAAGGTTTTAGAGCAAATATTCTCCAATCCAATCTCTTTTGGCCTCTTTTCAGGGAAAGCCTTTAATTCTTCAGCAAAACAATGTTAAACCACATACTGCGTCCATTACAACAGCACGGTTTCACAGAAGAAGAGTCCAGGGGTTGGACTGGCCTGCTTGCAGCTCAAGATCTTTCACTAGTTGGAAACATTTGATGCATCAGGAAGTGCAAATTACAACAAAAGAGACCCAGGTCTGTTAAGCAGCTTGAATCCTGTATCAGACAAGAATGCCTATAGACCTGAGCAGTTTCTTATTAGATTTCGAGTGACAAAGTGAGAAGGCCATGTACACTAGAGCTGTTTTACAGTGTTAGCTACAGACAACGTTTTATTGTGAGCATAGAGTTGAATGAGTTGAATTTTCATCTAAAATAAAAATGACAAAAAAAGGAGTTTCTATGTTGTCAATTACAGTTTTACAGAGGAAAAAAAACTGTCAAAAACAGGAATCAGATAAGAAAATTATAATGCGTGCTTTTGTGTTTCACTGTATCATCTCAAATGACTGAGAGATAAATAGTAAAAACTCTTCTCAGTATAATGCAATTCCGTAATGAAATTACACTAACTGGCAACTGACAAAATTAAGATGAACTGAACAATCGAAAGGAGGGTTTACTGCTGGTCTGTTGGAGTAGTAGACTGCAATCATTCCAGCTCAGAGTACCTGTGCCTGTCAAAAACTGAACAACCAAAGTGCCAAGCTACTGATGCAACTTAGTTTACCGATTATCAACTTCACAAAGTAAACTTTAAGTTTTCAAAGTGAGACTGAACATCAGAAAGCAAGATATTTCAACTCTGTCTAGCTCTGTGTGGTTTGATTAAAATTGCTGTCCTTGCTCAGAGATCTCATTTCCAACATGAACAATTAATCAATGTCTTTGAGCTGCGGCTCAAATTCACATTATAAATGATATCACTGCCCTATTTAAGGCATGTGAAGTAAATGAGGAATATGGACATCAATATTTCATGTCTAGATAGCAGCAAGACAAGATGGATGTTTCTTTCCTTCTTTCCTTCTTTCTTTTTTTCTCTCTTTCTTTCTTTCTTTCTTTCTTTCTTTCTTTCTTTCTTTCTTTCTTTCTTTCTTTCTTTCCTTCTTTCCTTCTTTCTTTTTTTCTCTCTTTCTTTCTTTCTTTCTTTCTTTCTTTCTTTCTTTCTTTCTTTCTTTCTTTCTTTCTTTCTTTCTTTCTTTCTTTCTTTCCTTCTTTCTTTTTTTCTCTCTTTTTGCTGGGCTTACGTACTGTATGCGTGAGTGACATGCGCTCCACTGGGGTCAACCTGTAATCCAACCCACGGTGAGTCTGACAGAGCAACACAAAAAGTAGGGGAAAAACAACATACTTCATGGGCTCTGTCCCACTTCGCGCTATTATTACTGTCGAGGCTGGCAGGTCAGAGGGAGAGAGAACGAGGCTTGATGGAGGAGGAGGAGGAGGTGGAGGAGGAGGAAAGATGAAATTACACCTGTTCTGGTGGCTGACTAACGACTTTGAAATGTGAGTGGCCCTTGCTGGCCGCCAAAATCATTTTCCCAACAATACGGCCTGATCTTTAAACAAGCAGAACTGGGACGCTGCGCTGACGTGACGCAGAGATGACCCGCTGAGCTGAGACACTTGCACACCCTCCGGCTCAGTGTCTGTGTGTCTGCATATGTGTGTGTGTGTGTGTGTGTGTGTGTGTGTGTGTGTGTATAACCTTCAGAGCATTTTCTTTTTTCGATCTATATCAAATCTAATTCATGTAATTGTTTAATGTATTCAGTGATTTGAATTTCTTTTGCACACAAAATTCCCACAAAAACACTTTTTCTTGAATTACCGTCTACGTCCATCATTGCTTCTGCTAAAGTCTCATTAACCTTGACTGCTGCCATATGCTTTGTACAGTCACTGAACCGCATCTGCTGTGCGTTAGCGCACGCACGCACACACACAAAAATGGACAATTACAGTATCTGTCTAATGCACCCATACCTAACTCTTGTGTGGCCGGGACAAAGTATACTTACACACCCGCCCAGCGGCACACACTCGCATGCATACAGTAGCCTTTAACTCACCATCTGTTCGCTGAGGTCCTGTGAGGCCTCCATGGCTTCTCTGGCTGTGATCTGCCACACACTTGAAAGGCAAGAATGAGAAAATGAAACGTGTGTCAATGGCTGTACCAAGTTTAATGATAAATGATCACCTGAACTAATTTCTTGGCAGCCACATTAGTGGAAACCCTTCTTCGGGTGGTTGCCTGATTTGATTACTTACACTGTGGATGAAACCACCCACCATACTGTATTCATTTTTACGTCTGTTTGCATCTGTCGGTTGGACCTTCTGTCAGTGTGTTTATGTTTGAGCAACAGGAGACTGAGGGAGGGAAGCGGCAGTGTTAACTTCAGCATATCATCTTCGGCTAAGGGTGAAGTGGAGAGATAATTGCAGAAGTAAATATCAACAATGAAAATGGAGAAGTGTAAATGATACGGCTGCTTGGCTGGCTCTGGACCACAGACACAGTGGCTGACTGCTGCATGAAGACAGTGAGTGACCCCATTAATGCTAGACAGGAGACAGGTTGGCGCAGGAGTTTGGAAGCGAGGCGATTGTCTACAACTTAAGAGAGATAAGACACTGCAATCGGCGCGGTGAAGAGAAACTACACTCGGTACTGGTCGCTCTTTTCCACTAAAAATCCAGATAGTGACACTGCAACAAAAGCCCAGCCGAAAACAATGGACAACAATGCCACCGTCCTAGCAGAAGAGCACAAAATGGCTCCTCTCTGATTTATCGCGCAAAGGGCGTCAGAAATTTGACAGCTGAACAAAAGAATAGGCTGCAAAGACGCACACTCACATTCAAACACAAAAGTCCTTCCCTGTCATTAGATCTGTGGTTCCCAGCAATGTAAGGAGTGCCACTGAACCATTTTCAGGTTAAGTTCTCAATAAAAAGTTATTTTTTCATCCTAATGGAGAGATTTCGCTTGAGCTGAATGTTTTGCAGCACCTGCACCTTGATCTCAGTGTGATCAAAGTTTTTTTTTGGTGAATTTACCTGACAAATAATGTTGTATCACAGGATATTTGTGTACATATGTGTGCGCATGCATGTTGCACCTATACACAAGGGGACAAAGATAAGCAAACTATTTACTGCTCCACAAGGCACTGATCAGCCCCTAAAATAAAAACTTAAAGTTTTTACTTAAAGAGTCACTAACATTAAATTAGGGTTATGCAAGCTTTTCCTACTGTGTGTGTGTGTGTGTGTGTGTGTGTGTACGCGCACGTGTTCATGCAGTGAAGACTGCTCTGGCTCGATCCTTTAAACTAACTGGCATCCTTTTAATTTTTCATAGCGCTCAGCTCCTCCTGGCCTGAAACCGAAGACAATAATGCGTCTCTCAGGTGAATTGATTTGTGTCCCAGCCTCTAGTCTCACCCCTCCTCCCTCTCTTCCATCTCTCTCCCTATCTCACCTTTGTGGAGGACATAATCAGCTCTCTATCTTGCCGGCTTTTCACTCCTCCTTTTATGATTTATTTGTCTTTTCCCTTGATGGGGTTTGCTTGTAAGTAAGCTTACAAAGACTGATGTCTACCTGTCTTTGTCATGAGTGATGAAAGGTAGGTTGCAGGTTGTGTTTTTTTTTGTTGTTGTTGTTGTTGTTGTTTTTTTTCTTTTCCTTCAATTTGAGATAATAAAATAGTTTATACTGTTGCGGATGAGACGGTCGTTCTTATTCATCATGCCAAAGCTGGCTCCTTTTTAAATAGTCTTTAAAGTTGTTGAAGACCTGTGTGTCGCATCCCACCGCACTCACAGACTCGCATCGCCTTAAATCCACCCAGAAGTTACCTGACACTAAACAGGGGATCAATAATGCCTGCCATTTCCTTCAGCGTCCCAGAAGAGAGAATTATATTTCTCACTATGGCTATTGACACTGACATAAGAAACACATATGGCACCGTAAAGGGAGGATTACCAGGAGGCAACACTGCGGTAATATCACGCTGTGAAAGCCGAAGAGGGGACAATGTTGAACAAACCGCAGGTGGCAGTGAAAACTCACAGATTATATTCGGCTTCAACACGATCAACTTTGTGATCGCTGCCAAGCAACAATCACTCCACAGACAACACGTTCAAAAAGTGATTTTTTTATTTTTTTCAAACGTCTTTATTATCGACACAAAATGCAGACGGGCCTCTCCTCTCTCTTACACTGGGCCACGAGTAAGCCTCTGCGCGCGCATATTCTGTATTCTGAAGAAGAATAAACTATTGCACGATAATAACAAAATTAACTAATTACACAGCGGTGCATTTTATACCTGCGACTCAGGTCTAAAGTTTTTTATTTACATAAAAACACGGTACAAACGGCATGCTTTAAGGGAAAGGCGAATGAAAAAAAAAAAAAGCAGGTGTAAAAATCAAAACTGTGAGGCTTTTTTTTTCTTCAACCAAATTAAAAATTTCGGCCTGATAACACTGTTTTACAATTCCCACCGGTCTCCGTATTGCAAGATTAAATTCTGTGGATATTATCACTATTATTATTATTATTATTATTATGTTGTTGTTATTATTATTTCAGAAATGATCCCAGGCCAGTCAAATCAAATTGATAAAAAAAAGAAAATTGATAAAACTGAAACATAAATACAAGCAAGAAGTTTCATAACTAATGTGGCCTAAAAGGTTAGAGACTTAAGTGATAGAAAACATATCAGAGCAGTGTGAAAGATTTTGAAAAGACGGCATTCCTCGGCATGTTTGCCTTTGCCTCATGAAGTCAAATGAAGTGCAAATATTATTCTAAATTGTAGCAATACTGAAACAGAGGACCCCCCGTGTAATAGTGAATATGTAAGCCTCTTGATGTGCATCCTCTCCCGTTCTCCCACGCCTTGCGCATTATTGCGCGTCGGTAAAGAGCGAGTCCTTAATGTGAAATCTAACCTGCACGGATTACGGCGCAACAGGCCCTATCAGATTTTGCGTCGGCGTGTAACTTGTCATGTTGTTAGGGACAGGCCAATAGCCAGGGGCTATTGAAGCCCTGAGAGCCGGGCAGTGGTATAAGATTCCCATTTCCTACATATCAAATATAAACACAAACTCCACGTGGAATGAGAGGAGAGATGGGGAGAAAAAGCAGAGGACGCACGGCGAGATGGAGAAGGAGCACCTTAGGGTGGGTGGGACTAAAGTCTCTATCAATGTGTCTTCTGAGGCTGGATAAAAAAGATGAAGAAACCACACTGAGCTGCAGTCATAGATTATTACAACATGTCAAATAATCATCAACAATTTGATTTGCTTTAATTGTTTTTCTGTGTTCTTGAGCTTTTTAGAGGGGATCACCAAATGTATGAAGATGCAGGTGAATGACTTCCTGTTCATTTACTGCCAAGTTGTGATCGATCAGAAAACGAGTGTAATTGGTTTAAATACACACATGAAGTCTGAATTCCATCTGACAGCCACCTATTAGAAATGAGCCTACTCATAATATCATCATTATTGTCAAATGTGATACTCGAAATCTTTATAATTTGTTTCTGAATAATAATTCATCATAATTATTACTCTTTTTAACCTTCTTTCCTATTAGATTGGTGTATCTTTTAAGAGTTTTTTTTAATTCTTTAGAAGAAATTAACTAAAGTCAACAACAGGGACAACTATGGAGGTCTCAAACTTGAAACACCTGAGGTGTGAATTCAATTTGTGATGTTTTAGGCAGAATAAAACCACATATGTGCAACTGTAAATAAAAAATAAAAATAAAAAAACAGAGAAAACATATACACGAGAAAACCTTACCTGTGTTCAAATTGTTGACGTTCCAGCAAGTTCAGCTCCGAGATTTCCCCTCACTGCTTGGAAGTGTTCATAATCAAATGCAGTGTGGCCGCCGCACAGCTCTCCCTGCTGTTTGCAGGCTGTCACTGACTGGATCAAAACACCTCAGCCAATGCTGGCCATTACCAGCAAGAGTCCAAGAAGAAGAAGAAGAAGAAGAAGAAGAAGAAGAAAAAAAAGTCGGAGAAGTTGTTCAGATCAGTTTAAACCCCGTTACAAACTCAGACTCATGTTTCGGGGCTCTGTTACGGGGACAGAAACGCTCACTTCCGCAGAAAACATCATTGTTTTCTGTCCGCGTCCAAGTTTGAGCACCGGGCTGTTCAGAAGTATTGGACAGTGTTGAGAACCTCGCCGCTGCGCATGCGTCCAGCTGCCATGCGGACACAGCAGGGCAAGTGTCCAAAGGAGTAATGGGGTTCAGTCAGAGCAGGAGGGAGGAGGGGATTGGGTGTGGGAGGGCACCAAAATGACTTCTTATTAATAGTTTGGTCCAAATGACGTTCTCACAGTTTTAAATATCTCATCTGTGCGAAAACAACATGTACCCACTGACCACTTTATCTGCCTCCCAATATGTCTGTAGCTTTAATTTCCCAATTACCTGTTTGATGAAACACGAAAATAATCAAAAAATGACAAAGTTACATTTCCTTAATGCCACATTGAGCAAAACATACGTCTGACTTTGGCATTAACTCAGGACTCCAATCTTCAACACTGACTTTCCGATAATCAGAAAAAACACGGTTTTCTAGACACACTACATGTTCCAAGTTTCATAATTTTAGAAGTATTTTAACTGCATGTTTTTTGTATAGATTCAGAGTTTTGTCTATAGGCTGCCAATTTTTTCAAGTGCTATTTTTTTGTGTTCTGTGAGCACCACAAATGAAACCCCAGTCATGCCCGTGTCAACGGGGAGGCACCGCAAACCTCCCAGATATGAATGCAAGATACGAACCTCTGCAAATCAACCTGAAGCTGCCTTGATAAATCGAGGGGCAAGTGGGGAAATTTGTCCTTGAAACTTGGCCTTTTTGTAAAACACCATGACCAGACCTAAGAGCAAGGAAATGTGGTCCTGGTTAATCTGTATACAGTTACAGACCGAGAAAAGGAGAAAAATTATGCCAATTAAAGTCAGAAAACATCCTGGAGATATATAAGAAAAAAAACAAACATACCACAGCACGGCTCGAATAGATCCTGTGGGAGTGAAGTCAGACAGGGCTGCTTCACAGAGGCCGCAGGAAGATGATAGATTCGGCCGTGGAGTTTTGTTTATTTGAAAATTTGAATGTTTGTTATGGCTTATGGATTCTGTGACTGCTGGATCCCGCTGGCTTCGGATCAGCACTCTTTTACCATGCTGTCATTTATTTGAGTGCATGATGTCAGCAGCCTCTCTGACCGATCTGTGGTTGTTGGTTTAGAAATCCTCCTGATGTTCACACACACACACACACACACACACACACACACACGGAAAATGCACACAAATGCATTTCACAATTCGTTTGTCTCCTTTTCTGTCCTTCACATAAACAAAAATACTTGTTTATGTGATTCAAAAGGCCCTTTAGTAATATTATTTGGGATGAAAAGAGGTTCCCTGGCTTCACTCTTTTGTGGAACCGGTTGGCTAATTTGCAGGCAGAGAAAAATAAAATTACTGGAAATCATGGATGAGCAAAAGTGAATACGAGGGCACACCAAGAACAGTAAAGATTTATCCCGTCCTACCTCTGATTATGAACTCAATTCATTTGAATTGAATAAGTCTTTTGTATAAGTTCAGCGACTGCAAGATGTTTTTAACAGTCAGGACATGATCCCAGGAAAGATCATCAGAGCACAATTGTCTTTGCACTGCACCGCTTCCTTAGACCTGAGAGTGGGTGAAATTAGGGAGAGATGCAAATTCCACAGTGAAACAGCTGAGAATTGAAACCTGGTATGTCATCCAGCAAGGTGACGCTACTTTACAACTGAGCTTTTTTGTCATTTACTTTATGGATCTGGACGGGGTGAGCGATGCAAAGTCATATGATGCCATGCATAGTAAGCATGACACCACATGATGACTGATGTGTGTTTTGGCACTGCACAGGGAGGGTCAAATTGAAACCTTGGCATGGCCCATGAACAGGCAGCAGCATGGCAAACAGAAGCCAGCTGACAGCAGAGACAGAAAAATAAACACTACAGACCATTACTATTATCAGAAACCACACAAGTAAAATGGATAGCTTGTTTTCCAAAAACAAAGCAAGTTACTTCGATATGAAGTTAATCTCAAGCCAACATGTACTTTAATTTATATGTCTCAGCAGTATACAACCAGAACACCAGTATATTTCTACATGTTTTGTTGTCATTGTATCTTCTACTGCTCAAATGAGGTCTTCCCTGTTTGCATTTATTAGATTTCACTTCATGAGGTTCAACCTTGTTACATGTGTCATATGGAATTCAAAACATGTTGTGGTACTCCTCAACTGATCCTCCTTAATCCAGTGGGGCTCACATTGTACTGTGTTACGGTAGAAATGCGGCAGAAATTACTTTCAGACTGCAGAAGATTTTTCATCCCTCTAACAGCCTCTTTTTTGTATTTTCCCGCACCAACCAAGGACGGGGTCTTCGAGGTCTTCAGGCTCTTTTTTCAGCTCCTACACATGAATGCAGCGACTTCCATCTGTGAGCATTTTAATGTCCTGCTTTACCATTTGAAAGAGCCTATTTTTCAGTGACTGTGCTGTGTCCTAACTATGTAATGCTAAAAGTGAGTATGTTATACCATAACCTTTTGACATTTTGATAGTTTTACAATGAAGAGACAGCCCAACAATATATATATATATTTTAAAAGAAAAGATTGATTCTTACTATTCTTGTAAGAAATGCACAGAAACATTTTTCCACTCATTTTCCCTTTGTGATGAAAGGTTTAGGAACATGCAGCCAGTAAACAGGAATCATTAATGGTATCTTCAACATTTTAAGCAAACTCAGTGTAGTGGCTCTGCCACTTAATGAGACAACATTTGATGGGGTAATGAGGGTATGCAGCTCCTCTGGAAGCTCTCCAGAGCAATCGTATATTTGGGGAGTTCCAAAAACTAGGTTTAAAAGCATCTGTTGTGTAACCAGCTGTTTCCTTTCACTTGTTGCTGATAAGATTCGGTGGAGGCTATAACATGCTCTGCACATTAGATGCCAACTTCTTCATACAGTAACCTAAACTGACCTCAAATAAGTAGTAAATGCAATTGTATCAGTATAAGAACCCATCAGCTTTCATCTAGTGACTCTGGCTTTGGGAGCAATGCCCAATGTATCTGGGCTTCTGTTGTACTTAGCAAATATCAAGTAATGAATATCCAGGCCAAGACTTCCTGTTCCATGTGCTGGCCATAGTCTGGAGGTAGATTCACTCGTAAAAGGAAAGACAGATAAAAAGCTGATTTGTCATCAATTGATACCCGGTGTTTTCAAGACTTTCAAGGTTCAAGGTTTGCGAACAATCCGCAGGAAATGGAGCTTAGTGTGTCTGGTACCACATAACACAGTCATTGGAACATGCAGGTTATCTAAGTTGTGTGTTTGATGTGAAACAATGTTGCAAACCAGGCATATTATTTCCTAACATTAACCAGATATTTAACCTTCTAAAAATAAACACGTGGGTTTGGTGCATATAGGTAACCACTAAGTAAACAAATAGATCAATTAAAATAGAAAAAGAGAAAAAAAATACAGGACTTTCATAGAGTGAAACAGTGATATCCAAAGGAGAGGATACATATTTCACAAGACTTGAACTGACGTCTTTTATGTGACACGCCATTCGACACGCCATTATGTGTTGATAAGCTGAATGTCAGGCATGAATAAAAAGTTAGTCTTGCATACATAGATGTGAAAAAAAAATCATTACACAATTGGGCATGGTGACATTGTATGTGTCCGTGGGGGAAAAAAAAGAAGGTACGTAGACGTTGTGTGACTAATTGTACAAAAATATAAAACGGCAACTTATTATCGTGGTGATTGTGTTGAATCCCTCTCTGGCATCCCACCCTATCTGACTCATAAAGTGTGGACTGAAACCATTTGACATATTTGTGGTAAAAAAAAAAGGTGGAGAATTTTCTCAGTGGAAGAGTTCGCTTGCAGTTATAATATAATCAGGGTCTTGTTTGACTCCTTTGAGAAGAATACGGCTGTGCCTGCTGTGCCTCGGTGCCTCTTCCTCCAGCAGCAGTCCCAGGCCTGAACCAGCCACTAAGTGATTGACACACTTTGGCAGAATGAATTAAAACCTCAAGCTGTGACGCAGCCCAAAATAGCAGGAAGCTGTCGCTGACCTGCAGTCTCTAGTGCCTCATGTCAGCAAGCTTAAAGATCTTGGCAGAACATTCTGCACAGAGGAAGCATGTACAGGTGTTGGTGCATTTCTCTCCCTGCTGTGTGAAAGTTTTAATGAGCCAGCAAGAGCCGATGTATGTTGATGCTCCAACCACACCTGCAATTTAACATGTTCATTCAGGAGCCATGCTCTAATGTTTGTTGAATTTGACAAAATCTTGAAAGAAAAACCCTCCAAAAAACTAACTGCAGTTTCTTAATCAAACTGAAACCTCTTTGGAATTTGAAGGCAATACCAGATGGATCTATTTTTTTGGCCAGCTGTTCTCCAGAGGGTGACGCTGAGATGGAGGGGGCCTAAGCCCCAAGATGTTTAGTGGCGCAGGACTGCGAATCCATTTGCCAAGTCACAGAGCTCCCGGTCCTTGCCAAGCAGGGGGTGGGTGAGAGAAAATGCTATTTAGCTGGCTGGTATTTATAGATATGTGAAGAACCTGTGCTCAGGCTGGGCCGAGGTGCTGACGACGTAAAACGAGAGGACGATTCCAGAAGTCGAGTGTCAGGGCACACAGATAAAAATACCCGGTGAAAGATGGGCCTGGTCATTAGTGGCGCTGTGTGGCATTTGACATGGCAGCATTTCAAAAGAGATTTATGATTATTACTACTGCTAACCCATTCCTGTCTTTTTCCTGCACTCACCATCTATCTCAATTGGTTTGCCAAACAGTATGTTCCTTGGGTTTTATTTAAGGGGCTGAACGCATAGAAACAAGTCTGAGGCATTCAAGTCTTTGGGTTTCACATTGTACCACAATGCTGAGAGCAACAGCCATTTCAAATAAATCTATTGTTACTGTTAATTAGGATGCATATGTTTCTTTGTTCAGGTATATGCTGAATTGCTATGAGAAGAATTTAGTTGAAGACATCATAGGTTGTGGTGGTAATGAGCTCACAGCAGGTTGCTGCCTTCTGTAATTGTCAGAGCGAGCTGCCATGGAGAGGAACAAAGGAGACATTTAACACATCGTAAATTCCTGTAATGTTCTGCTGCGTGGCTGTTGCTCCGGTTACATTCGCAACAAAAAAAAACCTGACACACTTAATAAAGAGAGCTGAATCGCAATGTTAGTTAGACTTTCTCTGTATGTCCAAAGTTTTTGATGTGCCCTTTTTAAAAAAAAACAACCTTTGTTTTTTAATTCTTCAGAGTGAAAAAAATTGCATGAAATTGTTCACTCTCGTGTGTTTCTGAACTTCATATGGCATTCAGCTGTTTCAATTTCATATTAAGCTGTTTGGAATTAAAACATTTATGTAGACTCTTAAGAAAATAATCGGTGCTGGCATTTACATGCAACCTCTTTCAGATGTAACTTGAGTTGTTTGGCATCTGAAGCGACCCTCTTAATTTGAAATTATTTTCAGTACATTTGCAGAGAAGTATAAACGTTTCTCGCTGAATTCCTGCCCAGTCCTTAGTCCCTCAAGGCAGATGATGGAGCAGATGTCTTACTAACTGAGATGATGATCAAGTGTGTGTGTGAGAGCAGTTGAGAGAGAAGACGGAAAGAGCAAGAGAGTGCATGATTTTGTCCAACATTTAAAGTCCTAACTGGTCTGGTGTGTGTTTGAGGGTTTGTGCGTGTTGGGGTGTCAGGCCAACAAAATTAGTTTACCATCAGCTGTGCTCTTGCTCTCGTTCAGTCCCAACCTCGGTCCTGCATTTCTTCCAGCTCTCTCCACCTAATGGTGGCTCAGGACGGTTTAACTGCACCACCCTGGGGAGGCTACTGTGGCCAGGTCCAGACCACTTGGCTTTATGTGCACTGAATGTTTTATGGTTATGGATATAATATTTAAGTATAGAAACAGTCGCGCAAAAAAAATCGACTCCTGCACCACTATTCCCAGTCGTGATAATTACACAAGCTCAGGAGAGGCAAGAGGGAAAAGTTATGTAACTGAGCTCGCACTGTGGAGCGTTTCCTCTGTGAAAGATGTGCACAGCCCGTTGGTGTGACAGCTAACCCCAGCACGAAAGCACTAATGGTGGAGGCTTTTGTGCACAGCTGACATGCATAAAAGATCATAACTCGATTACAATTTTAATATTTCAACTTAACGATTGCATGAGAAGAAAAAAAAGGAGAAGAGACAGTGGGCACATTATCTGGCCACATGGTGGTGTGCGCTGTCATGTTAAAACAGTTAGCTTTTGATAGCTTTCACGGCAGCGGTCAAGGAGCAAATCACTTGTGAATTTGACTGCAAAGAATCTGATGTATGTAACTTATGTGTGTGCTTCAATGTGAAAAATGTGCCTGAAAGAAAGTGGTGGGTTTGGAAAGTATGGCAGAAAAAAAAGGAAAAAGATTAATGGGGTTGTGTGTGGTGTTTATCTTATATACTGTAAACCTGTTTCCTAGAAATGTTGTTTATGATATGAAACTGACATATTTCATAGTCTTTATTTTGGACACCATTGACATCTTGGGCTTTTTTTTTCTTCTTTTCGTTCCTTTGTTCTTTTTACACATTTGGACAAACAGACATTTGATCCTCTTTAAAACACAGACGACTAGTCCAAGCAGCACATCTTAATTTCAACATAAACATCATTATACAGAAGTGTGCACACTGTCTTGGGCCACCCTGCGTTCCTTAAATTTTGCTTCCAAGGAGACAGATTTTCTTGTATTATTTTCAAGTGGTCTTGAGCATTAATTAGGTTTGTCAAAGTTTTTCTTTTGACATGGGCTGCTTTTTCACACAGTTTCAGTCTCATCCTTGCATGCGACCATTTTCATTCAGACCCTTTAATTTGTTTGTCAAGTCACTTAACACTGGCCTTAAAAAGGCACCTAATACAAGAGATAACCCGTTGGTTTGTCTACATATAACAGACAATTGACACACTGTACCTTTAGGCCTACTGTTATTAGCTGACTGTTGCAAAGACTTATAATTTGTTACCTTTCATTATACTTTTATAGTTCACCTTTCTTCAAGGTTCAATATCTTTGCTAAGAAATGCTGCATTTCTTAGTAAGTACATAGGATTCATCTCAAAAAATGACAAAGACAACACAGTTTAACAGGCATAAAATTGTGTTTTTGTATGTAAGTATGTTGGATCTTAGCATGGTGGGCAGAAAGTGGAGAACAAAAGAAGAAGAGACGGGCCAAAAATATTTCTACCGCAGATGAACACGATCTGAAAGTGATGTCCTTAAATAGAAACAAAAAATCCTTCAAAGACCTGACACAGGACCTGAGAGATGCGTCTGGATCTCAAGTTGATCCGTCTTCTGTTCGCTGAGCCTCATAAGAAATGGTTTCCATGGGAGGGTGTTTGTCACGAAGCTATTTCAAGGAAGGGAAACGGGGAGAAAAGGCTGAGGTATGCCAAATGACACAAGAACTGGACTACAAATCAGTGGCAACAGGTCTTATGGAGTGATGAATCCTCCCCAGATCCCGGACCTCAACATTATTGAAGCAATGTGTGATAATCTTGACGGAGAGTGGAACAAAAGGCAGCTAACATCCAAAGAAGAGATTTAGAAAATCCTTCAAAAAGCCCCGAGAACTATTCCTGGAGACTGCTTAGAAAAATTATAAGAAGCTTGTATAAGAGGGTTCAGGCTGTGTTGAAGAATAAACGTTTTCATACCAAGTACTGACTTACAAGCTTGTTAGAGTTTTGCGATCTCTGATTTTGTCTTACACACTCATTTTCCAGTCATGCATCCTCAGGGTTCAATTAATTGCTGCACTTATTTCCTATCTTTTTTCCATCGATATGAAAAACAAAAAAGTTGTGGCTTGAGGCCTTGGACAACACTGAATACGACATAATTTTGTGAAAAAAGTGAGTGCTCGCTTGGTTTCAGATTCGGCAGTAATTTCACCCTCCCTATCAAAAAAGAAAAAAAAACTTCTTGTGGATATTTTTGCATGCATTACTTGTTTATTTGCAAGATAATTAAGGATTTTCATGTGTTTCACAAAATTGGTGGATTTTCACAAAAGTTCACCAAGTCACATTCTGTTGGCTCATTATGAGTTTAAACAGGCAGGTTGCAAATGACCAATACAGAGCATACAACCACATGCATTAGCTCTCTAATGCAAGATGGATCATTTTCTTCATGAACTAAGCCTTCCAGCGCTGTTCTAATGAACAATAACTACAATCCTACTAATTCTGAAGACAGAAGAAACATATTCACTGACTTTGTGAGAGGACTTCAATCAAAGGTTTGTGCAATTCTTCAGCTGTAATAATTATGTGATTTTCCTCCCCTAATGAGTTGCAGGGTCACCCTTCATTTTGACAGTAACCCCACCCGCCTACATCATGTCACACTAATGAGGATATGTTATTGTAATTATGTAGTCTAGAGCTGGCCCTCAGCAAGAAAAGTTATATTTTCTCTCTCAGGGAGAAAATATATCCTTATAGAACTTACTTTCAGGTCTGTCCATATTTGGACACTCATACAAAAGTTCTTTGAATATATTCACAGATATGGGCAGGTACTCTTCCATGAGTAGAACAAGAGAGGTTTCATCAGATAAATTAAAACAAAGACCACCAAAAATAAATATTTTCTTAAATATTCTTTCTAGAATCCTTTGCAGAAAATGTCAGCCTGAGGTCTGAAACCCATAGACACCACCGAAGGATGAGATTCCTCCTATGTGATGCTCTCCCAGACGTTGACCGCTGTCCTCCACTGGTTTCATTTGTAGGTATTTCTGCCTTTAGATTCTGTCTTCGGCACACTTGACACAGTCATTGAATCAGAAGGTTTCAGTCCTTTACCATCAAAAACTCCAGGGTTGCTGTTGCAGATTATTTTGGATGATCGTTCTTCTGAAGCACTATCCAATCAGCTTTACTGCATTTAGCTGAACCTGAGCTGACTGTGTGTCACTGTACACTTCAGAATCCATTCAGCTGCTGCTGTTTTCGGTCACATTATCGATAAAAACCGTGCAACTGAAGGCCCTGCATGCCCGTGACGTCACATATTTAGTAGATTATGTTGTTTCCTTTGGATGAAGTCTTCCTCATTCTTTTTTCATCATGGCATTCCAATACAGCTTGGTCATAGTTTCACCTGACATTTTCTTTCTTTTGTTTTTGTTTGATCTATTAATTCATATTTGACAAAGTCTATTCTGACCTTTCTACTTTTTACTCTTAATTCCCTTTTTGAATTTCCCCCACTGGGTATAAATAAAACATGTTTCTATTCTATTCTACTTTTAAGGTTTGTAAATGATTTGCACCTCGTGTTGAGCCCTCTGTACATACTGGTCTTCTCTTTATGGTAGATTTGGATAATGATTTTTCCACCTCCTGTTTTTTAGGCTTTTTAAGCTGGATATTAAGTAGAGGTCTTTCTTTGCAATGAAAAACACACTGTGATCATCCACCACGACTGCCTCTTATCTTTTCATGTTGCCAAGCTCACTGGTGACTGGTGGCCTTTTTTCCTTTTCTTTTTTTTTTTCTCACTGAGTGCACCAAACTCTCGGTATCTCTCGGTAAATTCTTCCGAGCGCAAAACGTCGCATTCGGAAGCCGCTTCAGACCTTTGACTTGCGGAAGTGTTTTAAAGCAAAAAAACAAAGAAGTAACTCGCCCCTGTTCACGGGAATACTTTCAAATTAAGCAGAGTTGAGCTAAGTGCCTTACAAGGCTGTCATTTGTCCAAACGGCAAAAAAATAACACAAGTTGTGCCAGTTTCCAAATATTTCCAGACCTCACATTCACGAGCACGGTGAGGACACCACATAACTTCGCTTCTAATAGTTCTTTATACATTTCGCATGTTCTGTGCAAAACTGATGTTATGGAAATAATTGGTCATGTTGACTTGTTTCTACTGTTGTTGGTGCTTTTTATTGAAAATAAAGGAAGTTTCGAAATCCTCTAAAGTGCTCCTCCCTCTGTATGTGGAAAGCAGGAAGACGTGGAGTAACAGCTGCGCATGTTTGTGTATTTTTTATTTTAAAAAGAGGAAGAAGAAGATAATCTGGCATATAGAACGGTGATTTTCTGTTAATCGGGGATTTACGAGAGTTTTTTTTAAACTTGTCGTTGCTGTACAGGCTTATTTGGTAACCTGAACCAGTGAGAATCTGAGCAAATACAAGCAGCGAGCGTCTGAGAGTGACCAACGCGATGGCCTCACAAGCGGAGGAGGAATGCACGTGTCCTGTGTGCTGTGACATATTTAACGACCCAGTACTGCTCCTGTGCGGTCACAGCTTCTGTAAGCACTGTCTTCAGGAGTGGTGGAGAAAGAGCAGTCTGAAGACGTGCCCTGTGTGCAAAGAACTGTTTCCAATGCCTCAGCCACCGCGAAACCTGGCGCTGAGGAACCTTTCTGACGCCCTGAGAGAAAAGAGAAGCCAGACAGCCACAACGGGATCCAATGATCTCTGCCTCCTGCACGGTGAGAAACACAAGCTCTTCTGCCACGATGACCAGCTGGCTATCTGTGTGATTTGTAGGGATGCTAAAGCACACAAGAAACACAACTGCGTCCCCATCAATGAAGCGGCAGAGGACCACAGAGTAAGTAGGCCACAGTCAGTGGTGTTCTAGGAAATAATAAGTTGTACATGCCGGAAGTGATGCACTGTTTACTGTGAAATAAACACAAGTATTCTCGTTTTCAGGCCAAACTCAAGATAAAACTTCTAAACTTAAAAAGTAAACTGGGGTCATTTGAGAGGGAAAAACTGAACTGTGATAAAATGGCTTCACACATCCTGGTAAGTCATGTGCACAATGGCTATAAAGGTAACAGGCAGGAAGTGCCCACTTTGACTGTAAAGTTGTTTCTCCCCAGTTCCAGACTCAGCAGACAGAGAAGACTATCAAGGCAGAGTTTCAGAAGCTTTACCAGTTCCTGCGAGCAGAGGAGACTGCCAGGATTGATGCGTGTCGGAAAGAGGCAACGCAGAAGAGTGAAGCGATGAGCATCAGGATTCTGAACTTGACCGCAGAGATTCTTGCCCTCAAAGACAAGATCAAAGACACGAAGGAGGACATGAGAGCAGAGGACATCTCATTTCTGCTGGTAATCACCTCTAATCTTTCTTAATTGATATAATTCATTTATGATTTTTAATCCAACTACATTCATTGATTGGCTTTCTTGTTTTTTTTTCTTTTTATTCGACAGAATATCAGAACCACGAAGGAGAGGTAAGTTTTCTGAGCACATCACTTCAAAAGGTTTTCTACATGAAATCTATTTTCATAGTTAACCCGTTCAAGGCGAGACAACGCAAGTCAAATATGGCACCACAGATTGGTGTCATGTGTTTTCATGTGTTCTTTTGTCCTACATTTTAAAGCATGGCTTCCATTTGCTTTATCAGAGTTACTTTCATGTAACTCACAGCTTTCTTTACCTGTTGGCTCTTTATAGGAACAGAAAGCATTTTTTATAGGCTGTCTGAAGGTTATGAGGACTGAGGAGCTCTGGCAGTGGCTGGAAGATGAGTCAAAATGATGCCGTGTAGAGTAACATAAAGGACTACATTGTATGGACTACAGTTTGCTGCAGGTCCTGTGGTGTTGTTAAGAGGAAGTGCTTGAAAAGACTTTTGCACTCTAGAAGCATTTATTAACTGTCCAAAGGAGATTGCATAGTTGTTGTTTTTTTTTTTTTTGCTCCTTTGTCTTCGTTTTTTTTTTTTTTTTTAAAGGATGAAAACCAACCTTTTTTCTCGGATGTATATATTTTCAAAACGAGTACAAATACCATATTTCTGAACTGAATTTCTGAACAAGGCGATGTGTGCAGCAGCAGTATGTGCAGCTAAACCAAACGGTCCATGTCAGTATTTGCAATTTGTCTTACTGAGGACTGAAGAAGAAGATTCTTCAGATGGAGAAGAAAATCCAGGACAACCATAAACTGAAGGACAGTTTTATGTCTGTGGCCTTTGCCCAATCCAAATATATCTTGCTGGGCCTTTCACCATCCTCCCGGCTCTCACAGGCTCAAGTCTTGGCCACTATTTTTTTTTTATGGTTGGCAGTGGCCAATGCTGGAGCTGGAGCAAAACCTAGTCCTAATGCGGAGAGTCTTGCAGGTCTTGAAAATGGACTCCCTCAATCACACAAACCTAAGGCCATGTTATCTGGACCAACAGTTCCAGCAGGGGCTGTGGACTTGGGTACTAGGGCTCCTTTGCTGAGGAAGTTGCTGTTGCCTTATCCCAATCTTAATTTATAAAAAAGGCTTAGCACCCCTTCATATCAGTAATATTATCACATATTAAACAAAAAGAAGTTTTCCCTCAAAGAGTGCTCGCCTCCTTGTGGTTTTTGGAATTTTGAAGATTAGGATGGGAGGCAGAGCTCTTAGTTTTCAGGCTTCTCTGTTGTGGAATCAGCTGCCAATTTGATCCAAGACTGAGGCGCAAATGTTTTTAATTCGGTGATCTTGTGTGCTGTCTTGTTTTAGCTACTCTTTTGTATTCACTGTTCTTTACTTTTTATACATTTTAGCCATTTTAGTTTGAATTCCTGATTTCTGTTATTTGCTAAATGCTTTTACAGTTGTTGAATTTCAACTTTTTTGTTTGTTTGTCTTGTTTTCTCATCAAACTCTTTCAGATCCACGTGCAAGCTGCCACAAGCAGTGACTCCATCAGGAGCGCTGATGGACGAAGCCAAACATGTTGGGAACCTGCGGTTTTCAGTCTTGAAAAAGATGGCGAACATAGTGCAGTACAGTAAGAAAATCTATGACTTTTTTGCTTCACCATGTTATAACATTCATCCTTTGAAAGAAACGGTAGCTATTTGTTTTTATTATCACTAGCCAGGGTGTGCTCTATGAATACTATTGTTTTCTGTTTTGTTTTTTTGTACAGCTCCTGTAATTCTGGATCCCAACACCAGCTCTAACAATCTTATGGTATCGGAGAACCTGACTTGTTCAACAAAAAGTGAGAAGAGTCAGCCATTTCCTTGCAACCCAGAAAGACTGAATCAGTACGGCGTTCTTGGTTATGAAGGCTTTACATCTGGTAAACACAGCTGGGATGTGCAGGTGGACGGTTATTGGGCTGTAGGTGTGGCTGCTAAAAGCAAGGATCACAGTTATGGAAATATCTGGGGCATCTACATGTGTGTTTGTACAAACATTTTGCGTGAACTAACCCCAGAAGATTACGTAAAGGAGGTAACGGAAGATTTGATTCCTCAAAAGGTGAGAGTGCAGTTAGATTATGATCAAGGAATACTGTCATTTTTTGATCTCGGCCGCAAAAGGCGTCTTCATTCCATCAAATACACTTTCAAAAAAACAGTCTTTCCCTATTTTCGTGAGAATGCAAAACTTTTACCAGCTACATTGTCAGTGAACACAAAGCAACCCAGAGATACAATCTCATGTGTCAAATTCAAATAGCCCGATGAAGCCATGGAACTGTCTTATTTAGGGGCATAAGACATTGAACCAAAGTTTATGGATCCAGAAGTTAGTGAAAAAAAACTTAAGTTTGTAAAAAGTCTACATGATTATTTGAACTATGGAGTATCTTTATCTTTTTTTTTTCTTAGTAGTACTACCATCAAGCATCCAGTCCTGGGTAGCTTAACCAGCACCTCTCATCCAAAAACATGCTATTTTCTGTCTGGTGTAATCAACCCTAAAGGGGCGTTCTACTCATTAAAATTTCAGGCGCTGTGCTTTTAAACTATAGTTACAGCTTGATGAGGCCATTTAATTGAACTATTGTCTTTGTCTGACTATACATGTAAGGGAGAAGAATTGATTTATTGACCAAAGTACATTAGACTTACTACATGAAATGCCAATATATGCCTTCTTTCAGCTTGTTAGTATGAGACCTTTTTCAGGTTGACCTATTACGTCACAGAGGGAAAAAAAAAATTTATGAACATTTTCGTTGGCTTCAAATTAGTATCACGTTGATCTGCTTTACAGCTCTGTACATTTCGTATGTGCCTTACGCTTATGTTTGTTTTTTTTTTTCTTGTACAAATGAGACGCACGCCTTCTCTTGTGTTTATTCTCTGTTCTTACTGGCTTCTCCTGTTATATCTGGGTCATAGCTCATGGCAGTAACTGCAGAGCATGCGAAGACCTCCTGAGCCATTCATGAATTTTGATTTCATCAATGAAAGGTTTTGGAGCATCAGACCAAGGCTTCATTCAGTGGAAACTTACAGGGACTAAGAAAAAACCTGTTTATCTTAGATGCATCCAACAGCCTTTTCAAATCTTTAGAAATATAGTTTCGATATCGAGCTCGAGCTGTCTATTATACTCTGCAGAAATAGATTGAAATAGGTTATGTTGTGCTGTGGGTGTCTGCAGTATCATAGTTAGGTCTACGCATGACAGCTTTGATTGTAAATGGGCAACAGTAGCACATGAATTAATCATTTTTGGGGAGATTCACATACATGAGCCGTAGCTTTGACACTGACATTAATTTCACTGTTATTACAGCTGGGATGTCTGCTATGCTTTTTGAATTTTTTTTTTTTTTAAGCTAATAGAATGAAGAAAAACAAACGGAGACGGGGGGAAATTAAAAGAGGAAAAGGACTGAGATGAGAAAACAATGAGTCTGAATAGAAAAATGAGTTTATTTAGTACGTATTCTGCTGCATGTTTTACAAAAGTGATTCTTAAACGTTTCTCAAAGCAAGTGAAGGTCTGATTAAATGTGGTAGTGAGAGAATGACCTTTTCATCCGTTTAACATGGAGAAAATTGTATTTTTCTGTAACTTTAGATACAAAAGTCAATGCAAAATGATTTAGCTGCTCACGGTGTTTTTGTTTGCGTTTCAAAGATGAATAAAATAAACTTCATAAATGCCTTCAGTGTACAAGTAGTCTGCTATAATGGCTTCATTGTTATCAAGTTAATGTTTTTTCTTTAAATGTGAAAAGTAGACTGCAAATGGGCAATGATGTGGAATGAAAATGTCCTTTTTGCTATATTTTCTTTTTTAGTGCTTTAACAGTTCTTAGCCTCTTCTTTTTTTTTTTTTAACTAAAATCTCCAATAAAAGATCAATCATTTGATGTCAACTAGAGAGCCCCAATGAGCTACTGAGCAGAATGCGTCAGATGTTATTTTACTGAATAAGTCATTTTTCTACTTAACAGATGAAATAAACACATTAATTTGAGGGATTTCAAAGCGTTGGGCATTGTTTTTGTAACTGTGTGGAAATGAGTTTTGTCACTAAACTTTGCAAAGCGAATCAATCACATTTAACATCGGTGAATTTATTTTCACAAGCTAAAAAGCACAAGAAAATAATCAGTGTGTATATACTGTACACGGAAGTCAAACATGTAGGTACTTCCTGCGAGTGTGCCACTCATAAATCACATGTTGAATCGGGATGAAAAGATCAAAAAGGGGATGAAAGCTTGATGATCAGAGTGACAACTTGCTACTGAACTGTAGCCAAAACAGTAAGCAGATATCATGTTATCAGAGAAACAAAAGAGAAGCCGAGGGAAGGGAGAGGTGTGGAAAGGGCCTCGGGGTTTGAGGCAGAAGACGTTCCGTAACTGTCTGCACTTCTACCAACACAATCTGATTTGGCTTCTGAGGAGAGGACAGTGTATCAGTGTGTATGCGTTGGGAGTTGTGGAACTGCCAAAATCGTAAATCATTCTCCTAATTTGAGTGATTCTAAAGCAACATCAAAAACACGTGTGCTGCTTTGGAAGTGTGGATTTATGTCACACCTCTGTAAAAGACTCCCCCTTATGGATACATCTGAGAGCCCTCACTCCTCATCGCCTGAGTTTTCATTTAGGGGGCTGGAATATCCTTGATTTCTGACTCGCAGGAAGAAAAAAAGGGCATAATGAAGCATTATTCGGCAAAATGCAAAGAGCGTACTCTTTTGAATGTTGAAATTCACTGAGCTTTTCCATATGATGACTGTTAACAAGCCATAGCAAGCCTCTTAGTGTTGTGAAATGAGCAAAAATACCAGGGGGTGTCAACTTTTATCTATTCTTACTGTTCTAGAATTGCATGAACCACAAAATAATCCATTGACCCTCAAAGGCCTATGCTGCTGCGCACAGCTTACTTTTTATTAAAATCCAGGCAGTCTATAGACGATAGATATATGCTAGATTTAAACATAGTAGAAGCATGAAAAGGAGTGAAAATAAAGTAGAGAATGTAATCAACTGTGAGTGCAACGTACTGTATGTGCCCAACTGACCAAATCAATGCATTTGGTGAACATAGTGTAACACAGAGATAAATGAGCACATGCATAGAAAGGCACACGTGCACTTTTATGTGGTTGTTCTTCCATCTGTTCCTTGTTTTCAGGTCTCTTTTGGTCACTTTTTACTCTTGTTATTGTGGTCTGGATAACTTCAAGGACCAGCACTCCGAGTACATGATGCTGTCAGTTCTCTCCCCGTCGATGGGCTTATTGTTTTGTTTGGCATTTGTGTTGCGTTTCGAGGCAATCATTGAAGAATGTGAGCAGCACGTGTCCTCAGCAATCATAATCACGAAATCCCAACTGATCTGATGCACACACACACATGCACAGAGGTCTGATTGCTCGTCAGTCTGGTGTGTATAATGTCATAAAAGTAGATTGAACATGCCAATCAGGACCTCACAGGAACATGCTGGGAGAGATCTGGAAGGAAGCAAGATAGTGAAAAAAACTTTTTGACTGAGGGAAAAAACAGATTTTAGTAATGTGTTGAATTCAGTATTAAAGATGGAGGGGGATTCATTCTGAAGACAGATTTGATAGATAAGAGCTGGTCTTTTATCAACAAAATATCCATTTTGTGTGTGACACACACACACTTGCTCTGGTCGCCCTCCATGGTCAAGTGCTGTGATAAAGTGCTGTCTGGTGTTCTGTCACTCTCCAAGCCCCACGAGAGTAGATCAATACTCTCTCAGCATCAAGTTACTGCTAATGTCTTCATGTTTTTTACCAGCCACTGTGTGCATGTGATCAGTGAGCCAGGGTGAGATAGTGTGCATCTGCCCCAGATGCGACCCAAGTTATAATTATCATTAAATGGCAATCAAGGCAATAGGAAAAGCAGACTCGACAGTAATTTCCAAGCCCTGAAGTACAGCGCCTCCTCGGGGTGTTCGTGGGAAACTTCAGCTTCTGTAAACGAAAAGATCCGTTCAAGAATGTGAAAAAGCTTTGCTAGAATATGAGTAACTTTAATGACCAGGGATATGGCGCATACATCCTTTGTCTTACAGGATAGGTCACAGCTTTGTAATAAATGTCCAGAATAACTTGAACAGGTACTTTATGTGCTGGTCAGCTTGATCAGCAGTTTGTAGGCTTTGAATATACGTCTAAACTAAAATATTCAGTTTTATTAAAACTTGCTTTCATGGTGACCCAAATGTGAAAAACGTAAATTACAACAAAGCTGAACTACATTTTCAACTACAATTTCAGAGCACAAAGGAAAGATGGAAAAAAAACAAAACGTTTCAGGTTCATTTAAAAAAAAGAAACACAGAAAACAGAAAACATTTTTCCACTTTTGCTTTGGGAATTGTCCGTTTTTAAAATGCTGTTGGATTTGTTGCTGTGCTTACAGCTTTGTCCTTGAGCTTTTGAAAAGGTTTTTGCATTTTCTGAAATTCATTGAAAACACATTTCAATGTGAAATGTTTTCTGTCTTTATTGTGTTTTCTGAAATGAAGCAAAAAAATGTTCAGTCCCTAAAAGGTCTGTCTCAATCCTCCACTGCACGTCAAAGGGGCAGAATGGATGTCCCTCCAGAGCCATTTGCATGTGACCATTGTACAGGGCAGACAGTTAGGTTAGCATTTCCTTTTTTCCTTAGATGAGTTTAGGATTGAACATGGGCTTCTTTTTTGCAGTTAGGTGTAAAAGCTGCACATGCAATAAAATGGTGAATACAACCTGAGAACACTGTTATCTGGAGGAAAATGTGTTACCCCATCCTACCTTTCCTTTCCCCCACTTCCACCTCTCTTCATCCTTCCCCTCATCTCACAGCCCAATCAATCTCTCCCTCCCCTTCTCTAATGCACTCTTTCATGTGCTCTCCTATTTCTCCCCTCTCTGTGCCGCCCGTTCTGCCCCAACCTAAAGTCTCATGGCTCTTTTGTAGGCCCTCTACATTTTTGGATGTAATGTGATCTCCCCTTATTCCTCCCCGGGGTGGTCCGCTCCTCTCATTCAAATAACAAGCTCAGGCTGAATGGAGCTGGCAACGAGTGGGGAGACGGTGAGAAACTAAAACTGAAAGAAAAGGAAGAAGCAAAGAAATATTATGTGTACGTAAAACGGCCATTGCATTTCCAATCTTTTTCATTCATAACTTACACTCACGCAGACAGGGTGTACATGTGTAATGGATCATAGGTGAGATGAGTGTGTGAGTGCGTGTGCACTGATGCTGTACCTGTGCCATCTGTTAAGTCGCATCCAGCAGCTGCCACTGCTCCCAGCTTAACAAAGCTTGTTCAATATTCACCCAAAGCAGCTTTTCAATAAAATCTGCTTCATTTTTTATTCATGATGCATTGAAATAATCCAATATCCATTTTGTTCAGAGAAGTACTGTACTTGTCAGAAATTAATTCAAACAAAAGTGATGGGTTTATTTTGTATTTTTTGGTCATGTGAGCACACTGGATTTTTATTTCAAACTTTACAAACTAACTACCTTACCTAAGCATGTATTGTTCCTAAATGGTCACAATTCTTCTTCTTTCTTTTGTGTATTTGAGTGTAAATTGAGAAGAATAGTCTACTTTAAGTGTAGAGTAGATGTTTCTAACCTTCAGTTCTTTTCTCGGCAGCTAAACTTTAGCACGAAGCAGTCACTTCAACACACGGTCTTCAAGAAATGCTATAATTTAGTATTTGATTTGTTGATATTTTTTTATATGGTTATGCTAGGGATTGTAAAACAAAATTTACAAATTTTAATTACTACTTTACAAAAGAAAAGAGAGAAAAATGAAGTATTCTGACAGTGCCCCACTCTTCCATATTGTATTTCTTCACAATTTGCTGGAGAAAGCTGAACACACACCATTTTATCTGTCAGCCTAACTGAAAAAAAACAACAACTCTCAAATGGTTCCAGTTGAAATGTATTATTTTGAAAGTCTCTAGATCATTTCCATACTATTTCACAAATTGTATTGAGTCCAGACTGCAGGGGAAGTGGGGTTGATGAGGGTAATGTTAATGAATCAACAGTAACACTGCGGGTAATAAAACCAAATCAGCTAAAAGATACCAAAATGTTCCATACAGCTGAAGGGAACCACAGGCACTCAATAATACTCTGTGGGTTTCATCACTTTGAGCAAGTTCCACATTACAAAGTTATTTGATCCATTGTTAATATAAACACAGTAATTATGCACCTTTAAAGGTTGTGTGAGCCTCCATTTTACAGGCGCTTTCCCGTGATCATATGCTTTTAATAACAAGTTTCAGTACCCTTGGAACAAAATGTAGTAGTTGCTTTGCATAATTTAACTTAATGATGAAATACAAACGATATCAAAACACAGACGTCAGAAAAAAAATCACTGCAGTGTAAACAGTTTTAATTTGATGTTTTCATATTGGGTGAAGTTCTTAAAACAGTGTAAATACAGCACTTTAATGAGGGTGGTGCGCTGGCCCATCATCACCGAGTACAGTGAGGATCGTGTCTTTAAACAACAAGCTTAAATGAGCCTAAATGAGCCATTTATGAGCCAAACAATAAGTTTTTATTCAAATGTTACTTTGTATTTTCTTTTTTTACTCTCTAGCTCAGTGGCCCCCGACCTGGGGTCTCCACTCCCTAATAGGGGAGATCTTAGTGGGTATTTAAGGTTTTCACTGCAGTGAAGTGTTCAAAATGAGATAGTATGAGTACAAAATCACGGCACGTGTATTGTATAATCAAATGTCTGCACGAGGATGAAGAGCGTCAAACCCTACTGTTAAACACAGAAGTATGATGGCTGCCGCCTCGACACCCAGTCTTGAGAGAGTTCAAAGACAATGCTGTTGTGTTTTATTTGTTTTTTACATATGTATGAAAAAGGAAAAAAATGAAGGAAAACACCATGCCTTGTGGACACATGCTTGTCTACCAATGAGTTTAGAAATGATTCTTTTGGTATGTGTGCGCATACATGTATATGCACTTACAGGCTCGTGTGAAGCTCTTTTTTTAGGATACACGTGGGTGAGGCTTCCAGAACAAAAGGTTGGGAACCATGACTCTAGCCCAACACATCCCATTTTGCTTCTTTTAGATGTCTTCCATCACATCATTCTTACTTTTTCATGCCCATAGTTTCATTTTATGTCCTCTTCTACCTTAGGCTGGAATGCAACCTTTTCTCATCTCTGAACAAATATGTTTCCTGGTCTCGGGCTGTATAACTCACACACACACATACCACTGCGGTGCCACATGCAGCCCTCCACAAGGTGGATGCCCCAAGGGAGTTCAGGTAACTCAGTCTTATCTGTCTGCCAACTGCTGTGTCACAAAGAGTTTAGCATTACCCATGCACATCCACACACACACACACACACACACACACACACACAAATACGCTACTTCACATAATTAAACACCCAGGCTCAAGCAGCTACAGAAGTTCATACTCTATGTTTTATTTGGATGATATTCTTGTCGTCATGATGGAGGCACATACACATACAAGAGTGGCAGATGTAAAGTCAGATCTCCTTCAGTTCTGGCTCCAAGTAAAAGCTTTCTAACAAAGCAGGCTGAGGACTGAGAGAAGGGGGGAAAAAAAAGTGAAACTGAACTAATGTCCTAACATACCAACTGGAGAATGTTGGGGCCTCACATTCATTGGCGCACACTCGCTCATGCAACCAAAAGCGCACATTATCTCTCCAGCAGTGCACACCGAAATTTACAGTGTTTCAAGGACACAGACGTTTTATCGTCCGAGATTAAGGGACTTTTTCATCGAATGAAAGAAAACAAAAAAAAAACTGTGTTCAAATGGAAATCATTTTTATCCTCACTTGTCACCTCTCAAAGTGCATATGTGTGTAACCATAAATGTGTGTGTGTGTGTGTGTGTGTGTGTTCCTGCTTGGTTGTTGTTACTAGCTGAAGGAATAAAGTTCAGCTCAAGTTTGGCACACACAAAAAAACACACACATACATAAACTCGGTTTCTATCTCTTTGGTAATTCACCATTGGCATAATGCATTTTCTAGCTTCTTACCCTAACCCTTACCATTACAGCTGAATAACTAACCCTAAACTTAACTTTAACCTAATTCCAACCCTAACCCTAAAAAACTTTGAACTTGTGGCCCATCATCTGGTCCCCACAAAATACATTGAGATCCTACTTTTTTAACACTGAATATAGAAAAGAAACACCCACACCCACCCACACACAGTGGTGTGTTAAAGTGCATGGAGGGAATGCTGTGGTCACACCTGGGAATGCTCTTTCAGCTAACCTGCTCAACATTTTCTCTCTGGCGGAGCAAAGTGACAAATTACATTGACTTTACTTTTGTTTGTTTCTGCTTTTAAGCAGAGCTGGGTTATAAGGAGAAGCACAAAGGTGAGATTTATTATTTGTTTCTTTATTTCTTGGAAAGAAAATTAGAAATTGAAGATCTACTCGAAAAGCATTACGATGTGCTGAAAACCTTTCAGGCGTTAAAACCACGTTATTACACTTATAACACATACAGAACCAGTTTCTGCACTGAACTGTGGCCACTGTTTATGAGCAATATTTGTTGGCCTACATTTGTTAGTTTTTTTGTTCATAGTTAACTAGAATTCAAAATCAGGAATCAGCACTGGTCATCTTGTTAGTTCTGTCCTTTTAAATAACACAAAACAGTCTCAGTTTACAGCCTGCTAGATTTAACTTCATGCAAAACAGAAATAAGAACAGGGCCGATCTTTTCTTCTAAACTTCCTTCGACTGTTCCATCAGTTTTCTCTTGTTTTTCCTCATGTTCCCATTATGATCTCAAGCTCAGAACCTGTTTGTTTGTTTTTTGCTAAGCTCTTGCTTGTGTCTGAGAACACCAGCCACTGATTTGGTGCTTCCGTTGTAGTCAGTGGATATCCAAATAAGGCATCTCAAGGCCTCGACTGTGAGCCAATAAATAAAAATCGAATAAAAAAACCAAACTGTTCTCAGATTATAACCTATGTTTTTAAGATCGTATGTTGGAAATTACGGGCTGTTTGTGGCCACATCAGCTAATTATCAGTTATCACAAAAGGAAACCATAAACCTTGAAGTACCAAAAATCTTGCTCCTTGCCAGCAGCTTCTGGATAAGTATCATTTGCCATTAGTTTTTACCCTCAGTGTGCTAAGGGCTACAAAGATTACACAACTGGAGTTATGTCTTCAAGATAGTCAGTCAAGTTGTCTACAAGTTGTTGCTGTCAGTTTTGGAGCCTCCATGAGATATGTCAGAATAAGTAAATGTGTGTCTCTTTAAAAGAAAAACTAATGTGCTCACTCTAGATCTGGGTGATGCACTGGATTGAAAATGAAGTCATCCACATGGATGCTGCATTTCGATCAATGGCAATCTGATCCAAAGCCAACAAATGCCCACAACTAGAGTCAGATGGTTAACGCAGGACTGAATGCAAGTTAAACACTTTCCCATTACCATCAAAAGCCAGATGTTAGTTAATGTTAACACACTTTTGACCCGTGTCAAAGGGGCTTGAGAATTTAAGGGGAAGAGCCTAAATTCCATTTGAGTGCCAGCAGGGGGCGACTCGACAGGAGGTCTCTAGAAGTCATGAGAAAATTACCCTATTTCTCACTTGATTAAACATATTCCTAAGCAGGTTTTTTTTTTGTCCCAGTAACTTGTTTTAGATCTTTGATACTATTAATTCCCATTTGGTAAATAACTGTCCCATTCAGAGTAAAATGAATTATAAAATGCGGTATTCCTTAGGCCTAAGGCAGGACTACTGATTGACAAGCTGCTGAACAAAGACTTTATAATGTTTCTGCAGCTCTCAGTCAGCTTGCTTATTTTGTAAATAAACTTTTGATTTCATATTATATCATATCAATCCTCCCTCGGTGAACAATTCAACCATTTTAGGTCAAAACAAACACACACACACAAGGCTAGAACAGTTAAGCACCAAGCAGGCTGGTGTCATAATGTGGAGAATGCACTTAGTCTCAAAGTGTGAATTTTAATTCTGATTTGATTGGAATTAAAGTGGCTTTAAGCCTGAGTTAATGGATTTAGACTGACTCTAATCCTGGTTTAATGAATGCCGGTTTAGTGGCCTGCTTGCTTCTTTCATCATCCTGGACTTCGGCCAATCACAATCCAAGTGGTGAATTCATCAACCGGTTTTTCATAAGTGACGGTTGTGTGTCTGTGTGCGCGCGTATGTGTGCCCTTTTTTTTTTAAACTATGTGAGATAAAAATCTGTCAAGGCTGACTTGAACTTTTGGAAATATTTGGTTTTCACACACAACATAGCTGGATCATTTTTGACTTTCTCTCTCAATTGTGTCAACGGTATGTGTGTGTTCTTGCCTGGGTGCACGGTTGCTCACTGACTCCTCATCCCTATGTAACAGGAGCCCACCCTCCCCTGTCAAAAATAAAAATCATTTGTCCATTGCACGAGTGTGTCCATTAAAAATGCATGGTGGAGGGAGCTGGGGGCCACTGGGGAAGAAAACTGATACTCGGCTCTCTCCGGAAGGGCACCGGAGTACCACGGTGGACAAATGGCATCTAGAGAGAAAGAATGGGATGGAGAAGGAAAGTGAGGGGGAAATTGAAAGGCTGAGTAGGTGGGTGTTGTGTTTTTTTCCCAGCCATCTCAATCCTGACGTGCTGATTTAACCTTTAATTTTTGGTTCCTTAAGAAATTTTCTTAAATTTCTTTTGCGGTCTATCACAAACACAAATGAAAAGATTCCAAACCCATACTGTGGAGCCATAGATCCATCATAGTGTGCATTGGGACAAAAGACCCTACATATTTGTGTTTTAATTACTAAGCATGTACAAAAGTGCTTCTAAAGAGGTGTTATTTTGTTTTACTGTAAAGTAGATTATTGTTCCTCTGTTGTCTCACCTCATGCTATGTGTGTATAGGAATTCTAGATATGTTACCAGACATGTTATTTGCCCCCCCCCCTTTTTCATCTTCCAAAGCCTAGACTGAAAAAATTGACTTCTCAGAGAGACTGTAGGATGTGTCAGGAGCCAGGAAAATAAATAAGCAAACAAAATGATTCAGTTGCCTGATGTTGAAAGTCCAGATGATCCCGTGTGGGTTTGCCCTGTCCTCTCACCCCCCCAGCCGGTCAAAGCAGATGGCCACCTTCTGAGTCTCAAGGCATTTTCCTGTTAAAAGGAAGTTCTTCCTCTCCACTGTCACCTGCTGCCTTTCCCATGCTGAGGAGTTGGGGTTGAACCAAACTGAAGATTTGACGTGATCTGTTTCTTTCTATAGATAGGTCACAAAAGTGGCATTATATAGATAGAAATATGCAGTGTGTGATTTAGCTGAAATGAACTTTGTTGGTTTTTTAATTAAATTGGACTTGGATTATAATGAAGTGGACTGTATTTACTTGGATTTGAATTCATCTCCCTTCTTTTCTCTGTTAGGTCCCCTGAGATAAATTTAGCTGTGAATCAGTGCTACATAGATAAAGTGAATTTAATTAAAAATTGATGTTTCATACATCTGTTAAAAAAAAGAGGCCTTTTCTGTCGTTGAACTAGGAGACATGGTCTGTAATCTATTGACACCAAACAGAAATTGATGAAAACCAGGCACAAGAGCTGACTTTCTTCCCTTTTAAGGCGAGTTTATTTTAAGGCTAGATCCATAGACTGTATAGAAAAGATGGTCATTGCTAAATTCTTGCCAAATTCAATCAAATATAGCAGTGCCTTTAGGACTCCAATCATAAGAGTGATTGACAAGCCTTTTTGGAGAGATGGTCCTGTAAACTCAAGTTACATTGATCACTGCTTGGATTTTTGGCTCTTATTTTGTGGTCATTTGTCTGAGGAGTCGGCAGTACATGCTCATGTCATGTTCTGGTTGTGATTTTGTTTGGACTTTGCCTTTAGGTTTTTCATGTTTGGTTGATTGTAGCTCCTGTATAAATTTGAAATGGCTTTTCATGTGTAGATTTCAGTTGGTCTTACTCCCTGCTAACACCTGGTTTTAGTTAGTTGATTGGCCTGTGCTTTTGTTCCGTTTTCATTACTTACCTTTGAATGTATACCACCCACCTTACTTTTATCCTCGTCACCATAACCTTGTTGTTCCTAATTTAGGTTACCTGTTCGGTCTGTTGCTCTGTCTGTGCAGTTTTTGGTACCCAGCAAGGCAGCACTCTTAGTTGGTTCTTTTATCAGTTATTTTTTGTTTATCGATAACCTGTAACCTATATGTGAAAAATCAAATGTGGTCATTTCTGAAACCAGCTGAAATGACAATGAAATGAACTATAAAGAATATGATGTGACTATGATATCTGTTAGTCTCTCAAATCCCCCCTTCCTGCGTTAAGTGTACAACAGTTTTTCACTTTTTTTTTTGCATCGATGGCCTGTCTTAGCTGTCAGTGCAGATCATGTTGTGAGTTGCGACACTAGGCACTTGATAAATCTGTCGAAATGCAGGTGCATATGTAACTATATGTGTTCTTGTGTATGACAGACTGAGTGTATGAAGGATTGTTTTTTTCATGGTGTCATACTTGTGGCCTGGTGTGCTAAACTCATTAAGAAAACAGGTGAGCAGATTTAGAATAATGTAGTTTGATTTTTGTATTTGTACATTTTAATCAGTAGAGTTTTTTTTTAATTCTCATTTCTACATTGTTGGCTGTCATCCGTCATGCTAACTCTCTATATTTCAATTTGAGCCTCCTCTGTCTCTCTTCTGGGACACACTGTTTTCTTTCCGTGGTCCTGTCCATCTGCTTCCTATAACACTGGGGCCGTCCAATTTGGCTTGCAGAAACGCCTTCTGCAAAATCAGACATTTGTTCACGTACAACTCAAATAGTCCCTGTTTTTTTCAACAAAATAGCCCCAATAAAAAAACTATCCTGGCTGTGTTTCAACGGGGTGGTCAAATCTGGACCCAATTAAACAGGGACCCTCTAAATTTCCTTCACACCCAGCACGAGGAAGACCTCAGATTAGAGGAATAGTTTTCCTTATTGCCGACTTTACTTTTTGTAAAATTCCATGGGATAATAATCGAACCCATATGTGCTCAGAATTGTGAGGTGTTCCCATTTTGGTAGCGTGTGGACGAAAATGGCGTGTTGTTGAAGCCAAGTGATCACGCTTTGATAAATAATTTTTCTTCTTCCTCTTTCGGGTTTTCACTGCGACCCTTGGAATGTTGTTTGAAATTAACAAAGGAAGGTGATTTTTCTTTCTTTCTTTTTCCTTATATAAGCCTCGGCCAAGCTTCCATGTGGGAAGAGGCGGTGGCATAGATGAGATCAAATAAACAAAGTCACCTGTGAGTGATTTCAGCTTATAATGAGACACAACTTTTACTCGTTCAAATGCGCATGCACAAGGCCGCATGTCTCCACATCAATGCCTCAATTTGATAATCATGAAAGCAGGTGTTTGTGTAAAGTCTTGCAACAACATACCCTATACACATACTACCACTGGCTTCATGTCCAAATGCACACCCACAGGCAGGGAGGATTAACTCCACTTTCTCATAAACGTCATGACTCAACAGTGAAAGCTTATGTTCTGTTCCCCTATGCAGTGACCCATCATCCTGCTTCCTCTGGCTTTGTAAGTGCTCTGTTCTAACCAGGAATGAATAGCCACATGTTAAATAAACCCAGGACAGCGCTTAGGTATCAAAGTTACACGCATGGTATTATTCTGAGTGGTGACAATAAAAGAAGCATCAGTACACTTGCCTGATTCTCTGCTGCTGGTTCTCTGTATGTGCCTGGGCTGTGGACAACCGCAGGAATCAGGCTTCGAGTCATGTCCGCCTAATAGTGATCGACTTGAATCCCTTTAAAAATAACACTTGGATAATTCTTATGCACACACAGACACACTCTGAGGCTTGCATGCATGCACACAGAATCACACACACACTCCACACGCAGGTAATTGTGCCCACCTGGGAAAACACAATTTAGTCAGGCGCCCCTTCCTTCTACTAACACTGCTCTTACACCCTGGATAAGTGTGTGTAGATGCTTGTGTGTGTCTAAGTGTGACCTCTTTTACCCTTTCCTTGCACTTTGGTCTCAGAATGTATTTGATTTTAAAAACTCCCTAAGCCCTGAACCATCCAATTACAATGCAGCATTTCATAAAGCAGCAAATGAAGACCTCTTAGTGCAGGCGTGACAATCACACATGTTGTTCAGTTAACCATCTATCCTTAATAATTCTAACAGCTAATCTAATTCAGTCATAACATGACGCAAAGAAGCAAAGAAACAAATAGTAAATAATGATTAGTAGTTGTTTTTTCCCCAAAGAAGGGAGTGATTTCAGTACTTCCAACATATTCACCAAAATACAAGTTGTCAGCTGACATGTTAGGTCACATCCAGTTAGCGAAATGTGACGTCCTTGAGGCAACATAAATCTGTGTGTGGTACCTCAAGGCTGGAGAGACTGGCAAGTATTTGAACTTCTGTGCTGTGTTCTGTGTGGAATTTGTTATTTTACACCTTTGCATCTGTATGATGGTTTGAGGATGGTTGGAAGTAACTATGCAGGATGGATACTGATTTGAACTGAGTTAAATTGAATAATAGTTTAAAAATCTTGAAAAGGCAAATCCTGTAACATTCTTTGTTGTAGCAGAGCTGAGGAAGCCTCTGACCGAACACACTTTGTTGTTTTATCACTGTGCTATGTATGGGGTGTGCAGTGTTGTCCATTAGGTTCAGCAGCTTTCGCAACATAAATTTTTGCTCAGTCAGCTCCAGCGGCTCCAGAGCAGTCCCCAGCACAGAGCCAGTCTTCTTTATCACTGTGTTAATGCTAACAGCTGTGACAGTGTGAAGCTGTGTGGAATTTCATGAACAAAGTGATGCTCTAATGAAAGCTCTAATGAAATCACAATTTTATTGCTGCAGGTAAAATTAAAGATAATGTTGTGCGACATTTTCTCAAAACGTTCTCAGGGTTGCAGCGTCGGTTGGACTTAAGCCTGTAAAGCTATTCGGCTTCCATGCATGTATACTGGGACAAGGACGGTAGTCTAATTAAACGCCCAAGTGTAATCGTACCTTGACTTAACTGTGTGTGTGACCGTACAGAGTGTAAGCAAGTATCTACATGTCCCCCAGTGCCTCCCGATATTGCCACATGCCTCATCATAAGTCATATAATTGTCATTTAAGACATTTGTTTATACCCCTCAATACAGCTTATAGCAGCGCCCTGTAAAGTACCGCCCCTATAAGTAGCAGAAAGGAAATATGACTCATATGAGCGTTTCCACATCAGGGCAGATGTTATTCTCAAGTCTTTTGTTTAAGAAGCCAAAGTACTTGTAAAATGCAAAGAAAGGGGGTAGTCGAAGCAGAGACCCACATAGTCTTCATTAGTAAAAGAACAACACTCTATTAAAACAATTTAGTCACTTCCCGGTTGGGTTTAGAAAATAACTTTACTTTGTTAGGGTTAAAAAACAGTCATGGTTAAGACTATTCATTTTATTTTACAATGTCACTCTCATGGACACCATTTTCATCCTTTGTGTGTAGTTGTTCTGATGAACTCTAGAGGTCACATGTTCTATAAACATGTTTGTAGTCTTTATTTGCCTGCATAAACAAACACCACATGGGCATGTTTTGGGGAGGAGGATAGTTTCCAAATAAAACAGCCCAACAAAAAAGTATCTCCATAAAACCAAAAAAAATTTAATTTCAGGACAGTTACATCAGAATGATTTAACGCACTTTCAGAATTTATTTCCTTGCACATCCTATCTTTAAAAGAGAGGCTGAACAATGTTCAATTATGGCAATGTTCACATGAAATTGTGTATTTCTACCTGGAAAAAATGTTCACAGGAAGCCTTTATCAGTCTTTCTTTTTTCTGGAAAAAAAGTTGTTTTATTTATTTAATTGTTATTGTTATTTCATCCTGCTTTATCGTGCAGTATTGCTATTTCCACCGTGTTGTTTTTAAAGAGAAACAGGTGAAAATAATTTACTTGTATTTTTCCTCCCTGTTGAAGAGATGGTCTGTTCAAAACCAGCTGGCAGTTTAATCGAAAATTTGAGGCGAAACAGAGGGTTTTAATGCAATGCTAACATTTTTTCTTTTGTGACTGGTTTTCATCCTCACAAGCACCTCGAGGCTTCTTGAAGCTACTGGAAGTGTAACACTGGCCTGGAACAACTCTTTTGAGTTGTTTTCTCAAAGTCTCACTTGTTTATTTCAAATGTCTTCGTTCGTTGCTCTCAGCAGCACCAAATATGGGTTTTAGATTGTTTCTGATGAACACTCCCCGTAAGAAGCTGTCGCTCAAAATGGTGTTTCTGAGAGAAGAAGAAAGTGGGGGGTAATGACAAACAGATGACTTATAGATGACCAGGGTTGACGTAAAGGCCACGAGTCTGACGGCAGGCACCTGCTGTGCCCCCTTTCAATAATCAACATGTGATGCCAGCTGTAACACACGCACACACATTTGGGTGTGAGCATGCCAGCAAACATGAGTTGGTGATCTGGGCAGGCCCCAGCTATCTTTGGCATCTCCTCTGCGCTGGTGGCTGCTGTGCCAGTCTGCCCGGGCAGAGATGCCATCTGATATGATTTGACACCACGACCAGCTGTCGTCCAGCTCTGGCCATGTTATCATATCTGGCAAATTCTTAAATGCAAGATCAGCATGGAGCTTTGCATAATTTAAAGCAGCGCGGATGCTAAGTATTTATCTAATCCTCAGAGGCAAAGCAATAACACGAGTTTCTTCACCAACAAATTTACACAAGATTATTCACATTTAAACAACAACCCCAAAGCAAATCCTTTCCATGGACTAAATGAGGTTTAATTGGTATATTCCACATTGTAAATATTGGCAAAGCATCAGCTTGATGATATTGAAAGATCTTTTTGTTTCTCATTAAAAAGAAGGGGGAAAAATCATCTTCCTACCCTCAATCATACAGATATCAGATATATATTGATGCTTCCTTTACTACCTTTAAACCACTAAGTGCCTCTACACCATTGGCTTCACTACTGCAGACAGCTTTTGCATTCCCCACTGAGAGTGGTACGAACACATGGTTATTACTGGCACCTAGAGGACATGAGTATAACTGTATACTTCAGGTGCAGCCTGGGATTGAAGGCTGTTTTTCATTTTCACCAATGGCCATCAATTTAACTCTGTCAGCTTAAACATCGAGCTGACAACAGCATGAACATACATTTTAAAAAATGGCTCAACACCATGTGCAATTATTTACTTTTAAAATTCTTTTTCAGTTGTTTATAACATGACTTTCAGCAATAACAAAGCTTGTTTTGATGGCATTGCAGGTTCTTACTGAGAGTTGGTCAAACTCTCATCTTCACCCTCTTTTATGCCTTTAATAAAATAATTACAGGAAGCAAAAGTTCACGTTTTTTGCCTTGACTTAATGTCCATTTAAGTATCCTCAAAACAAGAAAGTTTGTTTGCACAAATTCAGCGTCTCATTCATCTTGTCTCAAGACAATGAAAGCATTTCTCATGAATAACGATAGAAATTAACATGTTAACCTTGAGGGGGAGAAATAACTTTTATGTTGAGATAAAGCAAGTAGTTTATCATATTCAAATAGCAGCATTAAAATAAAGATTCAATCAGAAAATCAATCAGACTGGGCCTTTGCACTTTTGTTTTACTCTGACCTCATTCATATTTTAATGTATCTCATATTTGTTCCTATTGAATGAAGTACAGGGGTTATGTCAATAATTCTATTATTTTGTATTGTGTTGTTGCACAAGAATAATTAAAGATCTTATCTGAAATTTATATCAACCCTCCTTCTTGATCTCAGAGAGATTTTCTCAGTTAATTCAACTTAACCAAAAAGCCAATTGGCACAGCTCCAGCTTGTCCGTTTTGCTGTGCTCAATTTAACTGCTGCACAGCCTGATCATCTTACAATGTCTTTCAAACCTCAGATGCCTCTCTATTGGCCATTTTTCTTTCTCCTATTTTTGGCCTTTACAGCGTTTTTCCACAATGTTCCCAACTTTTAATCTTAAGAGCTCCTCTGCTGCCATCTAGTGGTCTAGACTTAAAAGCAACAAAGTCTGTCTGGTGTCATCAAGTCCACCCACTTCCAGTCTTGACTTAATGAGTAGAAGGATTAGGGGTGGATTTATGTTGCCACATTGATTTAGCTCGATTAAACAGTGATAATCAGCTGGAAGCAGATGAATTCATTCACTACCTCTTATCACTCCAACCAGACGCATAGAAGGATTTTACTCACTGCTGCTATCCATGCTCAATGATAACAATGATAATAATAATAGTAATAATAACAATAGTGATAAAAGCTTTTAAGCTTTTCATTCTCGTGCAGTCTTGTACCTTCAGAATTCATCTGTACTTGGACAGAAAACATTAATTAACAAATAAATAACAATAAGGAACCATTTTTATTCACATTTTACATTGTATGCCAAGTTTCTCCAGAAATGGCTTGATGTGCTTATCCAATTTATGATCATTTGGGAGTGGAACAATTTCATTTTGTGAAATCTAATATATTACTTCATTTCAAGTTTTATATTCTATGCAAACGTTGTTATTTTACATGCAAGCTATTTGGTTCTGTCAGCAGGAATTTCAATCTGTGATGATGATAATGAAAAACAATCAAAGTGCAATATTGGCTCCAAATATGAAAATGTATAAAATCACAGTTTGAAAATCCTGCCCAAAGTCACCTGAAGCAGGACTCGAGCATCTGCAACCCTGATCAGGGTAAAGAAGGAAGGACTAGCACATGGATGGAGTGATGGATGAATGAATGGATAAGATGCACTCGCTTCTGCGTGTACTTCCCAGCGCGTGTGTTAGGCTTCAGGCATGGTTATCAGTTTCCAACAGTTTATGTTTTGTCCAGAAGATGGCAGTCTGGGGGTACTCCATGCATGTACAGATGTTTTTATAGGGAATGCCCATGAGTAAAAACCGAAAAGCAATATATCAGATGGAGCTATGTGCTGATGCGCTTTGCATATTTTCAGCATCCAAGAGATGTTGAGATTGAATTAGTTTTAAAGAAGAGCAAAAGAAATGTTAGGTGTGTCTTTCAGCTGGCCAGTTTGTGAGTTAAAAGAAAACCATGTGGACAGACAGAGGGGTGTTGGAATGTAAAGTAGAAACTATTGTATCACTGTGGAAACATTGCATATGACAAAGCATGTTAAAATGAAGTGAGTGTTTTTAAAGAACAACGAGGATCATCAATGATCAAGCAGATGTCAAACATGATTGGATCAACTGGAACAAAATGTGATTTCTGTCCTCCCCTTAGTCAGAGTACTTTGTTCACATCACAGTTTGGGCAGCTGTCCAACAAAACAATTAGCAAGTATGGGAATCCCAGCCCTGAACCCCCCCCCTCCTTTCTCTCTCTCACTCTCCTCCTCCTCCTCTCCCCTCTCTATCTCTCTTCCTTTCTGGCTCTCTGCAGCTGGCCCCAGGAGAGCGGCGGCCAAGTTTATTTTCTCCACGGTGGTCCCTTTGGGGTGGTGGCGAGGCCCCCACGCTCCCCCTGATGTATTAGGTGAGGGTCCCTTGAAAAGACATCGGTGGGACTCTTTTATTACTGAAGCACTCAATCTTATTGTTGCTGTTAAAAGACGCATGGTGCTGTCTTTTCTGCAAGGACAAAGCGAGGTAACAAGTGTGTGATCAAAGTCAGACAGGTACATCCCTCAGGCTGGACAGACAGGTAATCCCAGTGACAAATAAAGCAACAATAACACCTAATTGGATTTAGCTTACGGGCCTCTCTGATAACACAGATCTCCATGGCAACTGAAAAAATAATATTTTGGTGAGTGGTGTGTTTAAACCTGAAATAAAGTGGGCGTTTTTCATACACTAAAGAAGTCACAGCATCTCAAGCTATAATCCAGGTCAAGCAAAAGTCCTGCTATCCAAATGTTCTTCAGAGAAAGTAATATTGGCAAAGTATCAAGATGCTCATTTAAAAGCAGAGCTCAACACTAAACTAGTTCAGTGAAAGCAGCATGTTATTGTTGTTTTATTGGACAGCAATGAGGAATTAAAGGAGTGTACAATTTACTGTGGGCTCGTCCAAGTGTCAGTGAGATCTGTTTAAATTGATATTCAGCCCACTAAGTAATCATAAATAAAGTTTCAACCGATGGATAGAATACATCCAAAGTATTGAAATGAATGCAAGTAAAGTTGACTTAGCTGGAGCTCCAAACTAACTACACATTGTTGGTGTCACTCTGCTCCTGAGCTTCTTCAGCCTTCAACTCATTCAGTGGAATGAGTTGCCTTTGCACATCAGGCAGGCCGACTCACTTACTGTTTTCAAGTCTTCTCTTAAACATATGTTTTTTCTCATTGGCTTTTAAATCAGTTTGAGGTGTTGGCTTTTAATGAAACTTGTTTTATTGTTTGTTTTTAGTGTTTTTTTTTTTTTAAATTTTTTTGTTATTATCTTGTATTCAAATTATCTGTGCACAGCACTTTGGCCAACTGTGTGCTTTACAAATAAAGTTGGATTGGATTGGACTGCAATGTGGAATGGAATAATGAAATGAAAATTGGAGATAACATTTAGTGTGTAAAAAGCCCCTCTGGGATACAACTCCCCTGCTTTTGCAGAATGCACAGTGATGCACACATGAGGAGGTGAGGATGTTCTTTCCCCCTTTTAAAATAAAACCAATAAAGAACACTGGCCATTTGTGTTGGAAGAGGGAGAGTGCATGTGGGAGAGAGACGAGAATGGGAAGAAAGTAAAGGGATTACGTATTAAGGTTGATCTATGCCCACACTTCTTCTGTGGTATCCTTCTTTGAGAAAAAGCGAGAGAGAGAGGCCGCGTGTCAGACTGCATAAATATCTGTCGGCATGATGTAAACACAGCGGTCACAACCCGGGCAAATTAAAACAACTGGTCTGGGCGGGATTGCTCGGGGCGCTGGTTCTCTACTCTTTCAAGATATCTAAAATATCCTCTGACCTCAGCCCCCCGCTCCTCGCGTCTGATTGGCTGGAGCCGAAGCAGCTTATCCAATCGGTGCACAGCTAAGCGTGATTAATCGTTAATTAGCTTCTTTTAAACGTATGCGAAAATAAAATTACGCTCATTTTAACGCTAATCTTGTTGCTAGTGAATAAAAGCAAGCTTTTCTGGCCAATTTGTTTGAAATTGTCATGTTTTGCTCTGTCAATTAAACAATCTGTTATATTTAAAGATATTTAAAGGTAAAACTAGGCTAGCACTGGAAAATAAGAGGTTAAATTTCCCATAGACATTATCAGGTTCCGTTGGACTTGTTTAAAGTACAAGAGCACACACTCCACTGTAGGGTTTCTAATAATCTTTGAAGGCAAACGTGTGTTTATGTAATGGCAACCACGTCCACTGTTATCTTTCAGAAACAACAGAGAGGGACTTATCTGCACCCACGCTTTGTTGGTGCTCAGGTTCTCCTATTCTGAAGGAGAGGGCTGATAAGAGGGGTTACCAGGTCAAAGCACTGGCCCACACCAGAAAATGCAAATAACAGGAAATAAAAGCATTCCGTACACATGGCATAAAAGTGATGCAAATATATTTTATATGCACGCAACCTGTACAGCAATTACAGTGGATAGTTGAAATGTTCGTGTGCATAAATCCATCCATCATGATGCAGTCGCAAAAAAAAAAAAAAAAAAAAAACAGGCCCGCGTGGCCCTAAAATGCATCTTTAGATTATAAAAAAATAGCAGTTTAAAGTTAAAAGAACAAAGATTATCTTTGAACCAGCAAAGACAACAGGTGGAGGAATGCATTTAAATAGTAGGCCTATATTCTTTGTTTTTTTTCAATACGGGAACGAAGGAGAGATAATGCGCTCCCTCCATTATTCCCACTCAGTCTGCGGAGATGAGACTTGCAGTTCAGTCAAGGTGATTGTTTTTTTTTCTTCGTTTTTTTGTTTTTTTTTTGTCTCTTGGAGAATCCTTCAGAAATATACCACATATTTGCATCAAGACGCGGTCGTTCCGCACAACCGCGTTGCGTTCAGCATCTCCTTCAAATCGTTCTCCGGCTTCCCTGCGACCATGAACGGCCACGTCTGCGGAGGAAAGTGCAGTCAGTTAGGATATCATTGCACAATGAATTCAAACGGATTCTAATCAGGAGCAAACTGCTCTGAATTCAAGTCTGTGAAACGCATATTCGTTCAGTAACACTCCTGTAATATTATTAGTAGGCTAATTCTAAATGTGCTGGACTGGCTTATTAGTAACATATTTAATCACATTAATGAAAATGATCTTATCACAAGAGTGATATCATTACGAAGTAACGTGGACTGTGGCCCACAACTCATTCAGAAGTGATGCTAAGATAAACAGCAGGCCCTTGTTTCTTTTCTTTTTTTTTAGATTTTATTATTAGGACTTGTCTTGCAAGTCGGATCTGTTGACCATGGCTGCTTTGAACCAGAGTTTCTCACATACAGCAGGGCTTTTTTTTTCTTCTTCTTCATGCACCTGTCTGACAATATCCACCTCAGCATCTAAGGCCTCCGGGGGCGTCTGTAGGCCAGATTAGGAGACTGATAACTGTAGTTGGCCTTTATGTCAAATGCATTAAATGAAACGCAGCTTTCAAAACCCATTTCTATATTTTCGTACTCTTTGGCAACATTCCTCCAAATTTCCCGCTTCTGAGAACACCTCTAGCCAACAACTGCTTAAAAAAAACACAATCATCTGTTTCTCACCAGGTTTACTGGGTGGATATATCCGTTTTCGTATTTGTCATTGGCCAGAATCTGCCGGAGATGCGCGATGTAGCTGGACGCCAGGCGCAGTGTGTCCAGTTTAGAGAGCTTGGTGTCCGGTGGTACCCACGGTAGGGACGTCTTCAGCCGGGAAAAGGCTTTGGACAGTACGCGCATCCTGGCTCTTTCTCGCGCGTTGGCCGCGTTCCTCTGCACCTGCTTGCCCTCCTGCTGCACCACTCCCTTGGGCGCAGTTTTTCGGGACGCTGTCTTCCGTTTTTTGCCAGGAGCGTTTCCCAGCTCATCGTTCGCGCACGTGCCCTCGCAGTTGGAGCTTTCCTCTGTGCTCTCGTTGGAGTCTTTACCGGAGGAGCCAAACTTGAGGATGCCGTCCAGGAGCTCGTCGTCGACGTCGCTGAGAGACCCGGTGGACATGGTGAAGTTTCTTCGGCTGAAGCGGGCTCAAAACATGGGAGCAGGAAGTGTAGGCTTGACAGAAATGGACGGGATGCGCAGTCAGATTCGGGGATGTTCATGAGCAAATAAGTGAGCGTGAAAGGAGTAAGGAACATACTTTTTATCTCCATGACTAGGGAGGGCGTTACCTTATGTTGGGAGGAGACTGGTGCTGATCTGACTCGCTGGTTCCCTACAGTTTCCAGGACCCTAAGGGACCCTGGATGAGTCACCAACAAAATGCTAGATGTAGGGTTTATTTTAACCACAGTTTAACCCGCCAAATATTCAATGTATTAAAAAGTGTTCCAATCAGACAGATTCATTACTTAAAAGTGCCTCCCTGGAAAGTTTTCTAAGTAGGTTGAACTTTATTACAGCAACAGAAACAATTGTTAGAAAAGGCACCTAACTGATATGCCCTGATTAACTGCTCTAACCACTGTGGTTACAAATAATACTAATTTTGATATCAATTAAAATGTTGACACCCAAAATTGTGCAACCATGCAACCTAGTTGCAACCACTGTCAACCATGGTCCCTCAAAAAGGTGACCAAGAAGTTTCTATTTACCTCTTAATTACCACAATGACAAGAAGTTAAGCAAAATTGATATAATGCCGAGGTAATATTTATTCTAATAGGCTTAAAGTTGCTTGTTCTTGAAAACTATTTGCAATTTTTAAGAAATATCGTCAATGGAATACATTTAAGAAATAATAGTAGTATTGTTGCCTTTACCTACTCTTACACTATGAGAGTATTGGCCTGTTCCGCTCCCTGTGTCCACGCAACTTTCAGCACATCTGCAGTTAACAGAGTAAAGTGCATGGACAGGGGGGTGTCACTTCTCAAATGGCAAACTGGCGCCTTGGTCCCCTCTGATGTAATGGATACTCAGCACCCACAATCCCCTGTTTGGCCTTCCACATCATTCCACACCGATGCTCTATGCACCGGCCCACTCAGGGCCAAGTCCAAACAACAGATGCTCTCTGGAGCTGCTTTAAGGAGGAAATTGTTTGGGGTACAGAACACTTGTGACAACCCTGACCTCTTGTTCACTTCCTTTTTGTATTTCATATTTATCAAAATGCTTCATAAAACTACAGATCGATCTTTCTGGAATGCAGAATTGTTTGTGTGGGGTACATGACTGTGTGTAAGTGTATGTGTGGACACAGGGTGTTTGCCTGCACAGCTGATGTGTGCAAGGATAAGAGGTGTGTCTCCAGAGAGCTGACCTTTACCCCCTTTTCTTCCGGTGTCATGGTTCCTCCAAACAGGCATTATCTAATTTATCTGTTAGAAGCAAACAATAAAATACTGTTTTTTTTTATCGAGCTGTGTGTTTACAAGTGGAAAAAGAATGAGTAACTTCGAGTCAACGAGGCCCAAAGCTTTTTTCAAGAAATTCACAGGAGCTATAAAATAAGCAAATGAGTAAAATTCTGCTGGACAAAGCTTAGAGGAGGGAATAGGTAGGTGAGGGAATGGAGAGAGAAAAGAGGGTAAAGCTGGGCTTAATATTCTGGGTGGGCTGAAAATCAAAGCACTTAGTGGAAAAGTAATAATAGAGTCTGTTAGATTGATGATCACCTCTGAGATACATGGATCCACCAGAGAGAAAAAGGGAGACTGCGGGAGAGGGAGCTGAACTAAAATAGCTCGTGAAATAGACTCAAGCAGCTCTTTTTCTTCTTCCCCGTGTGCTTGTAAAACATGATGTAATACAACCAAAACTATCTTTTGTACACGGAATGGCTTTATTCTCATGTGGTCCACACAGAGCAGGCCAGAACCTATTAAGAAAGCTCCGTGTTTGAGTGCTTCGAACCTCTGCGTGTCAAGGAAGTGTCTTTCGTAACGGTCTTTAATGTGGACGATAAAGGGTTCAGGGATATTTTTCAGTGATCATTTTCTCTCCCAGAGCCTCGTTCTCACTTATAGTGACATAAGGCAACAGGTGGAGAGGGGCTTGTAAGGAAAAAAGAGGGGACCCTGACAGTTATGGAGGGACAAGCTGTTAATTAGCCGGTTCAGGGCCAAAGGTTAGGCTGGTTGTGTGATGTCACTATGAAGGGAAGGGTTCCAGATGTTGCTCACAGGGCACCTGATGCCCCCAATCATTATCACCCCCCCCCCCCATGAGCTCATGTGCTCAGACACCTACCATACATGCCCAATGTAACTCAATGTATCACAAACATGCAATGTTTTAGAAATTGTGTTTGAATGTTCTGTTGTGGAGGACATAGTGATAATGTAATTCTTATGGTACCAAGAAAAACAGCGTTCTGAGCCTGTCAGTCGGTGGCTAAAACATGCTTTAACACTCAATATTAACATGTTGAGTGTTAATATGTTCATGCTGAGCTCTCAACATCACATGTTGTGGCCTCTGAATTGACTTTTACAAAATAGGGTTGCGTGAAGTACTTAGACTACAAAGTAGTCACTGGCTCTTTTCAAACCGTGGTTACACCTTACTGCCTCATTCAGCCTCTGGTGTTCCCTTTTGGTAAACACACCCACACAAAATGCAGCATGTGTTCTTACACACAGCATCAGACAGTGTCACGGAATCAGCTGAGCAAGCGACCATGCGATACTGGCTCACCCTTACACAGATCCTTTTGTCTCTGTGACTACCTCTGTTGCCAGCTCAGAGGTATGTTAACTTCAACCCTCCATTCTGCCACTTTACTGTCACACAGGACACCACGTCCCGCCTTGAAACAGACTGTGTCAAAGTGGCAAGTGTCTTAGGCGCAGTAAACAGCTCTCAGCACGCTCTCAGCTTGGAGAAGCAGGAAACGAGGGTGATTGGGGGGTTGAGCTAGCAGCTATTAAGAACGAAGCTACCAAAGGAGCAAACTTTTCAACATAAAAAATAACTCAGCTGTCTATCAGCTGTCTATATAGTGGATTTTTGAAAAGTGCCCCTTCCGCATCAGAGTGTTAAATGCAAAGGACCTAAGCAACATGGACCGTGTGGTACGGACTGCAGTCCATGTTGCAACAGAGGCCTTCTGTGTTATGAAAATGTGGCAAAGACAATAGTTGTCTTTTGCAAAAATGATGCAGTGTAAAAATCCTCAATGTAGAGTTTGTTTAATTTAAGGTTTGAGCAATTATAGATGGTGAAAAATTCCCTATTCTTCTGTCCCCATTCTTAGTGGCGGGTACTTCTCCCCCTTCAGAATCCCTACCCGATTCTTTGAACTGAGTGTGTTCTGACCGCTGTCTTCAGCAGGTAAGGCACCAACGAATATACTTCACTCGACCCTACTCAGAAAAAAAACAGAAAACAAATTCATATCTCTTTGATCATCAAGTCATGAGAAAAAGGAAAGGAGAAAGAAAATGAGGAAGATGACACCTTGCCAAGTAGAGTGATTCATAAGGCTTAAGCAGAAAAAGTTTGAGACGCATTTAGGACATGAACCCTGCTCTTTTTTGAACATTGCTTTGAACATTGCTTTACCCAAACTGGAAAATTTGAGTGCTGACTGGCAGAGCACATGCAAACAAACCAGACAAAACTGAACCTACACAAAGAATGAGACGCTTTATGTCACTTGTTGCAACGACAGCTCCACAAAACTGTTTACCACTGAGGGTACCGTAAGAAACAAAAGGGATGATGTCAAATGGATGATATTGTACTTTCCAATACAGTTTGTTGCACGAGCCTCTAATGTTGGTATATAGTCCACCAATGAAACTGAAGAAAAATAAGAGTAAATCTTCTACATTTGCTATTTTTCTTCTATTTCTATTAAGTGTGTTGAGTGTTAATATGTTACTAATAACACTGCACAGGATCTATGACAGCAGAAGCTCTCCGCCATATTGTGCGCTCTGCATCAAATGATAATCAGCTGCAAAGGTTTTTAGGTGGCCTGCGATTAAATGGAACAAACAACACAGAGTCTGCACCACTTGAAAAGTTGTTATTTAGAGCTACTGTGTCGAACACCAAGTTCTCAGTAATTTTCCTCAGTGAGCCAGTGGCCTCAGAGATTTCTTTTTGTATTTTTAGGGAGAAGTTTACTAAGTCGGGCTTATCTTTTTTGAAACGTGCCCAGTTTTCTAGAAGTTACGAGTGTTTACTGTAAAGGGAAAAGACACCTGGGGACAATACAGTACATTGTTGTGCGGAGTAACTGATTAATGCTAGAGAAAGGGATCATGGTATGAAGACAAATAGTTATTTACTGGAAAAACATTCCACATGTATTTTTTTGTGAATCACGGAATGAAATGAAAAACAAAAATTGAAATCAAAGACAGACACTGAATGCTTGGTAGCTGTTAAGACCAGAAGAGAACTGGAACTGCGGAGTGAGGCTTAGGGCGAGAAAAACATCATCCATCTATGTCCGAGCACTCCAGTTCCCTTTCCCTTATCACAGCCATACTCCCCCAACACACACTTGTGCACATATCCACAAATTGCTTTTCACCTCAGTTCAAGTACCCTAAAAAAGACTGAAAAATCAAAGCAAAATAACCAAAAGAGAGGTTGCAGAGAGTGCAAAGACACAGCAGGGAGTGGAGAAAGCCAGGGCAAAGGGATATGGCGGACAAACTGAGCAATAAGAGAGAATTATGAACATGTTGGTGGGAGTGGAAATATCATATTATATTTCAAAAAGACTACAGTCCTTTGATATTCAGTGACAGGAACATCCGGGGGTAGGCAAAAGTGATTCTTTTGAATAAGACTGATATTCTGTCACAGTGGAGGTTAATGACCTGGAAGTCTTGTCCTTGCAGTGTGAGGGAGCTGGATTGGATTGGTCTCTGGAATGTGAGCACACATGCAAACTAATGTCTACAAGTGCATGCATCTGCGGTAAATGTGCCGTGTTTTGCAACGTGTGACAGATGAGTATGGATGCGTGAAACGTATGTCCGTTGTTTTGTGCTGACAACAGACAGCCTGATCACACGAGGAGTACATGAAATAGCTATGTTTGTCCACGGTGAAAAGCATTGAAATCTCTCAATAAAGGTTAAAAATATATATATTTCTTGTCATTATTCTGTTCCAAACAGAGATGCAGCATGGGTTTAGATTTTTTAGCATGTCTACGTTAAACATGTCTATACTGTTCCTTTGAGATGATGTCCAAATTTCCACGTCTCACCGGTGTTCATTTGCCCAAAAAATGTTTATAGCGTGTGTTTTCGTTGCACTTTTCATGATTCTTTACTTTGTACTTCACTCTCCCACATCAGTGGTTAAGTCTACAAGTTAAAAAAAAGCACGACGAGACAGTTATGAAAATCTACATAGGTAGCCTACACATTTTTCTAATCATGGCCTGAGATTACTCTCTTGTTACATAAACGCCTCCCTAACAGAAAACAGCCGCCATGGGATACAATGCTATCACACCATTTACAGCCATGATTAGAACACTGCTACATTTTGGAAATGTAGGCTAACATATCTGTTCCACGAGACTGCACTTCTATTGGAGACATATTCCCACTCATACCTGTTCTCTGAACACATAAGCTAAGCCAGCTATATCTGAAAATGCTCATGTGAGAGCAACACAAGTCCACACTTTAGTGAATAAAAATTTTAGTATGCTCTGAAATGCACAATCAAAGAAAACATTTCTTCTTCTCAATATGAAAAAAGAAATGTGTATCAAAGCCAACATCTGCTATTTTAACATTAACCCATTCTCACGCTCCTCAGACAGCCCTGTTTCATGAGTTGCAGTTGAGAAATAGTTTCTCTGACTTATGATGATGATGATGATATGATTTGCTCATGAGCTTGAAAGTTGGTAACAAAACAAGAAATACAATGTTTTTGTCTCAAAATTGTTGCTGCATCACTACATTTCCATAAACCTCTTAAACATTGCTTCAGTTAAACAGAACAGAGTTTTTCAGTTATTGATGATAAATAACCTCTCCAACTCGTCTATGTGACTCACAGACAACAACTAACAGTTACAATCTAATACAAAATAAACTGACGCACTATGTGTGAATTTTCGCATGAATCAACATCTACACTATTTTGTCCAGCATATTTCTGAGTATATGACTTCACACCACAGTTTAACAACAATTCGCGAACAGTCATGAAACTTAACCTGTTGATTTATGGTCCTTGACATAGCTTTCTCTTTTTCTTTCGTGAATAGTTTAAACGTAAGACAGGTTAGTTAAAGAGGAGGAAAAGTCAACATAGGGAGAGTAAAGATTGTCGAGGTAGTGAAACACCTCTACAGCCTTTTTGTTTATGTCCTGTCCTCACAACAATTTTTTGTTTTTGCTCTATACTTAATTCTTTTCACCTGTTCTTTTACTTTAGCTTTTGACAGTTGTTTGGTTAGGTTTAGGCATCGGTTGTTAGTTTTAGACGGGGTATTGGAAAGTATCATAATTTGACAAAAAACCTTCTTATAATGTTCCGAATGGCATTTTTCAGCTGTGCATGAAATAAATCTTGAACTGTAACACATTCATCAAATCATGGGAGATTTTAATCATTTCAGATATTATCAAAGAAATGCACTGTTTCAACAACTGTTGTATGACTGGGTTATTTCATTTTAAAATGAGTGATCACAATAATAATAATAATAATGATACCTGAGTATTTCCTGAACAAAATGTTGTGAATGCTGTCACTTAAAGGCAGAATGACAAGCTTCCAGACAGTCATACGAGATGATGAGAAATGTCTGTTGTACAACTGGCGATAAAGATGCACACTTTTGCAAAACTCCTCCAAAAATCCCTCTCCCATCCTTTTAAAGCCTGTGTCTCTGTTTTCAGACTCAGATTAGTGTCCAGTTGCTCTTTCTAAAGGTCAGCTGTGCGCATCTGGTTGTTAAGAATAACATGAATCATACAGAATCAGAACCAGGAAGACAGAGGTCAGCAACAAATAGACTCTTGGACAAGAGCAGGAACAGATTAAATTATTATCTGTAAGCTGCAAACCCTAAAGGCGCCCACATATTTACATACAGTGGGGATGATGATGATGATGATTATGATGATGATTATCCCTACGATGACAACATTTTTATGTTTGTCAATTAAATGTCCAACAGGTATCGATGGGTCTACCCAGAATAAGCTCACGCACACACAGTTAGGGCACATATTTCAACTGGAAGCTGAGCTGGTTGTCACACCAGAGCGGCCTGTCGGAAGTAAGTGAGATGTGATGCAGCTGCAGTTTGGGTGTTTTTGTGTGTGCGTACAGTATGTGACACTTTTTAACCTCTGTTGCAACCTCTGGTCTAACTTGTGGCCTGGTGATTGAAGGAACAGATAAAAGCAGGGTGTGCGTGTGCGCCGTATAGTGTGGTATAGAACGAGTGCTGGTTTTCAGGGATCTGGTCTCTGTCACTGTGATTAAGGTTACAGTTTATAAACAGAGAGACAGAAGTATACTGCTCAGTTTTCTATCCCACTCAGTGGCACCGTTAGGATGAGTGTGTGTGTTTGTGCGAGCGTGGTTTGATCTTCTAACGGGCCAGAGCTCCCAGTGCCGCACTAAATCCTTCAAAGCAGCCATTTCTTCTATCCCTTCTTCCACTCCTTCCACTGTCCCTGCTGCTGAATCCACTCTCTGTTGTTGTTTCATGTCTGCTTCGGTCTAGCCACAACAAATATTCACAACATACAAAAACAAGAAATTTAACTAAGACACGGTAACATGCTGTATACCTGTATTTCAATGTGGTATTCTGCTTTAGGACTATGCAAACCTCTGGGTGTTTCCTTGATTATTAAGAGTGAGTCACTCTGAGTGACACAAACATGACTAAACACCATAACTGATATTACTGCATTTATTGACTGAACCTTTATCTACACAAAAAATGACCTTGTAATCTTCAAAATTAATTGGGATGCACATGCATTTATCTCTACGCAACAACAATGCTTCTATTTTCTTGAGCTTTACTTCATGGAAAGACAGGTATTATTACGAGTGCTTTGACAATTACAAAAGATGAAATGATTTTACTTTAAACAAAGTAAGTGTGTTTAAATGTTTTATATTGACAGAACTAGGTAGAACAAAGAATAAATTGTCATTTACAGGGACAGTCAGTGTGTAGATGTGAAATCATTCATGTTTGCAGTCTGATTTCTGCAAGAATGTTGGCAAATTGTTGGTTTTGCTTGGCCCTGTGTTGTGAGATTTTTGTTATAGCTCTGGGAATGATTCTACTCCTTTTGTCAACACTGTTTATCAACGCTCTATTTACTCCACGCTCTTATCAGTTTTTGCTATTTATGAACTCAGTCAAAGTATAGGTACATTTGTCCAAATGTCAGGCACCTCAATTTCAGCCTGTATCCATGTAATAGTTAAGCCTTACCATGTATTTTTCTATTTTATTTATTATTCCCAATTTCAATCAACCATAACTGACAGCAATGTAGAAATATGAAGAGTCTTCGAACAGTATTAGGTCAGGTGGGGCTTAAACAGGGTTCTGCTATGTGACAGTCCACAGTGCAATGCCACCTTCCTACTTTTTTATAAATGGATTTTGTAGTTTTGTATTAAGTTTCACATCATGCAAAACATAGTTAAGTTGCAACTTGCAAAGGAAAACATAGATATGTTTTATTTTTGGAGCCTTGAAAAAGTAGTAATTTTACAATTCTTGAGCATACATGACAGTTTCGCATGATGCAAAATGTGGTGATTTCACTGTGAAACAGCTACAATTTGCTATGTAGCCCATCTCATGATAATTACACTTTCTGTCGAGTCACTGGGTGAGATTTATTCTAAGATATCAAACTGAAGAAATCACTGAAAGAATTAACATTAGCTTTTCTCAAATGCAGTGAATATACATGAAGACTTTACTGCAAGTTTGACATAGAAGTTAAAAATTAATTGTTGTACAGAAGATCAACCTTCAGAGGTCTTTAGACTGCAGGGTTAATGCAGACAACCAGCAATCTGGAGGAGCTTTTAAGTTCATGTAAAAAGCTTTTGCAGCCTGTTCTTATTCCCAGGGCTTCAAATAATGCGATTCGGGTAAAGCCCTCGGCATCTGTTGAGCCACAAGGTGTAATTTGGACACATACTCGCAGCAGCAAATGCTGCGAATGTCATCCTGGAAGTGTTTACAGTACAGTTTAGTACAGATGAGACACATTTCATCTAAAGTCAGTGGTAATTCTCCAACACTACTGGCTGGCCAGTGGATTCATGTCATCATTCGGTCAGCAATATTTGTACTTGTGGGGCTTCACTACTGGCAACAATGAAAACTATGACTCATTTAGAGCTTCTTGAGTCTCCTAAAAGGGACTCAATGGTTATCATTACAATATTTAAAGTTTAGAGGAAGAATTCTGAGATGATTTTGGGTGTTCTGTGGAAAATGTATCCCTAAGTAGAATTAATCCAAAATATAGAAAATGTAAACTGAACTAGTCTAATGTCTGACTGCTCTCTGTAAATGAGGAAAGATGTCAGAATTATCAATACACACACCTAATTAGTAGTGCAATACTAGACCATCACTATTCTTATTCTCACCTGATTAGTCAGTCTGTTGTTAGCATGAACGGCAATGATGAAGAGGGATGATGACAGTGCTGCACTCTTATTGGCTGGATCAGGTTCTTTGCTTTGATCTCCCTTCTCCTCATTACTCACAGGGAAGCGACAGGTGTGTGTGCGGGTGTGTGTGCGCGCGTGTGTGTGTGTGTGTTGACCGCTGAGAATATTTTCATAACATGTTAGTTAGTTGCACAAATTCCTGAGCTGTTACCAAGGAGAAAAATATTCTGTTTATTTAGCAGTTATTTATTATCAACAATGTTACTCCTTGAAATGCTTGCAGGGCAGCATCTTTATTTTATTTTGAAAAATGTACTTTTTTCCCCCTTCTTCTCTTGCAAATGAAATGATCTCACCCCATCGTATCTCATCTGTCTCAGCAGCCCAGTTAGCTCATAGCTGCTCACTCACAAGCTCACCACTGATATGGACAGACACACGCAGATTATCTATAACTTTCTATGGCATTCAGTGGTAATTACTGTGGCTCTTGGTGCAGGGGGGAGACAGAACACTATCAGACCCCAGGAAGAGAGATAACAGCAGTCCCTAAAGACACCTCCCAATCGGACTGGTACAACACGCCCAAAACTCCTCTGAATCCTGTGTGTGTTTCGCATTTATGTATTTCTTTGCACGACTCTCTGTGGAGGCGGGGTATCAGCCTGCTCTTGTCTGCATGAACAAACTCCAGACTTGACTCAGATACACCCACATAACCTGCAGATATCTCTGGATAAACCATGCAGAACTGCTGATAGCTGGGATGTGTTGACTGGCCCAAATGCAGGAAAACCTTTGCCTTCCTGGGTGAAAACATTACGCATATCCTCATCCTCCCTGACTGCTTCCGTCCAGTCTGCAGACTCCCTGCAGGGACCAAAGAAAACAGTCGCCCCCACCAGGTCCAGGATCCTTCTGGTCCAATCTGCTGATATGCCTCATGGGGCAAATCTGCTGCAAAGGGAGGGAACTTGTGCAAACATTAATTGCTTATGTGACTTACACGTGCTGTCTGTAACACACACAAACATTCTGTATACCCAAGGAAAGCCAGGCGTGATTATGCTTTAGCAGATCTCGCCAAACACAAGCTGTTTGAAATATAATTTCTGTGCTGGTGTTCATGTGTTTGTTTGTATGTGTAAGGTTAACCTTAGCAGCACCTTCTCGCATCTCATTTCAGCCTAATCAGTGTTTGTGTGAGTGTGTCCATCAGTGGTCCCTGGAGACAAAAACATAATGCTACCGGAGGCTAACAGGAGATGACTAAGAGGTGAGATGTGAGTTGTGATAAACGTGCCCCTGACACGCACACACACACACACACACACAACCCCACTCATGCATGTCAAATCTCAAGAGACCCCCAAAATCCTCTGAACCCCAAGTCCCCAGGAAGGAAGCATGCAAGTGTGTGTGTTAGCTCATTAGCGTGTGCTGGTGTTTGTTTGTGTGTGCGGCTCACAGACAGTCCCACTTAGAAGCAGCGAGGAGACACAATAGCACCGTATCTTTACATAGTAATCACAAACAGATGTCCGCTCACATCTCTTGTGCAAAATGGTCGGATTATACTATTGAATACTCAGGGTCCATGTATATTTTTCTATATTTTTTTCTTTTTTATATTTCACACCACAGCAGGACGTTGTGTAAAAAACCCAGTGTGAAAATACTGCAACAATATTTCTAACAATTGAACTGACACTTGTATTGTTAACTATTTGGTATAATTCTATTGTTTTTAGCATCATTCTCATCCGTCTGCTATCTAAGTAACTTATTAAATATAACAAATCTACCTTGTTAGCAGTAATACTGCACAGAAAAAGTAATTTACTAGAATATAACTGATATTCAACACAATCATGCAGAGACAGCTTTGTCTGTTTGTTATCATACCAACAGAAGCACGTGCAGAATTCAATTAGCCCTTGTTACAAACACTCAGAATCAAACATAAATGGCGCTTCTTTCTTCGTCTCAGTTTAGATGCTCTCCAGTGGTGGCTGGCGGTTCAAACAAGCAATTAAGTGTATTACTGTGGAGGAAAATTTCAAGAAATGAGGGATAACAAACAGACACATTGCAGTTGTATAAAGAAGCTACTATCCTTCAGTACTGAACTGAACTGCAACACGTTTGTGACTTGAGAGAATATTCAAAATTTTGCATATCTATAATGAAGCTGTAAATCCATCCATCCATCCATCCATCCATTATCTTCCGCTGGTCCGGGGATCGGGTCGCGGGGGCAGCAGCTTGAGCAAAGAGACCCAGACGTCCCTGTCCCCGGCCACTTCCTCCAGCTCTTCTGGGGGGACCCCGAGGCGTTCCCAGGCCAGCCGAGAGACATAGTCTCTCCAACGTGTCCTGGGTCTTCCCCGGGGCCTCCTCCCAGTGGGACGGGCCCGGAACACCTCACCGGGGAGGCGTCCAGGAGGCATTCTCACCAGATGCCCGAGCCACCTCATCTGACTCCTCTCGATGCGGAGGAGCAGCGGTTCTACTCCGAGCCCCTCCCGGATGACCGAGCTTCTCACCCTATCTCTAAGGGAGAGCCCAGACACCCTGCGGAGGAAACTCATTTCGGCCGCTTGTATTCGCGATCTCGTTCTTTCGGTCACTACCCACAGCTCGTGACCATAGGTGAGGGTAGGAACATAGATTGACCGGTAAATCGAGAGCTTCGCCTTCTGGCTCAGCTCCTTCTTCACCACGACGGGCCGGTGCAGAGCCCGCATCACTGCAGACGCCGCACCAATCCGTCTGTCAATCTCCTGTTCCATTCGTCCCTCACTCGTGAACAAGACCCCGAGATACTTGAACTCCTCCACTTGGGGAAGGATCTCATTCCCGACCCGAAGAGAGCATTCCACCCTGTAAAGCTGTAAATCATTTATTTAAAATATCATACTTCACATTTACCAAACAGCCTTTTTAGGCCTGCGTCTACTCTTGCTTCTTTTCCCTGTTCACCATTGCCCTTAAAAACTTTCACTGCATTGTACCTCTTGCACTGTTTACCTTTTTTTTTTATTAAACCATACATTCTGTTTTAATGCTTTAATGTTCTTTGTAGAGCAGTTTGAATCGTTGAGTTGGTTAATTGTGCTATGTAGAGGAATTTACCTGGCCTTGCCTTTCGTACATGTAAAGTAACTTGTTTCAGATGAAATGTTTTGATAATCTAAATAGTTTTTCATTTGGGTTTCTGGTTGGACAAAGCATGCATTTTGTAATCAAGCAGTGTCTTAGAAATGCCTGTCTCATCTATAAAAAGTCAGGTGAAAGCTTTGAGATGTCCCCCCTCACTGTCACGGAGCTTTAAATTGTGTGATGTGAACTTCTAAAAACAGGAACGAGCTAAAGCCAAGGCTCCTGTGAGGTTTCAAAACCCATTCTTCCAGCTTTAAAAAGCTCATAGTAATATTAACAACATGTTAGAGGCAATTTGTATGGTAGAACTGTAATATGTGACCCTTTGACCTGCAGCCAATCAAAGCTCCTCTGGGAGTATATGAAGCTGAAGAACTGCCTTTTTGAGCCTCTTGGCCATTTTTGCTGAGTGCTCACTGCATACCCGAGTCAGGACTATGTCCTCCATGTTGTCAGATTAGGGTCAGAAAAATAGCAATTTTTTTCTTCCTTTTTTGTGTCTTAATCCCTTTTTGACCCTTTGCCAGGAAGTCTTGTTGGAGAGAGCTGCTATTTTTTGTTATACTCCCTCCTCTTCTGTTTTTGCTGTTGATAAGGAGTTATGTTCTCAACCATAACCTTTCTTTTTGGGCCCCTTATTTCATTTTAAGACTGTTCATGCTTCCTCATCTGGCCCCCCCAAAAAAGTTGAACAAATTTACCCTTCTTTCCTGCTAATCATTTTCCAAAGAAATACCGTGGCTTCTGAAACACTCTTTCACATGTATGCAGTTGAGCACTGAGGTCTGTGTCACTGTCCAACTGTTTGATGCGTACTTACTTTTTGGAATTATTTATTTGACAGCAGCTGCGTGCATCTTATGAGGTGAGAAGCAGTGAAGTGGTGATTGTGTTGATCTTCACATTAGCTGGGGAGAAACTACATTACAGTACATATGAGGTGCTTATCATTATGAGCTCAATCTCCATTATCTTCATTAATAGTTGAAGTTTGCTGTCATGGTAATTATTGAACAAAGGTCCAGAAGTCAATACAAGTTCACACCAGTGAAGTATTCATTTCTGATGTGATCATGTACTAAATTCAGATTTAAGCATTTGCTTTTTAAGTTGATTAATTGCAACGTATGTCCAAACATTGAGCATTGCATCCATGTTACATTACATGTAGCCATAACTGGAGGCATCTGGGCTTATCCAGGACATATGATACCTCACTCTGCTATTTTACAACAATATTTTTTCTTGGTTTGGGAATAAACATAGAGCAGATCCATCAGCTAAATGGTGGTCCTTATCTAGTTCTCTCCCCCTGGATGTTAATTAAAGATAATAAACCTTGCAGATCATTTCTCTGCCGCTTCAAACTCACCGTCACCTCTGCTCCTCTCACACTCACACACACATGGCCAGATGGGGTGAGAACTCATTCGCTTTAACACACTGTCACTCGCTTTCCCTGAGGCGGCAGGTGTGTGTAAACTGTGTCTCTCCACATCTAAAATTCCCCTTAATAACAGTTAAATTAGCATCAGATGCTAAAAATAGTGTAAGCGGCTTTCACCTGCACATAATGCTACGTCCTTCAAACACACACGAAGGCATGCACATGCGTAATGTGAACACACACACCAACGCAGAGATTAATTTCTCTGAACTTCTAAGTTTAAACTCCTCGTTTATCTTCACTCCACGCCTTAAACACAGGTGTTTGGAGAGTGTACAGACGAGAGTCTGATGCCAAATATAATGATATCATGTGTTCACGTCCTCTCTTTCTCTCCCTCTGTAATTTCCCACAGAAAATTCCCCTCCTCTTCCCTTAAACTCAGTTTCTCTCAGTCGCTTCTTTTTTTCTTTCTCAGCAACTCTGTCGATACACAGATATGTAGCTCAGAGACACAGAGTCTCATGAGCAGACTGGTCCTGAGATTTTTATTGAGCAAGAAGATAAAACGGCGAGCTCTGTTCTGTGTCCATTAGGGCTAAAATGGCCAGAGGAGCGTCTGATGAAATGGAATAAACTGTTGTGGTTATCTTCTCTTTTCCCTTGCTGCTGCGGTGGAGGCAAGCCAGAGAACATGAGGGAGACTACAAGCTTACGAAACTACACAATACCACACAGACGCAAAATCATTCACACAAATTTTAGTGCGCAGCCACTCACAAATCTTCTGCTCCTTGGTATTGCCCATGTCTGTATTTATTCCTAACCATAACAAAGCAGGCAGATAATGGCTGATGGGACAGTCGTAAAAATAACCTGGCACAGGTCTGTTTGGATTAGTCTCTTCTCCTCTTCCCTTCCCCCTCCTTTTCTATTCTGCATCATATTTGATTGCACTCCTCTTTTTCTATCTATCTATCTATCTATCTATCTATCTATCTATCTATCTATCTATCTATCTATCTATCTATCTATCTATCTATCTATCTATCTATCTATCTATCTATCTTTCTATTGATCATGAACTCACATGCAATATTAACGCACAATACTAAAAGAAATACACAAACATCTTTTTCTTCCTCAGTGAGATTTTGTATGTTTATTTTGGGGGAGCACGAACTGCCTTATCAACAGAAAAAACATCGGAGGCTTCTTATCTTCCCTCCGAACTAGTCTCCTCGTTTGCGTAACATATAAAATACTTGTCCAAATATGTTAAAAACTGAGCACGAGGGGAAAAGCAAGACAAACAGATAACAAAGAAGAGCCGTATATCATGTGCAATACTTCCCTTGTGGAGGTATTTGAACTCACAGACTTGATCGCTCGCAAATTATGTGTATAAATGTAAATCAAAGGTATAGTGTGTCACAGTTTCCATTAAAATGTCTGAAAATGAGAAAGAACTATTTTGTTGTTAAATCCCTTACCTAATTACCTTCAGCGTACACGGATTTACACTTTGTCACAAGAACACAGCATTATGCATATCAGTGAAATTGCACATTTGTGCAGTCTTGATGGGACAGCTTCTGTGATCTGGATGTCAACTGCCTGTGGCACATAACTTATGAGAGGATAAAAATGTATTTTCATTGGAAGTGATCTTTTATATCAAATACCAGAATTGATACCCGTTATCACGGCCCGTTATGATTACAATTAGCAACTGCCAGCTTGTTTTGATCTTTTTTGCCTTCGTGCAGCTTTGTAGCTCTGGCTCTTTCCCAAACTAGGATGTTTGTTCTTCTAAATGAGTTGAGGAAGCTTTATCATGAGTCACACTCAGTAAAACCGGAAACAGTTAGGTTAAAACCCAACAACAAGACAGTTGACTGTTTGAGTAAACCCTCTGAACTCCAAAGGAGGACATTGTTGTCCTGTAAAATCCTGATCCTCATGTTTGATGTGAATGGGAGGCAAATATCTTACATCTCTCCGGAGGACTGAGAATACAATATATGTGACAGAGCTTTATTGGCTAACTCTTTAAAGACTTCCTGCACAGAGTGAGTCTGAAGGAGGAAAAGGAGCTTTGAACTCTTTTATAAATGTATTTACAAATACATCGATAATAAATGTATTATAAATATATAGTTTATTGAAGGAGATATTTTTTTTCTATCTTTATGTCTTAGGACCCTCTTTTTTTTTTTACCCCATTACCTATGTCAGCAGCACACAAAAGCCGATTCATCATTCGTCTCTCTGTCTACCACTTTTTTATCGACATTTTGCACAACTATAAAGTAAATGCCTCTTTACCATGATAAGTATGTGACCTTTTCCGTATATTCCTTAGTGTACCTCTGTCTCTCCCTGAATGGCTGAGATGGGGTTACTAATGAGCAAATGTTCTGATGATGAAGCCTTTTTCCAAGAATCTTTTCTCCCAAACGCCTGTGGCCTTTGGATGACTCCCCAAGGAGACCATTAATTTAGATAGCTGTGTGTGTCTGTGCGCTGGTGTGTGTGTGTGTGTGTGTGTCTGTGTGAGTGTGTGCGTGTACATGTGCATGGGCATGTCTTGTCTGTGTCCCTCACGTATTAGTGGGTTTCTGTTGCTTTGTTTTTTAACAAACACTGACACAAGTATGTGCAAAAGCAAATCGGTTAGTAAGTGCGTGCATGTCTGCGAACACGCCAACAATACGGCACACTGTACAAACAATACTCCCCAGCCTCTGCTGCTAAAACACAACATCCCCTTATCATGTATCCCTCCTTCTCCTGACATCAGTCTACACCTTTACCCCAACTCGCACCCCAAATGCCACCCCAAAACATCCTTCTGTGTCAACACCTCCCACCCCCATTCCGCCCAAATTACCAGCTCAGCGAGAGGAGAGTCCTCACACACATTCGTGCATGTGCAAATACACAAAGAAACAAGAAAAGTTTCAAAATTAGGACTGGATTTTTTGCATCTGCTTCTTTTTTTAGCCTATATGATACTCAATATACATCTAGACAGTGACAGTGATGGATTTCATTCCTGATTGGTTGCACACACACACATAATCTCAGAAGGCAACCAGGTGTGTAATTGAAGTGAGCTCCGATGACCCCCCCACCCACCCCTAAACTCCTGCAGTTACCAGCACGTGTGTTTGTGTGGTTTTCAGCTGTGAGTGTTAGGTGCCGTTCCGACCGCACTCCTCCGTGTTCTTACAGCAGTTTGTTTTCAGAGAGCTCTGTTTTCTAAAGCAAGAGGAAGAATCCACTCCACAAGACTTACAGCAAATCCTTCCCTATACAAACATTGTCTGTGTGTCTGTCCCAAGTGCTGACAAAACGGATCACAGGCCCCAGCTCTACAGCAAAAATGTATTGTTTTGCCATTTTTGTCATCGAAGAACTACAAAATAGGTTTCCCAATTCTTATGTCTCTTTCTTTCTTGTAATGCCAAAAGTTTTTATAGAGTTCTACCGCTGAGTTAAAACAAATGTGCATTATGTGCATAATGTCTGTGTGTACATAAACTTTTATTCCTTGAATTGTCTTGAACTTGATTCATGTCTCCACAAAGCAAAGATCAGATGTTGGCGTGTTTTGTAAAAGTATAAGAAATTAAGACTTGAATTTCCCATCAACCCCGAGTACCCAGACCTTTCACTTTGTACTTAGCAAAAACATATTTAGCACCAATGGCAGCTTCCAGTCCTCTTGAAAATGATCCAACAAGCAATGCAAAATTCTTTCCTTTTTCTTGTCAGAAACCTTAAAGCTTAACCAGGTAACACGAGGACTGTTAGTGCAGAGCCATTTTTTTTTTTTATGTCTCTCCAGAGATGTTCTATTGGATTCAGGTACAGCTTCAGACTGGTCGACTCCAGGAATTTCACGGTTTTTCTGATGCGCTGCGGAAATTTCTTGGCGTTGCACTCTGGGTTGATCTTCATCCCAGCAAGAGATCCTGAAAACATCGGACCTTTTCCCCTCAGGATTGCTCTGTAGTTTTCTGCATCCATCTTTCCTCTGACTCGTCTCTCAGCCCTTGTTAAAGAAAAGCATCACTACAAAATGATTCCGCCGTCACCATCTTTGACTGGGGTATGATATTAAAGAAGTGATGCCCATGCAACTGAGAGATGTGACCAAATATGTCAATCTCTGTTTTTTTATCAGATTAGAGACGTTTGCTTCTCAGGGTCCGTGAGGCAAATCCCCAGGGTTTTTTTTATTCAGTCAGGAAAATCCTCTGTCTGGGCACCTTGGTAAAAGCCTGAATGGTTGAGAGTTGCATTAATGGTCATTATGTAAGGTTTCCATATTTTCCTGTGGAACCTTAAATCTCATGCTTTTTGGTTACTTGTCTAACAAGACTCTTCAATTTAGATTACTCACAGTCTTCCTTAGCCTGGCGACGCCATCCTACGTACTTCCGCCCAAAGATTTTGGCTCCGCACATAGTCTGGCCAAATCCCCCTACCTCGGTTCGCTCAGTGTTTTGCCAATCAGCAAACAGTTGCGAGTGGTGACGCAGAACTCACGCGCGGAGTCCATTGTGGTCCATATAATTGTAGTTCAACCGCAGCGGAAATAAACATGGCGACGGAAGAACGCTAGAAGCTATCCATGAAGTTGTCTCAACTCTGGAGATCATTACACAATTAAAACAAGAGCAAGAGGAATGCCTCGTCAATTTTGTTAGTGGCAAGGATGTCGTAGCTCTCCTTCCAACTGTCTTTGGGAAAAGTTTGATTTATCAAATGGTACCGGTATAATGAAAGTGGATGTGGGAAGCGTGATTCGCGAGCTAGAGCCTCACGAGAGTAAGCATGAACCTCGGCGCATTACCTACGTCCTTTCTAAACATTACTGATTGGTTAAGGGAACTCCAATGAATTTAAGTTGCTGAGTAAGGTCCCACCCTCCATGGAAACGGATTCCTCTTGGGTTTTTCCAGACTGTTTGACGGAGTCAACAGTCGGCTTTCGCCCAGGCTAAGTCTCCCTAGCCAAAATAAGCAAACTGGGTAATTTAGGAGTCTGTTGGTAGTTCCAAATTTACTTAACTTTAGAATTAGGAATTAAGAGTAAGTAAGCTACTTTGCTTTTGGCCACTTTCAGTGCTGCAGACAGTTTTCTTTTTCTTTGCAAACTCTTTGCCTCGACACAACCTGTTTCACAGGTCTTTGGACGGTTCAGTTATCAATTCTGCAATTGCAGAATAGCTTTGAAAAACAGTTTGTGTTTTGCTTGATTTAGATTTTAAAAAAAGTGTAGGAACATGATCACTGTACAGCTTGGTTGTGATTGTTGGTAAATAAATAAACAGTGGTGGGATTTCGCTCTTATGTTAATCTACTGTACAAGAGAATTGGATTTCTGACCCAGCTAAAGCATTTTCCCCCCTCTGTCTAAATAGCAGGTGCTTTTTCCGCAGAGGATAGTTGCATCAGATAAAGCTCATGACCGTGTCATCATTTCCGATACTAGTCTAAACAAGACTTCGTAGGGAACTCTAACAATTTTGCAGGTGTTAGGGCAATAAATTCGCATGATGAGTGTTGGAGTGATTATCTGTTTGTCTGAGCTCAGTCACACCTCTGGAGCTGGAATGGAATTTTTCATTGTACAAACTTGTTTTTTCTCTGATTGACAGTTTTTTTCTTTTACCTTGATTGTCCGATTCCACCACGAGTCTCCTATACATTGAGTTGGGAAAACAGACAGCTAGGCCAGCTCTACCGCCACATCTTGTGTGTTTGGAATAATGTCATCCCTATATGAACTCAGTTTAACAGAAAAAAAGAAGATAACAGACTGTGATATTTCGACTTCTAAAATTCAAATAACATGTAGATCAAAGACTGATATATTTGCTCAGTATAAGCCAAAAATGGACAAACAGACTGTTACAAATATCACAATTGTATATCTTTATCTGTATTTATACATATGCCTGTAAGATGGTGTCTACAAATTAGTGTGTGCACATGAGACCAGTGTTGCCCCAGATGCCTGGTGGACTGGTCCCAGTAAGAATGAAGCTCATATAAACAGGCTTGGTCGTTCCCACGTCTCTGTTTACACTGGGAGACCCTGGAGCAGCTTTACCAGAGCACTGGATTCCCTGCATACAGCAAACTCACACACCATTCATCACCATTTCATACAGAAAACACTTACACGTAATTTATAGCATACAGATACACTGTGTGTGTTGAAGTCGGGATTTGCCTATGCACACGATAAATTACAGATATGTACAAACCACTTCCCCTCACTTTTATCATTTAGACCTCTCTCTTGTAGTATTTTCTGTCATTTCCAGCCAGTTGCAGCCTATCTGATCAACATCAGGTGGGATGATCGTCATCCTTTTAGTTTCTGTTAAGAAAAAAAAAAGAACTGATAAACATTTGACTCGCAGCCATC